>NC_059472.1:32119769-32428072 GCF_018139145.2 Gymnogyps californianus | reverse complement strand
TCTCAATAAATACATGCCCCAGGCATCTAAACAGATTGTAGCACTCACTTTGCATATGCATTAACAGAAGATGTCCTAAGCAATACCACTTGCTCCCTTTGCGTGACCATAATCTTTTATCAGTGGTTTATTCTCTGGGTTTTTCTTGTACTTTCACACTTGTCATTGAGATGACAACTGAACCCAACTCAACAAAATTCCTTTGCTTTCTTCTTCAGCCTGTATCCAGAAAACCTAATACAACCAGAAGGGCTTTAAAAAAGGCAGCTCATGTCAATATTGTGTTAGATCTCCTCACTTAGGCATGCATATGAACACATTAGACAACTGAATTCTTGAAGTTTTTCTGCAGATTTTTGCGTAATGTTGCCTGTATTTCAGAAGTTCATAAGATGAATAGAACTTCACCCAGGAAGTGTTTTCAAAACCAAGAGTTTAGGGAGTCAAATATTCACTGACAAAAAAACCCCAAACATTGGGAAGATAATGCACATGTCTGCTTGTACCACAACAGAACGAAGTTTTGCTGCAGTCACACAGCACCAAGATTTAAAAATAAACACATAAATAAATAATCACCTTAAAACCTATATATCTGTGGCTTCAATTGCAAACTGCTAAGGGATTTACCCATTCTCACTGACTTCCTCAGATCATCTTTAGTATAACGTACAGTAACCATTTACTGAAGGCAGTCTATTGGCTGTGACTAAAGCAACCTAAGGGAAATCCTGGCCTCAGAAAAGGCATTAGTGAAAATCAAATTAACTTACAGAGGTCTAGTATATAACCCACTAGTCATCTCCATAACTGCCTCCAAACATCAGGCTGAGGGACTGGAAGTTATTGACTTTGGCTCTGCAATTGCAGGAAAGTGCCTAGTGGGCAGTTGCTATCACCCAAACAGCACTGTCCATAATATTTGCTGTTAAGTTATAGTGACAAGACTATACACTGATTTTACATAGAAGACAAATGAACCACTCTTAAACTGGGAAAAATAAAGACAGCAAAATGAAGAAACTTGCACAGTAGTTGCTTGTGCATGCCTATTCCAGGCAGTAAAAGCTTCAGAGTTCAGTACATTCCCATTACCTTTCACAAACATTAATTCACTAAGGTTTTATTTATTTATTTATTTGTTTGATTATTTACTTGGATAACAGTTTTAGTTCTCATACAGTCTCCTAAAAACCTCTTACCTATCTCCTAAAACACTCTATAATATTTATTACAATAAAAAAGATAAAGACTTTCAAAATGTATCTGGAAGAATGGCACTGATCCATGCAAATCCTCGGTGGCACCCTGGGGCACTGAGTGCATCAAGCTTCATCCTGCAACTGGGCAGTGGCAAGGCATTGCCACCTCCAGCCCGGGACACCCCCCAGCTTCCCTGGCCCTGCAGCTCCAGCAGAGCTGGGATGCGCCTCATGGCTCTCCACCACAGGAAGACAGCAGGATCTGCCTCCCAGAGGCTGTTATTCCTGTCATATTGTTTTCTCTTACAGGTCAGCTATCTTATAACTGCTCACCAAGAGGGTTTACTTTTGTTCTCTGGGAAACGCTAGTCTTTGTCAGAAATAAGATGACAAACTAAAGGGGCTACTTATCTGTTCTAATATGGCCATGAATATTTTCCCCAACTTTGGTGCCTTGCTCAGGATAAGGTAATTTATCTATGGAGAAGTACCTTTCTCTCTTCATAATCTCAACAAACACAACATGATCGGAATGTTTCTGAACATTACATGATCGTTCCTTGACCCTAAAGGTATTTTGTTTCCAGATGAGGGCTGATGTGTCTTGGTAGAGAAAGGCTGGAAACCACTGGCATAATGCTCTGAAGGATGGTGGTGGATCGTAAGTGTGAAGAAATACAATGGCTACTGATTTCACCTTTGGAAAAGCACTGTATATCACTTGTATTTCATGCAAATAGATCTTGATTTAAGACTGCAACAGAATGGTGAGTTCTCATTTAGTGACAAACTGTCAGAAAAATCCCATTTTCGTAGAAATGCCTCTGCTAATCCAACTATGGAAAGTGCTTTCTCCCATGAAAGTGTTCTTGACAGATTAATTTAATTGTTAATAATTCATGATGAAGAGTTGGAAGGTAGGTTTTGGGCATGGATCGGTAAACTGTTATGATACTGTTTCGCAAAGATGTAATAAATCTGGCTGATAAAGCCATAATGGAGATTTACAACTGAGAAAGTTAAGTTTTTCTCTGCTGCCATCTAGAAAAGTTGATTCTTTGTTGGCTAAACAAGATATATTAATAGGTAAAGTACAAAGAAACTTTTACTGTTGTATGAATTTTGTGCCTCTGCATTTGTATTCAATGGACAACACAGAACTTCAGTCAAGAAGTCTACAATTAGTAGAACAAATTACAGGTTGTGCAATGCTTTCTTCTGTTGATAAGAAGATATAAACAGAAGTAGTCATGAAATTACTTCAGAAAAGAGTACTTTTTCATGTAATATATTATACTATTTAGGGCCAAATGGTACATGTGTCTAACTACATGGTGCACAGGCACAAATACCTGTATCACGGTATTTGTACATGCAAACAGGCAGCATCCACAGATTTCAGAGATTTTAAAGAGACTGAATTGTCGTACCCCCTCAAATATAGCCACAATTCCAGGATAATGTGTCATTTTAAATTAGTCTTTTATCGTATGTTAACATTACAGCTTTTTTTTATTATTATTTGCTATCATCTAAAAATAATCAACATTTTTTGAATGCCCAAGAGCTATTACCTACCAGCTCATTGATGTCGTGGCTTAGTATATTCTCATACTTCACACGGATTTCAGTTGTTTTATTTCCCATTGCACAACTAGATGAATTCACTGGAGACAGAACAAGGAGCAGTGGCAGAACCCGAAAGATAGATCTAAAAAAGGCTGGATTACAACAAGAGCAGTTAAGCACATATTAAATGCCATAGAGTGTATGCTGTATTAACAAATACATTCTGTAATCTGTTAAAATCGTTTAAAAGGGATCTTTGTACAACCAAATGACTTGTACCTTGAGGGAAGGATTCAGCTCCAGATTAAGACACTATTTGGGTGTCTAAACTCCCTCATACTCAAGGATGCTTTAGCCAGCGTGGTTAAGAGCCTACAGCTATTGAGCTGACGAGCCACTTGGTGTCTACTTGGGCTGAATTCATCTCCAGGCTTCACTGCAAGCGTTGACAAGGTCTCTCCATTGACCATAATTGGACCATAACCACCTAGTACATATGTAGACAAGTAAGTGTCTTAGTCAAATAGGTGTAGACATTCAAGTGTCTTAATCTGCAGCTGAATCTCATCCTAATTGTCCATTTTTCATATGATAAATTCTACAAATGCCCATGAACACGTCTTTAAGTCAAAAGTATGTTTAAACACATTTTCGGGCTGACCAAATGTACAAATCCATACTAGTGGCCATAACATGAGATAAGGCGGCAACACACCCTTCTCTTCAAGATTTTTGCAATCTTTTGGAGCAAATCTCACTGCCCCTCACTTTGTTTCTCCCTTCAGTGGACCATCTTGCTTTGCTCAGACCCCTGGTCTTCTGTCCTTGCATGACATCCAGGAAAATACAAGTTCTGTGAGGATGGGCAGAGAGAAAAGACCAAAATATCAAAAGATCCTGAAGGGACTGACAGGGTAACTGGCGGCTGCAGGTGACTGGCCCGATGCTGGGAATGAGGGAGACTGGGTACAGGATGATACCGGGATTAGGAACCTCATAATTAGACTGGCCTACAGCTAGACTGGCTAGGATGATGCTTAAATGGAAGGTTTTGGAAAAAAACAGAGCTGGTAATTTAGGTTGGAGGATTAGCAAAGATCGCAGCAGGTTCCTGGACTAGTATGAGCTGTTTCTACCCATCTCTGCTACTCAGTAAGAACAACAACAGCATACAGAGTAACTGTGGGGTTGCAGCCAGGAAAGGCAGAAGGGATGCCCTGACCCTAGCTGCTACTTTCCTTCCTCTCCAGCGAGGAGGGGAGCATTGGGTACAGCCAGTCCAGCACTCAGAGGAGAGCATCTCTGGACTTGGGCGTCACTAGTAAATCCCAGCCTCAGAGAGAAATCTTCAGTAACTAAGAAGAAAGCAATGAAACTTGACCCTAATCTTTACCGAGCCACGTAACCTCTGTGATGCAAGAACCACAGTCACACCATGCGCTCATCTGCCATTCAGAGAAACACAGTCCCTCACAGCTCATCCCAGCTGACTCCCACCGCACACTGCTGCTTCAAAGCAGAATGCATACCGCTCTACCTGACTACCAAAGCTTTTTTTCCTGACAGATTACTTGTGAACATGCTGTGATGTACATCTCTGTCCTAGAAACAGGACTGGAAAATTTTTACCTGTACAAGCTGAATTCCAAAATTCTTCTTGTGGCAAGCTGCATGCCAAATTTTAATGGGAAATTTGATGGCCTGAAAACCAAATTTTCTAACCTTTTCATATACTGATCAACCGAGGTCTAGTAGTATTTCAAAAAATCTACCCTGAAGAGCTAAATGGATCCTAAATGGATCCTACATGTAGTAAATATAAAAACTAGGTAAGGCGAATCTATTATGATCTTCAAGCTCCAAGTGGACAACTGACTTCCACAGAGCTTTACCTTTGTAAATCTCTATGCTAACTATATCTGTGCCAAGTGAATTATCAGTTTGTAGGACTGAGATTTAATATTTTAAAAGAAGTTTACAAAAAAATGCAAGAACTCAATTACAGGACAACATTTTTTCAATATACCATTGCACCTCTTGATTCCAGAGCAAAAAAAAGAACTGCAATGCTTGTTTCCAAATAACAGTGATACAAGCAACTTGGATACGCTGCTTCAAAAATATGCTTCAAAAGACACAAATAACATTCTTCTAAACTAAAATCAATCTAACAGACTCCATCACTTAAAACTTGGTCTGTCCAGCCACAAGTGAAGATAATAGCTGAAAACTGCAAAGTCACTTCTTTTATTTTTGCTTTCTCTGTATTGTGCAGATTGTGAATCTTTTTAAAATGAGGAAATTACAGAATCAAAGCAGATTAATTCTGAAAGAGATGTTGCACGCTCATGAAGTCCCATGACCCATCGCAGGGTCGCGATGAAACCTGTTCAGACGTTCCTAAATGAGTCCTCTGGCACCCATTAGACGAGTGTCATAAAAAGTTCCAGGAGCTTTAGACTGAAAATTGAAAGGAATTTTCTTAAAGTTAGGTAACTTCAAAAGAAGCGGAATTGATAGTGCTCCATACGACCAGCACTTCAAAAGAAAGGGAGCGTGTATTACTGGTAATACCCCATCCTTTCAGTAAACTCCCGAAAACTCGTAAGTCGTATCTGGAAAGCCCCAAAAAATTCTCCCAGAAAAGCCAGGAAGAGTTAGTATTCCAGTATTTCCAAACAGAAGAAAGCCCCTCTTGGTTTTTTAATTAAAAAAACCCTCCTGTGCATGCAGCCTGGCAGTGGCACTCCCGGCGCGCCGCGCCCGAGGCGCGCTCCCGGCCGGACCCCGCGGGCTCCCTGCAGCAGCCTGCCTGCGGGGCCAGCCGGCCCCCCCCAAACCACCCGCGTCTCCGCCGGCGGCACCCTCTGCCCCCCTGCCCCGGCCGCCCAGCCCCGCTCCGCAGCCCGCAATCCCCGACGGCAGCGGCGAACAGCGATTTTTTTTCTCCCTCCGCCCTCGCTGAACCCGTGCAAAGGTGCGGACGGGCGCGCCGCGGCTCCGCGGGTCCCTCCCGCCGCCCGCCGGGCGAGGAGGCAGGGCTCCGCCGGCCCGACGGCGAGGCGGCCCCGGCGCGGCGCGGCACCTGCGTGCGCCCCGCGGGGCGGCCGGCGCCCGCGGTGCAGCGCGGAGCGGCGGGGGGCAACGCTTCGCCGCAGCTCCCCCCGCCCCGCACCGTCCCGCCGCCTCCGCCACTCCCGGGCCCCGCTTCCCGGCAGCGGGCGGGATGGGAACCGGGCGCTTTTACTTTCATTCTAAGGGGAAAAGCGAGGGGAAAAAAAAAAGCAAAACTGGGAATTTCCCCGGCCGTCACCGCCAGTTTAAAAGGGCACCGGGCGGCACCGCGCCGCCACAGCAGGCGAGGCGGCGGGGCCGGGAGCGCGGAGACAGCGGAGCCGGTGAGGAGCCAGCGCGGCCGGGGGTGCGGAGCGTCGCGGCGCGTCGCGGCGGAGCCCAGCCCGGGCGCAGGTGGAGCGGGGAGCCCCCCGCGGCTCTGCCCGCCGCCGCCTGCGGAACGGAGCGGCGCGGAGCGGTGCGGCGCGGTGCGGCGCGGTGCGCGCTCCTTACCATGGAACATGGTCCGCGGGGGAGGTGGCAGGGAGCTGCGCCGGCGGCTCCGCGGTCATGCTGCCGGCGCCGTCCCGCCCATGGTGCCTGCAGCCCGCGGAGCGCCGCGCCGGGGGGCGAGAGGAGCGGCGGCGGCCGGGCGCGGCTCAGCAGCCCCCCGCCGCCCGCCTGCCCTGGGGGGGCGCGGCGCTGTCAGAGGCGGCTGCGGGACGGCCGGGCTTTGCTTTTCCCATGGGGCTTCCGCCGGCGGCAGGTACTTTCACTTTCTGCTCCGCCGGCGGCCGCGGTGCTCCCCGCCGCGGCCCCGGGCTCCGCGGCTTCAGCGCGGCGAGGCGGGCGCGGGCAGCTGGCCGGCCGCCAGGGGAGGCGGCATCCCCGCTCCGCCACCGGGGAGGTCGGCGAGCGTCCCGGGCCCGGCGGAGAGGACCGGCGGCGGGCAGGGGCCGGGACCGGGGCCGGGGCGCGCCCGGAGGAGGGCGACAGCGGCGGGCGCCGTCGGGATCCCCGCGGGCGACCCGGACCGGCTGTGGCGGGGCCGTGCCGTGCCGGCGGGGGTTACATAGAGCGCCGGCTACACGCCCAGTGCCGTGTGCGCGGCCAGGGAGGGAAGGATGGACCTTGGCAGTGCGCGTGGAAAGAGCCGCTCATCCGCGGGGAGGAAATCCTTAAAAAAACCCCAAAACCAAACAAACAAACAAAAGACGGTGAAAAAAAACCAAAAACCCAACCGTGTTCGGGAGTCGCTCTTCTGGAGGAGAGAGGCTTGGTTTTGGTTTCTGAGCCGCTCCGCAGTGCCCTATCGCTCGCTCAGCTGGCCCTGGGTGGGTCGTGGGAGGCGGGACTGCCAAGAGGGCTGCGTCTCAGGTCGAGGGTTACCCCAGGCTGCTGGCATCAGGTCAAAAGCGCAAGATGGATGATTTTCTGCAGACTTTGCCCCCCCCCCCCCCCCCCCCCCCCCCCCCCCCCCCCCGCCAGCTCATCTTGAGAAATCTGAGAGGATTAAGAAAAGCTCGGGAAGGTGTTTTAGTGTAGAAGAAGCTCAAGTTCTAAAAGACAGAGCTGTAGCCAGATGTGTTTTTCTAGGTAAATTCAGAATGCAAAAATTGATACTTTGGTGCAGGTGAAAAGGCTTGGAATAAAATAGGGTATGAAATGTCTTTGTAGCATCCCCTTCACATCTCCTGCCCAACATACTTTTTGAGTTTTGAGCTCTGCATCACTTTTCCTGCTCCACATGAGCACAGAGAGCTGATTCCATAAGCCCTCTCCCTTCTCATAAGGGTGCTTATCTAAGGGGGGATAGATACTGGGGTGTGAATATCAAGGAGCAAATATATGGAGATGGCTAAGGTGTAGACTGCTCAGGATGGTTTCCTCCTGTTCTCTCGTACTGGAATTGAGCCACTTCATTCACGTACGAGGAGGTACTTAGCCCTCTTTACGTGTCTCTGGACTATGCTCTGCTTTGGATTGGGTATACATTTCTCCCGAGTTTTTCTTTGGAAAAAATTTAATCAATCCTTCTTCAGAAGTATTCTGACAAGATTCAAGAGTGAGGGTGTTTTCCACCCCTTTGGCTTTGAGCAGGTTGGCTTTAGTGATAATTTCACATCACTACCATACTGTTTGGGCAAGGAACGGTGGTCAATACCAACGCAGCTCCATACAAAGAGCAGGCACCTGTCCTTGCTTGTTCCCTTAATGTGTGCCAGGCTGGATGTGACGGATGGCTCAGCTCTTGAATTTGGACAAGGATTTTGCCTCACTAATAGCTACATTATCTAGTTCTTAGATGTGTCTTAAGTTGGCACTCTTTTTTTCATTTATTGTCTTCTTTTCCCTCTTCTGCCAAATATTGTCTGAAAACATCCTTCCATGCACATTTGAATTTGCTGGTGTGTGCAGGTCAGAGAATGCCACGGAACTCTTCTTTTGGGGGGGAATAGTACCTGGTGTAACACAAGCAAATTTATGACTAGCTGTTTCTAGGGTCTGGCACTTAGAGACTGGCACTTTCAAAACTCAAAGGTTTTGAAAAAGCTGCCCTATAAAGCTCCAGTCATGCAAAACCATATCCACAAGATCAACTTTCCTTCTAGGCAAGTAGTTCTTCCAGTTTCTTATTGGAAGACTGATAATTGCTTCAATTTAAATTTTTTAAAAATAGTGTGATTGATGGCAGAAGTCAGCGTAGTAGCTTTACACATTAATGGGAACATACCTCTGAAAGGTGATGCTGGAGCGTTAATAGGAGTTTTGCTCTTTTCTTCGGTAGTGGCAGGGTCTTGCCTGCTGTTTTTTAAGAAGATGTGAGTCTGTCCGTTGCATGTATGTGGAACTTTTTCTTTAGTCAAAGTGACAAATAGATGGTGTGATCTGTACTTTGGCCCTAATCATGTATTTAGATCCCAGTCAATCCCTGTTATGTGACCTAACCCTGGACTGTGGCATACACTTAGGATATAGATGTTATTTGATGTATTTGTGTGTGGAGGGTGCTTAAATATTCAAGCTTTGACTGTAACTTTTATGTGCTTTTTAAAATATTTTGAATCTTTATATGCACTTTGTTTTCAAAGTACTTCTTTTAGTAATTTAGCAATGATTTTTTCTGAAAAGATTACCTGCAGAAAGACCAAATGCAAGGCTTCAGAAGACTATGTTCAGCGGACGTAATTGCCTATTTTTTAAAGAAGGACACCAACCAGTTGAAATATTAAAAGAAGGAATTTAAGACTGATTATATGAATATCATCTTAAGAGTCCATTTTAATCAAGAACTCATGAAAGGCGTCTTGAAGGTATAAAAGTTTATCCCCATCTGAGACTTACCTAGTCTAAATGATTGATATCGGTTTGCCCATTTTGTGAAATGCAGTTGGTACCGAGCTGTAAATAGAGAACTCTCCCTCTGGAGTTGAATTAAGCTGCAGCTTGACTGTGGCTGTGGGTAAAACCTTCGGGGAGAGAATAAAACTGAAATATTTCTGTAGAATTTCCCAGGCATTAGGTGTCCCACTTCTCTTTAATACCTTGACAATTTATAGGGCTGCCTGTTTTAATAAGAGATATATTAGCTTTACTATGTAAATAATTTGACTAAGTAAACGTACAAATAAGCGACTTCTGGAAAGATGTGGTCTAATGCAGGGCATTAGTGCAAATGTGTGCAGTTTTCTGTTTCACACTGCTTTCAAAAATAACTTTTAAAACTGTAAAAGAAAGGACTGCAAATTGCGTAGCTAACAACTGAAAGGCACCAGTAATTTTATCTGTTCGTGGATGAACATATTCCGTGATTCTGTTCAGTACATTTTCCAAGGATAGTTTCTCTAAAGTTGGAATTTAAAGATCCAATTGTCTCCTGACCTGGTCAAATTTATTCTTAGAAATGCAGCTATTTTGGCATTACATATTAACCTCCACCGGAATACCAATATTCCTGGGTAGCTACATGATTGTAAAGCACATGATTTCTTGTTAAGATTCAGTTCTTGAAAGACTAATTACTTCTGGGAATGTGGCTGTCTTTCTGCAGCTGTTGCTTGTCAGCTTGAAAAGATCTTTTGCTCATGACTTTAGATTTGACTTTAGGCTGCTTGCAAACTTACAGTACCATTAGTGAATGATTGTATTATTGGATAAAATTAGTTGAAAAGTTATCAATTTTTTATTTTATTTTGGAGTAAAACATACGTGCTGCAGTTGTCACAAACCAGTGGAACTCAGGAAAGCGTGGCCACTGTTATTGATGTTCTTATTTTTAAGAATAAATGTGTCTGGTACTTAAATTATTCTCATCTAACTATGGGGGACGGGGGAAGAAGAGACATATTCCCTCCTACCCCACCCTCCAAAAAAACCCAAAACCACAAGAGGATCCCTGCTTAACTGGGATTCGGAGTTAAGTTTATTGTGTGCACAAAACTCCCTTTGATACTCAGGTCTGGGAAGTTCTAATCTTCTGTCGTATTTAAGCAAGACTGAGGGACCTAATTTTGTCATTACATCAGAACAGCCATTTTGTTGAATTGCCGTTGCTACTTTTTCTGCACAAATCCTTTGTCCTGTCACTGGGGTGTGTGCTGAAAAAAATGTGAACTGACTGATACACTGGTTTTTAATGCAGAATTATATCTTACATTCACTCAAATGTAATGTATATATCTCTTTTTTTGGTGAGAATTCAAGGTAATTTTCCCAATGGAGGTTAGGAAAGAAAAAAAATATTTCTGGAAAACTGTTTAAGATAAGAATTGTGGAAGCGTGGGAAGCTCACAGGAAATTTTTGTTATCAAGCTGTGGAAAAGCTTATTCCTTCAATAGAAAGTGGTAATTCTTTTATCTTCCTGTCTTGCAGTACAGGAAGATGCCAATAAAGATTTTATCAAGAACAACATGCCGAATAATGGGATTTTGATAAACCACCACTGTGAAAGGGGAGTTTCCTAAGAGCAGCACTACTGATGTTGAGGAGATGGTGTGGTGTAAGGCAGTAGTAGTGGGAATCAGGCTCCTCACTCCTGGCTGCCAGGGGCACTACCCGTGTTCCCAGCCGTGAATCCATCCCAGAGCCCGCTTTGCCTGTGCCGGTCCGGTGGCATGAGGAGGCTTGTACCCCTCTGGGCTTCCAGCCTGAGGGTCAGCACGCTCAACCCGAGGAGCAAGAAACAGCCCTTGCCACCACCTTCTGGGCTCTCACTGCCCCTCCTGTTAAAGCTCTCCTACTTGCTGTTGAATTATTGTAATTGAGCTATGACTGCAGGTGGGAAGAGGGGTGCTAGTTCAGTTCACCGAGGAGAAGGCTCAGTTTCAGAAATGCACTCTCAAACATCTGTCTTTAAATGAAGCAGAGCAGCCTCGACGCTTTCTCCAAGAGCTCCGGTCCCCATTCACCCAGTGGTGCGACAGACTGCACGCGAGCGCGGCGAGCGCTGGGCACTGAGCGCAGGACGTGGCCCTCCTCCCCCCGGCGATGCTGCGGGCGAGGCGTTCGGCAGGCACCGGGGGAGCCTCCGGCAGGCACGGGAACCGTTTCTGGTCTCCTTTTGCTGGCGCCCGGGGTGTGCCCACAACCCAGCCCTTACTGTGCCCGTGGGTCACATCAGCTGCTTACGTCAACTCCATGGCAATGAGAGGCTTTAGTGGGGTTGTCCTCTTCACCGAATGGAGGTTTTCGAGCCAGTTGTTATCTGTTTCGGTGCCTTGGACGAGGCTCTCAAATGTTGGAGAAATGAATGTTTCAGCTGGGACAAATTATGAAAATCCTGCTTCTGCTTTAGTGAGCCACGGAAGAAAGAAGGGGTTGGGGGGGGGGGTGTTCTGTCAATGCATTTTCTCTTGCTATTCCTACTTTAAAAAGTGCAGTTTCAGGGAGGGGGAAGGTTTGATAGCAGCAATGGTCTTTGGAGATATTCACCCATATTGAAATTATGAAAATTTCATTGCATTTCAGGGTCTTCGAGGTTCATTTGGTTTTGGTGTTGTGCTGTTAAGAGTGTTTTTCCAAAATTATAATGAATTATATTTTATAAATTGTGTGAACTTATGTGTCTTTTAGTGGTGGCTCTTTTTTACAATGTTACATATACAAGTACAAAAAGGCATTTATTGAACTCTTCTTTTTAATTTTCTCCTCTCCTCTCCTCTCCTCTCCTTCATTGCCCATTATTTATCTTGAGAAAATGTGGTTGGTAAGTAATACCCATGGCAAACTGTCCCTGAAATATTACTCCATTTCTTTCTTTTCCTTTTTTTTCTTTCTTCTTTTTTTTTTTTTTAAGAGAACTGGGAGTCTTCCTCCTGGTTTTAAAAGCAGGCAGAGGGTCACCCTGGAAAGTGACAGCAACTTCGGTGGAGCCACTGTGCCAGGGAGTAAAATTAAACACCTGCAATTTTGTAGAACCAGAGTCTACCTGAGCAAAAAGTTTCAGGTCTTAAATCTTGGAAATATATTGCAAGGTGCTAATGGTTATTTTCTCTTTGCTTTGGATGTATATTAATAAAAGTACGTGACCCATTACAACCATTCTGATGAAGGGTTTAGGTGTGTTACTAAATTCATTGAAAGACCTTTTTTTTCCCATCTGAAAGTTGTGGGGTTTTTTTTGTAAAATCCCTTCTCTGAATAAATGCTTATTTTAGGAAAGGATATTCTGTGTCTTTCATACATAACAAAAAGTTGACTGATTTCTCCAAGTGTGAAAACAAACTTAAATGTGATGACTTCTGTGAATTTCAGGGCTTTTTCTTTTGCTAACCATGCCTTCCCAGTCTCGACAACTTTTACTTGACTTGTTTCATCCAGCAACGTGTTTAAATCCATGCACTTAAAAAATCTTATGAAATGCACTCTTTACTACCAAGGAGCTGCATTTATTGCATGGTAGTAAACTATCGTGAAGAGGAAGTGTGTTCTTAAAACTGATTTTAAAAAAAATCAATCGATACAAAGAAATTGTTTAAAACAGAGATCACTTATTGTAAATGTGGACTTTGTGGGCCTAATCCTGCAAGCATGTGCCTGCTTAGCCCTGATTTCAACATGCCTAACTTACATGCTTATTTTTAAGAAAAAGATTAGTTTGTAGATTTGAAGCTCAGCTGAAAACAGAGCATCTCCACTTTGAAGCTTTGACTCATTTCTGACATTTATTTTGCTGCTGTCTGGAATTACCCTAACATAATTCCAAACGCATCTCTATCTTTGAAGATCCCCATTACAAATGTGCCTTTCTGCCTTGGTTGCAGTGAGATCCATGTGTGGTCAGAGCAGGAGGGGGTGGTTAAGAAGGAAGCAAAATTACAATCAAAATATGATGTGCTAATGGAATTTACCCGATAAACATCACTTGGCAAATCAAAGCAGTTGGTGCATGCTAAGACTTGAATTTCTTTTTTACAGAGAAAGTACACTTAAATATTACATGAAGACCTAGCAAATGCATTTTGTAAGAACAGTGTGCAAGTACTGTGGTTTTTGTTTAATCGTAACCATTTTAGAAGGCTGACTTTGAAGCAGTGAATGGATACGTGTGTGCTTGTTCTGTGGTGTTTGAGCCTTTCAGTGTCTTTGATTTATGTTTTCTCCTTCAGCAGAGGTAACAACACTGACTCTCAGAGATGGCAAGTGACCTGAAATGAAAATGTGTGAAGAGCTATAAATTGTTCTAACCTACAAAAATGGATCAAATAACGATGTAAACTCTAAAACTAAAAGGATTAAATGAGTGAGTGGTCAATAGTAGCTTTTTTTATTGTTTTAAATGACATTCAGAAATCTTTCTCAAAATATTCAACAGTCACATTTTTCAAAATGATGGTGAAGGACCAAAGCTAGACATGGTTGTCCAGACTCTCTTTGCCTCGCACCACAATTACTACTGCCTAATTAATCAGTCTTTAATAAGCTGTTGTGATTTCAGAAATATATTCCAGAATGCCCCACTTTGCATTGAAGATTTGAGTCTTTTTCAAGGTCGATTCCTGTAAAAAAGGCATTTAATTTTGAAGGAACTACAGCAATAGCAGATGCAGCTAATGAAGGTTAGTAAATAAATAGTAAAGGTTTCCTGACTCAGCAGGTTTTAGCCCCTTCCTCTCTAGAAGTATTGAAGAAATATACCATACATCTCATATTTTTATCCCTGGCTTATTTGTTTGATTTCTAGGCCATACAGTTTTGGAAGGAAAAATAACTTGCTGGTAATTCACAGGCCATTTCACAGGCAGAGTTCCATTTTGCCACCTGTTTGATGTGTTTTTATATGGGTACTGAGAAGCTGTGGCATTTTCAGTGTGTGTCACACCCAATGTTGTCTGTTATCTTGTCTGACCCAGATGATACAATTTAGTGCCTTTTTTCTGTGTATGGTTAAGATTAGGGCACGGCTGTGAGCAAGGCAGCTCAAGATGTGTCTAGGTGAGACCATGTGATGGGGACATTTAAGGAGATGAATGGGGGTTGAAGCAGGGGCACATGGGCCTCTTTGGGAGTGCTAGTCCATGACTGGCAACCTGGGGTTTTATAAGGTGGTAGAACTGCCATATCTTCTTCCATGGAAGCAGAGTCTTGCAGACATCATGGCATCATATACGCTGTCTTCAGTTGCTTCTGAGGAACGCCCTAGAAAGAGATCCCTGTGCCATAGTGTTCTCACATTTCTGTTATGATCCCTTAAGGCACTTCTGGTACTGCTGGTGCACCCATACTTGGGGTACTCCTGGCAAAATACCAGTCTCGAATCCATGTGGCATCCTTCTTGCACTTCTCCTGCTCCAACTCAATATTCCTTGTTGCCTGCTCTGCTTATAAGGGTCTTGTTTGAATGCAAACATTACCCAGTGATGCTCATAATACAGCTTATGAATCTGGGCAAAAAGTGTTCCCCAAGTGCTTATTGGTGTATATACTAGTGGGTCAAAACCTCAAGCATTTGCTTCCATGGGTTTGGAGTGAGGCATTCAGGAGCTGTACGGTCAGCTTCCTCTAGCTGCAAATCCTGGGGCACAAACTAAAACTGCGGTCCCCTCCATTTCCCTGGCATGTAAACCTCTCCTCCTCACTGGAAACAGCCTCTAGGCTATAATCAGAGCTCACCATTACTCTTAGTTTGGCAAGCAGAAGACAGGGGAACTACCTGGGTTTGTGTGTTTTTAGAAAAAGAGGTTCTAGGGAATTGAGTCTCTAGGAGACGCGATACAAAGAAAGTACCAAATGTTCTAATTCTGGTAAAAGAAAAAAAAATCTTTACTGTTGTATAAACCAAGACACCTTGGCTCTTAGCACTTGGAGATGGTAAACAGAGAATGTACCCATAAAAAGTAGGACTGAAGGTCCAGTGTGGTATGGAGAACTCCGTTAGCCCCACGGCAGCCAGTGACCATGAACCCCTTGACAGCAGTAAGCTCTCCTGCTGCCTCACCATAGCTGAGTAAAATAGCAGAAACAAACCTGTGCTACGTAAGCAGGTTGCAAAATTGTTAAAAAGCCAAGTCTGTCTCATAAACAGTATTTTAGTATTTAGTTAGAGCAGTGCATACGTGACTGCAACGCTAACATTATAAAAAGAGTTTGGACTGAAATATCAGGAGTATTTTCCCTTGAAACTGGATTACATAAAGAACAATATGAACTGTCATCACCACCAGTTAGACTCCATCTCCCAAGGACTGATCTCTCTTGGGCTAGGTTCTCAGTGCACTTTGGCATGTGGATATTAGTGTGCATATAGGTTACAAACAGTTGTCTAGTGTATGGGAAGTGCTAGCAATTACCAGTTTTTCCACTTTGCTCTTTGAAAGATTATCAGCCTCTTCCTATTCTGTCCTTCCCGTTCAAACTGGTTGGAGTCTGTGTGCAGCGCAAGGCTGTGTTCCCCATGTAAGAAGAGTCCTCTGTTCATCTAGAAGCGACCTGAGGAAGGATCCTGGAATAACCTTTAACCAGATGCTGGAATCAGGCTTAAGCTGCTGGAAACGTGCCTCTCTCTGACTCTGTCAAAACATACCTTCTTAGCCATTGCCCTGCAAAGAAGCCCTCATTGTCAGCAACTTTTGGTAGGCAAATTACCTAGGAGCCTGCCAAGGACACTTGCATCCTACAGTGACCTTTCAAGCTTGTCTAAATCCAAGATGGAGATCTACCCAGGCAGTCAAGAAATTGCTGTGGTCAGAACAAGACAGGGCAGCCCCATTAGGGAGGGGGAAGAGGAGGACATCCTTCAGCTCTCTGCCCAGGAGGTGCTTCCAACGTGAGCTTCAGAAAGCGATCAAGGCATTTTCCCTGAGGCACATCTGTAGAGAATCAAATGGGATGCCTGCTTCCATCCCTTGGCTCTCTGAATTCAGTGGGATACCTACCTCCTAGGTCCTTCTGGTGACAGTTAAATCTATTCTTCCTCCTTTTCTAGAAGCATTTCAAAAAGCTTCCAGGTCCAGAAAAGTAAAAAGTGCTCAGGATTCTCAGCGTTGGAGTCACTGCTACTAAGCCCTGGAGCACAACTTGGATGGAGTGCCTTAGGAAGAACCAGGGGGAGTATGCAAAGGCAGGACAGGGCCAGACCAGCTGGTAAACAAACTTATTAATTTCTCAGGGATTCCTTCCCTCTCTTTTCAGCCCTGCACCCAGCATGTGCACCGGGGATGCACGCCTTGCTGTGCCAGTCTGAGAGTGCTGAGAAGGAACCGGCTCCATATGAATAAGGTGGCCGGTGTTCACAGGGAGCTGGGGTGTGACAAGCTTCCCTTCCCAAGTTGTCTGCACGATCTGTGGGCACAGGGGAGTAGAAGGCTACAGCATTTTGCTTTTCCCTCCAGAAGCACTTTGTGAGAATACTTTGTGGTTATCTTGCCCCACCACAGACAGGAACTGAAGATCAAAAATAAGGCAGATGATTGATATTTCTTTTAAAATAGTGTTTAAAAAAACCCCAGATAGTAAGAAGGTGAAGTGGGCATGACTTTTCCCATGCAACCCTGATTACCAAAATGTTGGAGATCCTCTTTGAAAAAACTCAAGGGCTAGCCTGTTTCTTTTTCCCTAGTCAGCTTTCCTAGCTGTCCCTAGGAAGCCTGCCAGAATGAAACCAGCCTGGTGATAAACAACTTCTGCAGAGGTAGCCTGAGACACAGGTGAGAGCCTGGCTATCATGGCAGGAGATGGGCTGATGGCTGGGTGGGACAGAGGTGGGGTCATTTCATGACTTGCCTGTCCTGACAACCCCAGGGGTAACAGCTGGGATGAAGCTCTGCTCACGTCCTGGGCTATGTGCGTCTGTCAGGGACTGAGCCACTGCTCAGCACCTTGACCTCTTACAGTGTACTGGCATCACTGCGCTCAGAGCAAACAAGGAAAGTAGTTGTTTAAGAATAAAATGACAAAACCAAGCGCTAGCTGGCACCATGGGTGTCAGCCACAGCCAGCTCTCACGTAGGTGTTTGCTTGTTAAATTACATCACCACATTTGACTGGTCCTGTTTGAACAGGAGCACCAGACAAATGGGAGGAGGAGGAGGGGAAAAAGTGGGTAGGCTGGAAATCACCCTCATCTTTCACCCAGGCAGCTCTCTTCGTGTTGCTCTGGAGGTGAGACAGGCTTTGGTTGTGCTACATGTGAAATGACTGCCACACGCTGCATGTCAATCCAACAGAGTCAGCAGCCAAATAAAATGGTAAGTCAGGTGTGAGATGTACCTGGAAAAGGGGCAGGCTGGAAAGGGGTTGCTAGCGTGTATGACATGAGAAGGTGCAGCTTGTGCCGCACTATTTTATGGACCATGTGGAGATTTCTGGCACAAGGCTATAAACTAGACAGTCTGGAAAAGCTAAAGGTGCAATCAGGAATACAGGGTACTTTCACCCCAAGAGAATGAAATTGCTTATATGATGCCTTGCTCACTAGGGGAGATCTGGCTGCTGGCTCTCCCCACAGTGTTCATGCTTTTTAAAATTAAATTGTCCATTTCTTACAATTTGGAAGTACTCTTGGAAGTGAGGACTGGGATTCACATATAGCTTTTATTTTTCAATATCTCTGTAATAAGTGCTGAAGAGTTAGGAGATTAAACGAATTTACACAATACAGGTATCAGAGAAGTGAATAAAGCATACTTCACTAGGTGCGACATCTCTAGCTTCTATTATTATCAGGATATCTTGGAAATCATTCTTTACTAAAAATATCTTCACCAAAAAAAGATTGAAGGTCTTTGTTTCCCTTCCAAGGCTATTTGGAGGGGAGGAAGTGGGCTAGAGTAGAGTTTTTAAGCTGGAAAAAGCCCCCAGGACAACTGTAATGCTTAGTTTTAATTATATGTAAAATTGATGATCCAACAGCTTCTTGACTGCTGCTTTATTCTGTGCCCCTTTACTTTTAAACTGAAGAAGGGCATGTCTGTCCCAGCCTAACAATATTATTGATACATTATTTTAGGAAAAGTTAAGTAAAAACAGGCTGGTTGACTTCTGAAAGGAGAACAAGCGCTGAAGAAAAATACTTGTTGAGACACATGTAACTTGTTCACTCTAGCTGCCCACAAGCGGGAGAAAATTTGGCATGGCTCACACAAAGCATTTTTAATGTTCCAGTTAAAACTTGATAAGATTTGTCAGCTGTAGCAAACATTTGTTCTGGCTTTTGCAGACATCTGTCAGTGTTTGCCGGCTCTGTCTGTGTGTGCAAATGTTAAAGGGTGCCCTTCCCTCGCTGTTTGAGGGTGCTTGCAGTAGGATGGGAAGGAAGGACCTCTGCTTTGGAGCAGCGTGGAAAGCACACGGCAAAGGCTCATGGAAAGCACTTCATTGCTCCACATAGGTAGGGCCAAAATAAAAAGCGTTGCGTATGATGGAAACATTTGCATGCTGTTTCTCATGTAATTTATTATTTGTTTTGTCCTTTATAAAAAAGCAATCTGATTTGCCTTCCTCCTTTTCAATAACCAATGAAGATTTCGTTTGCTTTCCCCTTTCTGTGCCATCTGCGAGACAATCAATTTTTTGCCCTTGTAGGGGCATGAATACAGATTGATTTCAGAGATACATACTTCTGAATGAGATATGCAAAAAAAGTAGTATCGGTAGAAGTGCCAAGGCTGAAAGATAGTTAATTTGATTTGTAGAGTGAGAAACTGATAAACTGGTAAGTGTAATGCTGACTGAATCCAATGGCATGCACCACAGTGATTATTATGCAGTTAACTGCTTCAGCTCAGTGCCACTGTCAGTCAGTACTGTCATTAACAACGCAGTGGCTACGCACTCAGAACTACCACTACTATGTGTCCTCCGGATCGTTCCTTTGACATGGAAAAAGAAGCATGCAGATATAATTATTTTTTATCTAATAGGTCATTTGCTTCTTGCCCTGAAGAAAATGAGCCATTAGGTAGAAGTAATGCTCTACAGTTTCACAAAGTAGAAGATAATTATGGGATACGAAGACCTGTTAGAAACCAGAAGAATTATTTATGGTATGCATATATTATCTTTGGTGGAGCTTCAAGTCAAACAGGTCAGTAAGCCAAGAACTTCTGAACTCTGCCACTTAGGTATGGAGTAATACTGATGGTCATAAAGCACCTGATATTTTTAAATTGAAGTGAATAATTGTACATCTCAAGATGCCATGTTATTTCAGATGCTTTTGTAGAACTAAAACTGTTTGAGCTCGGAAGAAAAAAGATTTATTCAACCAATATGCTTTTTGCTTTTGACTACCCCCCTTCTATGGTAGAGATGAACGCAGTTTTGATCTTACATGAAATCACATTTGAGAATTCTGAGTAGGTCTTTAACAAAGAAAGTTGCCTAAATTCAGCAACTTGCAAAAATGAGAATATTCTTCAGTCTCATCTCCAAAGCCACAAATGCCCGACAGTCGTTCTGAGTCCTTGTCTTCTGTCTCCTAATTTAGGCGAGTGGAGCCCAGCTCAGAGGTTGGGAGAGACATGTTATGCAATGCTTGTTTAGTGTGACAGATTTTGGCCAACACATACCAGCTGAAACTTGGCAGTCTAGGTAGGCTGCAAAGTTAAATTCTGCGTAGGCATGTTTACCTTTTTATTAGCTGCAAAACATGTCTGGGGGATTACATCAAATACCGTGCTCTGATAACAGGAGCTGTAGTCTCACCAATTTGGAAATTTCAGTGGCTGATGTTTTACACGTCAAATTTGTACACTGCAGTGGGTATGAAGCTTTCCCCATAGCTCATCGCTGGCTTAGGCCATATCCTTAATGGATGCCAGTTTAATAAGGTCAGATATGCTGTGTACTTCTAGAAGTTTTAATAAGTATTCCTATAGCTGCTGGTTTATTTGAGATTACAACACTCTGACCTCCTGTTGTATGTAGCTATCTTCAATTGTATGTGCTTCACAAATGGATCAGATGACTTTTCATAGTAGTTTAACTTCTACTAATTCCTTCCAAATACACCAAACTTTCCTAATGTGCCATATTTTACAGGTGTCTCCTTCTGGATCTAGATTCTGCATTCTTGGAAAGAATGCAATTAGAAAAAATAAAATAACCTGTGCAGAAGTGGGTCACTTTCTGGAATACCTCTTGTCTTCCTAATTAAAGTTCTGGTCTACAAATCTATTCAGGCTACTACTCTGAGAAGTGGTGCCCTAATGATTTTTTTTTAAATGTTTTGATATATGAGGGTGTGAATTGCTGACAGTGAAGGATGTAAAATCTTCTTTTATAAACTTCAGTGATTGAAACATTTATTAAATAATTGACTTCCTTGTAGCACCAGGTCATCATGCTATAAGGCAGTAGTTGTTGGACATAGGTCTGGTAAGCTTCTTTCAGAGTTAGATCATAAATAATACCTACTGTCTGAATATCACAAAGGTGTCCTTCAGTGTCTGAAAAAACACCAGTTTTACTTTCTTATTTGATAGAATCCTGTTATGGATTTTATATATGTATGTAATGTATTTTTAAGTTATTTTACAGTTGGTTTTAAACCAATTACCAATATGCAACCACACTGTCAGAGTACTAGTAATATTTTGTGTGTAGTCTCAGACCATAAAACATCTACAATGTTTACTTTTTCCCTTAGAGCTTCTTCCTTTTTAGTAAGAGGATTATATAAGAATTAGACAACCCCCTTTATCAACCTCTGCCAAAAATAAATGAGGTATTAGTTCTTGTGGTCAGGAGAAAAAATTTCAAAGACTCGATAGAATAAATAAGATTATTAGAACCAAGATTTCCAAACCTTAGAACTATAATTAACTTAAACCAATTTTGGAAATGTTTAATTGTTGTCAGTACTTTACTAAAGAGAGCTTATTTAGAGCCAGTTAGTACTTGGCTTGTAAGCAAATACATTGTGCACGAGGTCCTTCCCTACCCGCTACATCGTCACTGCAGCCTCCTCTTCTTAGCCTAATGCTACCTTTTCAGCGGTGCTCTCACTGGATTTGTACCTTCTTATCCCAAAATGCTGGTTTCATTGGTTGATGTGAGCAGCACGTTGGCAATCACGAAGGTATGCAATTCCTCCAAGTTCTGTGAGAATTGGCATCTGGGTGGAAGAAACCCAATGCCTTGACTGAAGGAGTGGCTTAATATAAACTTGCACTTTGTTGCACACCAGAAAATTAACATGAGAGAGAGAATTACGAAACCTTGCAGTTTGCAGCCAACCTGATAGGCAAAGCTAGAGAAAACCAAGTGTGGTTTGGTCCCTGTGCATTTGCAGGTGGGTTTTTTCTATACGTGGCGCTGTACTACTACTACTCTATGCAGGAGCAGGGCTTAGGGGTATGTCTGAAGTATACTAACAGAGCTGTATGATTCTTGATGGTTTTTCCTAATGGAGCAGAACCAGAAGTTGTTTGCCCTTTTCAAAACAGGAAAGGTCAAAAGTGAATGACACTATAGTGTGCTCACAGTTTTGTCCCCAGGTTTGTGTTGCCCTGACAAATGCCCTGACAAATTATGATAGATTACATTTATGACTATGTATGAGTTTGTATGAGCGTACATGTATGAGTTTTGCAGAGCTTAAAAGGAGTACTGCAGTTGAAATGGTGTTTTCTGGAGCCCTTTTGCTGCCTTTATGTCTCTCTGAAGGTTATTCTGTGGGTTTGAAAAATGTAGTGAGAAAACATTTTTGCAGACATGGATGCTCTAAATATTTGTTCATTGAAGGGTTTTGGAATCGCTGGTCTGCAGAACACTTGTTGGTGGCCTTAAGACAGCTGGCTGATCATGTGGAGCAGGCGCTGCTCCAGACACGAAGTGCTTACAGGATGGTATCTCATGCGGTTCTGCAGGGTAGATACAGATCTTCTGTGACTGCAAATGGAAGTAGTGAGGTTTCTATATCCGTTGAGATACAGCCCTGTGATAAAAGCATTTGAGAACTTCCATTCTAATATTAAATAAGGGATAATTATTTATCCCCCTGCAATAAAATTACAGCCACCCAAGGCTTCCTTCTCAATAAAAAAAGCAACTAAACAAACTTGAACAAACCATTAATTTTATATGATCTTATTTTCTCTTTTGCATATTCACTCTACTCTCAGGATTTTTTTTTTTAATTTGTTAGACTTCATCTTCTTCAGAGGTATGACATGGCATCATGGTGGTCTAATACATGAGATATATTTTAAATGGATTTTTCCCCAGCTTAATTAGTGAGAATTATTTTATACGAGTAAAACTCCAGGATGCTGAGTCTTTGCCTCTATTGTCATGATTTTGGGTATAGCCATGTCTGAATGATGTGGAATTTTTTTAACAACTCTTCAGGCTTGAAAACTGGTGACAATATAAACCCAGAGTTTCTGTAGGCTAGCGCTTTATTTCTGAACCCGTCACTGGAGAAAGAACGAGGAAGGAGGAACAGCAAAATGACTCCGGGGACGTTCTCCTGAGAGGAGGTCAAAGTAACTGCTGTATTGCACCAGCTTTGCAAAACAGGGTTCCAGGTAGGGATGCTTGGGCTGGGGGAGCATGGGTCCTTGTCCTTCTGACCCTGAGCTCTGATCCTCCAAGTTCTTCTCAAACAGGAAAGGATTTCTCTGACAAGCTTCCTTTAAATAAAAGATTAAAAAATAGAGAACTGCGCTGAGAAGAAAGAGACGTAAACAAAAATGGATTTCAGTACTTCAGTGCAACCTTATGTACCAGAGTTGTTTATAGATTTTGGCTTATTAAGAAAAAACCAAAAGCAGATTCTTTCCATCTTAGATATACTGCAAGATCAGCATCTCTCAGTATGAATTCTTGGGAGAAAGATGACAAGCTGTCCGCACTGGGTAAAAATTATGTTCTTGCTCAAAAGATACACGAGTGAAGGGTGTGACACTGAGTAGCTAAGACTTCCAGGAAAGAGAGAGTCAAGAAGTGAATCAGCAAGCGTGGAGAAAGAATATTTAAAATGTCAAAGACTAGACGTCTGTTATGAGATATGGATTTCCTTCTTGTCTTCGATTTCAGCCAAGACTCTCCTTTCTCAGGCTACTCTGTGGCCTACTTTTGGGAATGTAGTGATTAGACGTATCTGCCTATTCAAGTACTTTCATTCAGAAATGAGGAGAGAAAACAAAAATATGCCATGAAATAAATTATATACTATCCATGTCTTTTTTTATGAACTCCATTAGCGTAAACATAATATTGTAATATGTTAATCTTTTTTACTTTCTGTTCCCAGTCTTCTTTCTTTCCATTTTTTTAAACTATCTGATACACCCTTACGTAAAAGATAAACAGAATTTTTACTGATTATTTTAACACATTCATGTTAATTTTTTACTGTATGATGTGAAGTGCAAACTTCTAGACTTTATGCCAACAGTCTTAATTTCAACAGGGGGTTGTTTGTTTGCCTCTGATTCTGCCTCTGGTTCTGAGCTATTTGGAAATAATCTTTGTAGGGAGACATGTCTGTAATTTATATTATTAAGAGCTATTGTCCTTCTCCAGTAATAGAATTCATAGCAGCAATGAAGAGGCAGGATGTTGCATCAGCCAACATTTTAGGCACTCCCAAATTAAAACTGTTTGAAATAGTTTGAAAATCAGAGCTGCTTGCACTGTCTGCAAACTTGGAAGACTGGGAAAGTGCTGAGAAAACAGATGTGGTACTTATTTTTAGTAGGGAAGAGGGGGAAGGGAAGGACGAAGAGAAGGGATGGGTGGGCAGTTGTAGGCCAGTCAACTAACTCCAATTTCCAGATAAACTCTGGAATAAAAATTCCAAATACACGTAAGTACTTGAAAGATTAAAATGAGATGAATCATAATCAACAAGTTGTGTTGAGCCAATATTATTTCATTCTTTGGTAGGATAACATGTCTTTTGGACAGAGAGGAAGCAGTAAATTTAATCTAGGCTTTATTAGGGCTTTTGATACCGTTATTTATGACATGCTCGTACAGTAAATAAGCTAGAGAAATATGGCCAATGTATAACTAGGTGGGTGCAAGACTTAGAATTCAGATTTCAAACAAGCTTGCAACTGAGAATACTGTCAAAGAAGTAGAATACGTATTGGGTGGGGTCTTGCAAGGGTCTGGTTTCTGTTCCGTACTAACCCATGTTTTGCCTGGGTGATGGAGAGTATGCTATTGAGTTCTCAGATGCCATGGAACTGTAAGGGGTATAATGCATGCTGGAGGACAGGATAAATATTGAAAATAACCTTGATGAGCTAGGGTAGTTTTGGGGTGTCCTGGTTTTGGCTGGGATAGAGTTAATTTTCTTTTTAGTAGCTGGTATAGTGCTGTGTTTTGGATTTAGTGTAGAATAATGTTGATAACACGCTGATGTTTTAGTTGTTGCTAAGTAGTGCTTATCTTAAGCCAAGGACTTTTCAGTTTCCCATGCTCTGCCAGCAAGCAGGTGTGCAAGAAGCTGGGAGGGAGCAGAGCTGGGGCAGCTGACCTGAACTAGCCAAAGGGGTATTCCATACCATGGAACGTCATGCCCAGTATATAAACAGGGGGGAGTTGGCCGGGAGGAGCAGATCGCTGCTGGGGCATCAGTCAGCGGGTGGTGAGCAATTGCATTGTGCATCACTTGTCTTTTCTTGGGTGTTATTTCTCTCTTTTTTTTGTTATATTCCTCTTCATTACAATTATTATATTATTATTCTTATTCTTAGTCAGTAGTGTATTTTATTTTACTTTAGTTATTAAACTGTTCTTATCTCAACCCACGAGTTTTACTTTTTTTCCTCCTCCCCACCCCACTGGGAGGGGGGAGGGGGAAGCGGCTGCGTGGTGCTGAGTTGCTGGCTGGGGTTAAACCACGACATGGGGGCAGGAGAAGAGAAATTAGCATTTCAATAGGAAGATGTGAAAGATCTGCAGCTGGTAGGAGTAAGCCAATACAAAAGCAAAATACAAACTTGTGAATGTGACTCTAAAGCAGATAACGCATAAACATTGCCTTTTTCTGTACCATCTCTTTCCGTGCTTTCCCCCTTACAATA
This sequence comes from Gymnogyps californianus, assembly GCF_018139145.2. NCBI lineage: Eukaryota > Metazoa > Chordata > Aves > Accipitriformes > Cathartidae > Gymnogyps > Gymnogyps californianus. The sequence goes on along the minus strand of NC_059472.1, from coordinate 32,402,768 downwards.
TGTGTGGATATGTGTGGACAGAGTGTTTTCTTCTGTCCTTTATGACCTTTGCCTGTTGGATCCATCTTTGTGCCTTGGACAGCCTCATTCTGTCCGTCATGCTTCCAAAAATTTTTTGCTCCTCATTCATTTCCTGTTGTATATGTTCTTCTTGAGTTCAGATTATTGAGGACCCACGACTTTGTCAAGCTGATTTCTTTTAAAGTTTCCTCATTCTTTTTTTTTAGATGGTGCAATTGCTTTAATTTTTCTCTGAAGAAGTGTACTATTTTTCTACCAGTGAAATACAATCAGTTCCTTGAAACTGGTGTCTTCTATCTTGGTGTCCACTATTCTTCTTCCTCCTTTTTTTCCTAGAAATGCTAAACTAGCATGTAATGATTCTGCTACTTGACCTGCCTATGTATGCACAGCTGATTCTCCTAGAAGCGCTGCTGACCATTGGAAGTCTCCTTGTCTCACTCCTTTCTTCACCTTCTCTGTCAAACTGTCCCCCCCGAAATCATTAATAGAATTTGCTTTTCTCTCCCAACACTAGAAGACAGATTTTTTGGACAACTGTATGGGTAACTTTTCTGACAGGGTGCTGGGTCTCCTCACCTTTACCTGGTCACTTCCAGCATAACATCTTCCACTACCCCTGTGCCAAGGGGCTGCTCTCCTGGCACAAGGTAACAGCATGTCTCTTCCCCCACCCGGCCGTCTTCCTGAACAGGCTTACTCTGCTGCACATCCAGCCTGCACGAATTACCCCATCCATTCTCAGTTATGCTAATTGACATAGGTAATCACACTTAATATTTAACATGTTCAGGGTCTTTATTCAGTTTCCTACCTTTCTTTCACTGGTACAGATGTCTGAAGTGTTCTGTAGAAGGACTGTTTTTGTTTCCTTGCCACCTTGTATGACTTATTTTAAGGAAGAATCATGCCAGATCTCTTTCTCACTTCTAGGCAGATATAATTGGCAGGTCATCAGGAAAGACATTTCCCGTGAAGAGAGGAAATATTAGTGGTAAGGTGCTGTTGAAATACAGATCTGGAAGACGGGGACGGGAGCATATTCAAGAAAAATAAAAGTTGGCAAGAAGTGATGCAGACACTTGATATTAAGGGGGCAGAGATCCTCCAGTGCAAAAGGAAGCTAACAGGCTGATCTCTTTTGCCTACCAAAGACAGAGAATGGGATTGTTACTCATAGGTAAAGCTAGAGGCTGAGCACAATGGGAAAGAGCTAGATAAACTAATGGGTGATCGATGCCAGAACAATTGCATGTAAATAGGTTACAAATAACTTCAGGCTAGACACTGGAAGATGACTGCTAACCAAGGGAGAAAACGCATTTCTGGAGCAGTTTCCACTATAAGAAGCGTTTAGGCTATGTTGTGGCAGAGATGAAAAGAGACATAAAAAGTGTAGTAACAATATGAAAATACTCTTGCTAGGACATTGTAGGAGACACAGTGAAATGGCCCAATAGTACCTTTCAGTCCTGAGCTTTAGAAAAGATTTACAATACACTAAAGTCTGTCTCTCATCCTCACTTTCATTTTCTTTTTTGATACATTTTTATATCCCCTACATAATTAAAAGCAGGGATTTGTTTAGCAAAACCACGCAAATGTACCTGCTGTGATTCTTTGAAGCTGTGAGTTAAAAAGAGTATTTTTGTGGGGAGAGAACAGAGTGATTTTTTGGTTTTAATGATTATTTAAAGGGCTAACTGGTAGCTCCTGGTTATGTTCAGCTTATTCTTTGTCCCCAAGAACTGATCACTCATCTTAAAATCAATGGTTGCCTAGTGACAAGCAATTAAAATATAATTTGATTACTTGTGTACAGATAAAATATTGTCTTGGTCTGTAATGATGGTAACAAGCCTAAAGTTATGATTTTATCAGAATTTTGGAGGTTTTAACAAGACATACATTGTTTTTGGCATTCCAGTAGGCCTCTTGCAAATTTCAGTTAATGTGTGGAACAATTTGCATGATGTACTTTGTGTTTATGTTCAAGGGTAGAATAAGGAGGCACACCCGGGTTGTGTTTTTTTTACCCTGTAATATCCTACTTAAAAAAATATTTTTGCCAGAAAAAAAAAAATATTCTGTGCAGGTCATCTTTGCTGGGAGCTCTGGCTGGCTGAGCACCACCGACACCGGCAGAATCAGAAATAAGTGTTTGCCACTTATTTCTTCCAGTTCAGCTGAGTAGGAGGGTAAATTCCTGATGAATGTGAATTCGCTGATTGTGAGTTGCTTCAAAATACTGAAATAAGGCATTACAAAGACCAGTCACCAGAACCGTAATGAAAGTGTGTTGTTCTTATTTACTAAGCTTCATTTGTGCTTCCGCAGATTCATATTGTTGCAAATTAGATTCTTTACAAAGGGTAATTGTTTTTCTGAAAATTAAAGTGAAAATACGACACATAACAAATGTAAAAGAAGATATATTACCACTGTTTTATCCTCAATTTATGAGGAGCATGAATTTTCAAAAGATGTTTATTGTTTCTGTCAGATTTCAGTAGTATAGAAGTTTCAAATCAAAATTACTAAATTCTCTCAAGGGAGATTGTAGTTAGCATTATTATTATTTATTTTATTGCTGGCATGAGTGTTCACACAGTAAAAAAGATTAGGCTATCCCAACAGTTGAACCTGGGAAAATCAAGTAGCCTGCTGTGGGTTGGATTGGGACTACATAGACATACTCAAGCCTAGAGTACTTGTGGGAAGCATAGGAGATATTCACTGTTTTTCCAGGAGCATCCATATTACTTATTTTGGATGCACTTTCCTAGGAAGCAGCTGTTGTATTTGTTCTCTTTGCAGCCATGGAGGCGAAATTGAACATTTCGCTGTGCTGGAACCATTTCACTGCTTCAGTGGAGGCCAGTGGAGGCTGGGAAAAATGCAAGTAACCCTTTTCTAAGGGATGCTTCTGTGTAAAATCATCCACCTCTCTTATGACAGTCTTGTGGGTGATTTGATTTTTTTTTTACTTATCAGTTGCAATGTCTCTTACCGCTATATAGACAAAAATAAAATGCGTCATATAAAAATTACTTATTTTGGTTTATTAAGGAACAGCAGGAGTAGTGAATGGCATTTTAAGCGCTACAGAACACTACTGTTATGCAATCACTTTCCTTTTTGTATCTATAAGGCTGTACAACTTCCTTTTTAAAAAATAGTTTTCATATTAAAAATTGACTTTTTGCATGTGTTCTGTCCTTTAAGTGCAGTGATGAACATGACACATAGTGGAATTCTGATGTTAACAAAATATTGCTTATTTTGATATGCCATATCAATTACTACCTTATATAAATAGCACATAGAAAACTGCATGTAAAAATGAAACAGCAAGGTACTTTCTCACCAGTCAGACACAATGTGGGAGCATCTTGTAAGGATTTAAGTCTAGAACATGCTTTGTTTCCCCCTGGTTCGTGTTTCACTTTGCTTTTTCTTCTGTTTAATGAAGGAAAGAAAGGACTTCAGATCATGAAGGACCATCAAATAAACATGAGCACTTAGTAAGATGACGTCATCTTCGTCTTTTATGCATCCATGGAGAGCTGAATGGAAATATGAAGGAAGAACAGGGAAATGGGTATTACTTCTGTATGTGATATCAACTATTCTCTTACCGGATTGCAGTGTCACTTTTTATATCCCTGCTATGAAAGAGATACTGTAAAAAAAAATTGAAGCAGCTCAGAAAACAACTACAAGAACAAATTATAAATATTGTCTTCAAAAAGAGCTCGGTTGGTTCAGTTTATCCTAGAGGTAGTATTCATTTGACGTGATGCTGAGTGCTGAGGGAGAGCTCTGGCAAGAAGCATCTTCCATCTTCAGGTACAGTGCAAGCAGGAGCTAGAGGTCGGCCGGCAAGGTGGATATCGCACAGACAGAGCCGGGGAAGCACTGAGGAGAGAGAGGAGCCTTGTGAAGCTTTGCTGAAATGTGATGAAGAAGTGGAGTATTGCGCTGATAAATGGGGTGGTTTAGTGTAGGAAGATAGTGCAGATAAAGGAACTATTTTTTTAGAAATTAGAGTGTGAGGTCCTTTTAATCTGTTTAATAAAAGAATTTTGCTTATTAGTATATAAACTTTTGGGCCAGGAATATATAAATGTGTAACCAGTGTGTCCTGTTCAAAGGGAAAATGTTGCCTGTGGCTCATTCTCCACGAGAGGGAGCCAGAACTGTCTTTAAAATGTTAGCAATAAAGACTGTCGAATAATACAGCCTGAACTCGACCTGAAGCACTTATGTTATCTTCTGACAAAGCCAGTGTTTTAGCTCAAACGCTGTATGCAATGAACTGCTCCTGTACGGGCTTTGCTCATCCCCGCATCAGGGCAGCCGAGCCTCCCCGGGCTGGGCGCAGCACAACGGCGAGGGAACTGCTCCGATCCACTCAAACCGCAATCGCCACCACCTCCTCCTTTTTTTTTCTATGTACCCGATGTGTGCTGTGCCAAGGAATTATTAGCAGTGCAAAGAAATTCTGCTATGGCAGTGCAAAGACTCAAGTGTCTCACTGCTATTAGCCCTGTTTGGATAATTAGCAAAAAATGCAGTTCCTCATCTGCAAGCGTGGTTTATTGTGCTGCCTATCTGAGGAAATAAATGCAGGAGGCAAACTGGGGGATGAAACTGGAAATAAAATATACAGTGCTGTGCAAGAAAAACTAAGAACGGTTTTTGGATCATTGAGCTGGATGTATAAAGCTGTACTTCCTACTGACTTAAACACAAACAAAACAACAAAGCCACTAATTGGAACCTTCTTCTAGGAATGTGTGTGCTACATGGAAAAAACCCAGACTTATAAAATCGGTTAGTGGATGATAATGGATTTCAGACTGACTTGGAGTTTTGACATCGACTGCAATAAAAAATAACTGGTCTGAAGGAAGAGTCAGGGATACTAAAAAATACTGCTGCTAAAAAAACTTCCTCTGGCAAGTAAGTGTCCCTTCAGAAGGTCAGCTGGAACTGCTGGTTGAACACATGAAGCTTAAGCTGAATCCTACGCTGGAAATGTGGAGCTAACTGAGCAAGGGTGTATGCTGAGGGAGGCCTGTGAAGAAGCCTTTCCAGGGAGGTTCCTGGGTCAGAGAGGTGTCCAACATCAAAGGCAGAGGTCTGCAAGTATGAAAACCTGTAGGTACATAAAGAAAATGAGAAATTATGGAAAACTTTTACATGGGCAAAGTATAGAAATACCTTTGTTTTCAAGTCAACAATATTAAGCAAGAACAGTCTCATTTTTGCAGTGAAAACTATTGTTTATTGCATCATTGGATGTTACAAACCAAAAACCACTCTTCTTTGGGCATGAAGTGGAAGGACTTCAGGATTTGGCACGTATCTGTGTGTGAAAGAGAGGGAGGAAGTACAACACTTACAGTTCACGCAAGAGGCAAAACGCCTCGATTAGTGCGCACAATAACTGGTCGGTGGCTACTTAGACTAGTGTGCCTCACCACTAGGATCCGTGGTGGTTTGCCTGTGTGTGAAGTCAGTCTTGTTGGCCTGAACCCGGTGTCTGATGGACCCGATGGTCAGCGTTGAGGGTCAGTAAAGGCTGATTAAAAGAATGAATGAAAAAATTTTACTTAGGGCAGGGGATACATTCTGGATTGTAAAGTATTATTTTTATTTATTTGAGGGGGTGTGTGGATGTGTGTGGATGTGCAAACACTTGCTGTATCACGCCTTAGGGTAGAATTGTTAGCGTGTCTTCCTCTTATTTGTGCTGAGAGTAATGGGGGCTGCGGGAGGTGAAGGGCTAGGCAGTATCTTGTTTGTTTGACTCCTGAAAACTTCACTTGACATATGTAAGACTGACCTACTCGTAACCAGACACTAAATTTGGTACCTTTGGTTTTGCCAAGGCCAAAAAGCTTTTTTTGTTCAAAGGCTTCTCATAATATACATTACTGCTGGTCTCTCCACCACTTTGCCCTTTGGTCTGCTAGAAGCAGCCAAATACTGAAACATGATACTCTTGAGGATTATGCAAACAAAGGGAATATTTGCATATAGAGAATAATATTGACATTTGCATGTGGCTCACAGTGCCACTTCAAATTACACTGAGCAAGGTTATAATTCAGGCTTCTTTGTTAGCTTTGCATGCTGTATAAATTATGACTGATTCTTAAAAATACAAAGTGCATCACTAGAGAGCTCAGACACAAAGTAATGTGTGGCTAAAACTTATAATCAAGGCTAATATTTACAGCTAATGCAAACAACTGGAACATTGTATAGCACCAAAATGCATTTAAATTATCTAGTGCCCAACAATTGAAACTGCACTCAGATTTTTCTTCAGCCAGCTGTTTTATTTAAAACATCCCTTAAGAGTCAGTGCAGTACAACTATCCTCTTTTTGATGTTAGCAGTCATATGACAAAATAATTGTGTGGGAAGAAGTATCTTTGAGGAAGCATCTTAGCAAGTGCGTTAATTGTTAAGTAAAAATAACTTTCTGACTTGCAAGGGAAGAAATACTTTCCAAATACCAATATGGGTTTTTTGTGAAGATTGCTTTTATATAAATATTATGAAATCATAAAGCAAACATTTTCAATGAGAAATATCTTTCTCTCATTTGTTCTTTAAAAAAAAAAAAAAGGCAATATATTCAGCATATGTCTTTAAAAAAGAAGGGCAAAAAACCCCCTAGGAACTCAAGGGTTAGAGAATATACTGGTATACTTCCTGACTTCTTTTTTGTTTTAAGTGACAAAGGCAAAGCAGAGGCTGTGCTGACCTTTATGAAAGAACAGATCCATGGGGAAAGAAGATTTTTTTATGCCAGACAGGAAGCTATCCTACTCAACAGTTAAGGGTAGTGAAGGAGGATGTTTAAGTCATCTGTTATCCCAGCGAGTGAAATGCAACCTCAGGGCTGTTGTTTCTCTAAGGCTAAAGGCATACTTACACAGAACATCTCATTTAAAGAAACTATAAAATACTCTACTGCAGTCAGTTTAATCCAATAAGCTAGCTATCTGTTAGTGTTTCAAAGTAATCTTTTAGTTTAAAATAATAGATATTTTATTTAGTTTTATTTAGTTTTTCTTCCAATATTTATTTTTCTCACTGTGCACATAATCCCAAATTTCATATTCTCATTATTATACTACATAAATCTCCATGTCTGCTCTATATTGCAAGGCTCTCTGTTAATCATTGTATTACATTTCAAAAATCTAAAGTAAGCTTTTTGTCTGCTTATGCAAAAAGCTTTTCTGGTTCCCAACGCATATCTGAATATCAAAAATAGTTGTAGATAATCGATATTTGCTAAACCGAAGACTGAAAATTAGGAATCTCTGATGGGTATAGGTGTAATCACAATACAGACAATGATACTATAGCAACTCACTGCATAAATGCAAATGATTGTACTGTATGATAGGTGATTAACCTATGAAATTTAGCAACCCCAAACTCAGCATGGTACATATTTATATAAAGAAAAAGTAAATACATGTCATATAAAAAAGGCATCCTGACTTTATACGATGAGAGAGAAAACTTCCAGAGTAGTAGGTACCTGTTAGCAGCTTGTCCCTCTTCCTTGGTTTTCCTTACAATAGCTTGCGTGACTACAGATTTTCTCTTTTGTTTCTTAAAACTTCTCTTATAAAGCCAGCCAAAACACCATGGTTGCCAAAAGTTATTATTTAAAAAAGTATTAATGAGACCGTGGCTTCATTTGTGTTACGCAGTGCTCTCATTCAAAGGAATTCAAATGAAACTCATGTAAAACTGAAGGGGGAAGAAGAACATTGCTACATAAGAAGATGCAAACTCCCAATAAAATAGCTGAATCAATACAAAAATGAAATTGCAATGCCTAAATACCCAGCACAGTGGATAGTGAGCAGAATACAAAGAGGGAAGGTAGCCTAGGTCTCCCATGCTGACTTTGAAATGCAACTAACCAGTGCATTCTTTTGTGAAACTAAAGTGTAGAGTTAAAAATAACTCCAGTTAAGCAATTTATGTTAAAAGTGTTTTGGTACGGCTCATTCTGATGTCTGTAGAGCATCCCATGTGTCACGCATCCGGTAACTGGGAGCTCACTCTAGTTCACATGTTGTGACTTCTCTGTTGCTGTCAGGTTGGGGATGGGGTAGGTGGGACGCGCTGTCCCTTCCCCTGAAGCAAGGCCCCGCAGTGCGTGGTTCTTCTTACCGACCCCACGTTGCTCCTGGTCCCCAGCAGCTGGGGAGCTGCTGCTGCGGGAGCCTGAGCACCGCCAGCCAGTGTCACAGGCAGAGAAAACAGAGGAGTCAGAGGCTGGGAATGTGGCAGCTGAATAGTGCAGAGTGCTGTGAAGTGCTAATGTCCTGGCGGTTAGATAGTATCAACATAACTTCCCCAAGCGATGGCAATCAGAAGCAAGTCCTTCGGAGCCTTTGCCATGCCCTATGCTCTTTAAAGTCTTTAGACATAGCCAATGTAAAGGTTGCATCATAGCTTTCAGAGGCTGGTCTGTAACAAAAGTGTAGTTCCCAACCTGTTTATTGCCAGTCATGTAGCAGAACTAAAATCCAGTTTGTAGAATGGGGCAGCTCCATGGTTTTGTAAGACAGACAGAAGGCTTCAAGCTGCTAAGGGGTATCCTAAGTCTTTCTTTCATGCGTGTAGGCTCCTCACGATAGGTTATGAGTTGGCCTTAAAAAAGGAGTTTCCAAGACAATGAAGCATTGTGGAACCAAAGCCTGTAATCACTGCCACAATATATTTTATGCCGAGTATAAAATGTCTTAGGTTCCCTCAGTGGTGCTGCATGTAGATAGTGTTGGGCAAACATCGATTCGCTGGTTATCTGTATGATGGATACAGTTCATCATGATTTGCACAGCACACCGGCAATCACACCAGATCAAATGGTAGCTAAAGTTTGGGCTGAAGGGAAACATGATTGCCTGTGCCAGTTCTGCCCAGGCTCACTAAGCAGGTTGATGGTTGTTCAGAAGGCTCCAGAGCATTGTCTGGTTAGGTGTCTGCTGAATTTGCAGAACCAGACTTGCTTCATTTAGAGAATCTTTAAGTTATACTTGGTCATAATGGACTCCAGTTAAAACTGTGGCAAGGACTGCCAGCTAATACAGATCTGATGGGGTGTTAACTGTAGAAGTTTTAATCCAAATCAGGCCAAGAGCATATATGAAAAAATATATATTATTCTCCTTATTCTTGAGTTAGTATGATTCGACTGCCATTATAACATCTGCTGTAATATATTGGCATCTAGTGGAAGTCCAGTGTAACTGCAATGTAAATTTTGAGCAACCTCTTCACGGTATTACTGTGTGGAGCCTTACATCATAGCCACCATTGCTAGAATAAGATTTGTTTCTGTACATAATCCTGTGGCAATACAGATTTGCAAAGAGCATGCATAGCTGAAGCTCTGTATTTCCTAAAGAAAATAAATATATACTGTTGCAAATAGATTTCATGGTGGTGTCTAGGGATGGTATAAATTCAATGCCTTTTAGCAATTAGAATTTAGGAACTGACTGTTCAGAGCCCGTATGGTTAGCTTACCACAAGCAGATTATTTGACAGGGAAAACATCATTACTGTATAAAAATAGATGAATTATTACAAAATATTTATCTCAGTTTACCTTCCAGGGAAACAAACCTACTAACAAACAGTTGCGTTGCAGTACAGGGATGTACGGTTATATGAAATAAGAGAAATTCAGGATTTGAAGTAAAATAATGTATCATCTTCTTTATATGACAGTAATAACCAAACACTAAGAAATGTCTGTATATATTATTTATGAATATATATATACACACCTACATAAAATCAGATGCTAACTCATAGAACAACCAAAAGTAAGGCTGAAAGGGAGTTGAAGAGAGTATCTTGTCTGTACACTGAAACCGGTGAACTCTTCAAAAACTACCCTTGATCTACAGCAGAAAAGCCCCTTTCTTTTCTCTGTGAATAGGAACAAAATAATCTGGGCTTCTTCCAGGAATTTTCGCAGGAGTGGTACGAACTAATAATGATCATTGTGATAACAAATGGGACTTCAATACCTGCCAATGGTGTTGATACAATCGGAAACTTCCCAAAATTATTGGGGTTTGACTGCGTGGCATAAAAGTATATGAGAACTGAATACAGGTAGTAAGACTGAATACAAGTCATCTGAAAATTTGAAATGAACAATTAAGGTAAACTTGAAATTTAAAAAAATCTCCTTTGAATATGAAAAGGGTAAGGAAAACAAGCTTTTATCCAAAAGGAGATAAGGGAATACAAGCTGTTCTGGAATGTATAAACAATGACTCAATAGATTGCTTTAATATATTCAGGAATAAAAGAGGACTAATAGGCAAAAGTTTAAAAAGATAATGAAAACTGAAGCTGAATATTCTTTGAATTCATCGATGTAAATATTAATAAGTGTTATTGAAAAGCATGGTTTTAAATAAATTTCCCAATAAACATACCCTAGAAAACTCTAAAGTACCTATTTAGTGAATAACATCTTAGGTAGGATGACATTTGTTAGTGATTAGTGAAAACAATCTTCAGCTAGAAAGCCATCTTTACCGATGCATGTAACAAAAGGAGATAGCTGCTAAAGATGTATAAAAGTACTTCATCTGTTTGTTTGGAAATATATCTCTCTGTTTTGGAATCTTACTGCAAATTAAGAAAAATATTCTAATGAAGTGAAAATAAATGATGGGTCAACTGAATCCCTGATATAAAGTTCTCCTGTGAGTTCTTGATTGTGGGGCTGATGTTTGCAGGCTGAAATTACTTTTGCAGAGTATCGGAGATTGGGTGAATTCCTGCTTTTCATGCAAAATTCAGCTCAGTTTTAATTATAGAGCTATGACTAATGCCACCATAATATACGTGCATTTGTACATACTTTTTTTTAAAAATGTAGCAGATACTTTGTTTCAAGCGAACATTTGCTTAACTGTAGTAACAGAATATGTAGTAACATGTGAGTATGACACATGGTGATTTATCTGGCAGCATGAAGTTAATTCTATGCTACACTATTTTATATCTGTTGAATCAGAGAAAGTTATAACAGCCTGTGGGATTTTCATCTGATATGGGTATTTTCCTGTTTGTGTTTTTAAATATTAACGTCACATTTTAATTAAATGTGCAAGAGATTTTTTCTACTCTTTTTAAGAGTAGCTGAAAGATGAATGTTGAAACATGGAAGATAATTTCATGCTATTTCAGAGTATTCATGACTCCTGATGTACTTTTTTAAAAAAGGAAATTATAAAAGTCAATTTATATGAAAAAGATTGAAATAGAAATGCTGAATAGTGTACACACAGCATTTGCAGTAATAATTCCTTCAAAAACTTCTGTGATTGCCTGAGAAAAGATTTGCCTAATTACTGAAAAATAACCTATTAAATCTGTGATTTTAACCTTACAGTTTGGGGTAATGAAAAGTAATAGACCATTTAAAGGTTCTCTATAGCAACGAGTCTGGTTTAGCAGAGTTTGCACAATACCTTTTTCACAATTACTTTTTGCATTTTGGTCACATCAAGTGGATCAGGAATAAGGGCTTCTTTCACTTTTCGGAGAAGCATGTCCACAACTGTACGCTGTTGACTTGGCATAACTTACAGCACTTCTAAAACTTGCTAGAAAGCTACTGACTTGAAAAAAAATGTAGAAGTATGAAATTACATCCCTCAGACCAAAATTATGCTTCAGTGCCTTCTCGTTTCTGGTGCTTTTGTCCTGAAAGGCAACAGAAACGGCAATTACTGGCAACATGAGATACTGACTGCTCCCTATAGCATGGAGGATACGGATGTGTATATCTATACACACACACACATAGTCTTTTACCTTGGATCACAATTTCTGGCAGCGGCTAGGAAATGAAATGTAATCTCTTTCAGTTTCTTGCCTTATCCGTCATGCATTGGAAAAGACCTTGGGTCACTGTCCCAACGGACTGTCACAGTCCTTATCACCCAGGGAGATAGGAAGCAATTGCACAGCATAAGCCAGGCTGTTTACTCAGCAGCACATAGAGACCTTTACCTGAAATTATGCCTTATTCACGTGGAATAGCTTTTGCCCCTTGCTCACCTCCTGGAGGTGATATACCCTGCTAGCTGCCCCCAGCGAAGCATTTGAAAGTCTTCCAGCAGCGGTGGGAACTGATGTGGAGGCACAGCAGGACCCTTCAGAGGGGTCCTAGCTGGGAGAGGCATCCCTGGGGAGGAGATAAGGGCTTTCCCGTGCTAAGGCAGCCCCGCTGCCTCCCAAGCTGTGTTACCGTCTCCTCCCCATGACTGTCCCCCATGCTGCAGAGTGGAGGCAAAGGCAAGGGCTTGCTGCATTGGCATCCCTTGCAAAGCTGGAAAGGTCACCATTGATACAGAAACCCAGGCAGCACGAATCAGCCCTTTGGGGTAGGGAAGAGGTTGTTTCCACTTTTCTCCAGATTTTTGCGCAATTAAACATTCCATCACCTTTGTTTTCTGTGGTTTCTTTTTTCTTTTTCTTTTTTCTTATTTTTTCATTTTCCCAGCTGCTCCACTTTTTGAACCCATGATGTTTGTGAATTCAAAATAACAAATGTGAAATAAAATAGGTTTGCTTATTCTAGAATATATTCAAACTGATGAAAGGTTTGGGTTTTTTTTTTTTCCCCCAGATGTTCATTATAGAAATTGGCTCTTGCATTAGAGAACAGTGTAGTTTCAGTAGTTTCAGTCTCCAGAGCTAGAGAAAAACAGCTTTTTTTCTTCTCTTCAAGGGCACTGGAACTCAATCACATCCTCCAAAATTGCAGATGGCAGAAGATGATAGTTGACAATGGATTACTCATTTAAAAGACATGTCCTAAAAATCAGCCCTCAGGAAGATTCATGTGTCACATGAGGAGAACTTCTCAAATATTAGGATGTTGTTCTCGAGTATTTGACAAAGATGACCAGAATGAAACATCTTGTTTTATCAGAGCATCACAAAATGTAAATATGAATTGTTTAAAAAGTGGCCTATCTGTACTCCAAAAAGCTAGAAGGTGAAAAAATAAGGCCTTTTACTGTGACTATGGGAGATGCTCTTAGGTCCTTAATGGGGGAGAAAGCATGTATGTGTCCCCTCTGAAACTTTCAAACCATATTAAAATTCCCGGCTTTGTCTAGACTTTTGCTTTGTAAACCCTGAGATTCCGAGGTTTTAAGGTAGGTCTGCTTGCCAGGAGCATGCCTCGTTTAGCACGCTCTTCGCTGTGTGCAGTTAAAAATGAGTCTCCGGTCAGGAGAGTGTTGGCAGCAGAGGTCAGTCGGGCAAAACCCAAGGTGTCTTGTCCACTGGTTGCTCCCAGCCTTTTGTTTTGGTTCTATAAAACAGGCTCCCACAGGCAGCACTATTTAGCTACACAACTATATTTTGAAGCAGTACAAGACACTGTCACATGCTCTACAACAGTTGTTTTACTCAATTGAGCTTCCAGTACATTTTCAGGCTTACAAGGTCGGAGATGTATACTTACACTGCTGCACACTGCAGAAGAAGACCGGAATGTGAATTTTTGCATACTCATTTCTACAATGTTGTTTGCATATGGCTTTAATTCATATCAGACAGCCTTTGCCTTAACATTCTCACGCTAATTCTAGCTCTCATGAAAGAAAGGGCGTTTCGAACACTGAATATACAGAGGTTATAGACCACTGCTGGCAGCGCAGCCATTTCAGGAATTGTAACCACAGTTGGGAATATGTTGCCTTTTATACTTTCCAGCAGCAAATGTACTGATTGTTCCTGGAGCCCTCCTGGGAAACGAACTGCGGAGTGACTTGTGATTTAGCTCAAGTCTGCAGAAAAGCAACTTTTTACTTCTTTTCTTTTGTGCCATAAAAGTAAACTTTAACCAGAGGCGTTTCAGAAGTGTTGTCCTATCTGGCATTCCTCCGACCTTGCTGCAGGTGCCATTCTTCCTTGAGTGCCTGCTAGAAACAAGAAGCAATGATTTCCAGCATGTGCCCTACTGAAATCTGTAGCTCTCCGAGGAGTGGGCAGCTTCGTTGTGGTACTTGACCACGTAATTGCACCTCTGATCTGCTCAGCTTCTCCTGTGTTAGCAGGCTGCTAGTGCCCTGGCTGGGCAAAGAGGGGTTTTTCCCCAGAGCTACCTCCTGGCGGGGTTGCTACCCGTGGGGTCTGGCTGGGTTGCAGCTTTACTGGTATTGCGGTGAAGCCATCACCAGTACTATTGGTGTCAGTGAGCCCCTCCTCTCTGCTCAGATACCCACCACTCTCATTTTGGGCTGGACACAGTTCAGGTCAGACAGCCTTGTGCTTCTGAAGCTGGAGTCCTACATGTGTCAGACCGCAGAGGGACAGGGGTTTGCTGCAGGGCGAGGGCTGGCAAACTGTAATTTCCTAAGTGGAGATGGATTTGTAATCATGTGATAAATCTTTTTCTAATAACTGCTGCCAAAGAGTCAGTGATTTGGAGAAAGTACTCATTTCTATCAATCCCTTAAAGCCTACTGAAAAAAACCAAACAGGATGGGAAACATATCCTGGCAAGGTTTCTGGCGTATCTGGGTCCATGATTCAGCACTTCATAAATGGGTAATTATTTAAGTCTGTTTTTGCCTTTGTAAGCAATACTGGTGTTTTACTAGCAAAGTGTTAACTTACCTTTTTTCTGTTGACATCCAGTTGGGGCCAAGCAATTTGCATAAGTATTACTATTATTGGCACCCCTAGAGACTTTTCTAATATTGTCAAGAACAAAGCACTGTAAAGAAACACACAGCCAAAGATGATTGAAGATCTCTGCACACGATGTGTGACAAATTTGTCAGCAATTAATTTCTTAATAAAAGTCACAATAAATAGAGGAATCCCCTTCAGATATGCTATTGGAAATCCCATAGGTATTTGAGTTTCTTGAAAACTCTGTTCTGTGAACAGAATTTTCATTAAAATGCACGTATCTTTGTGCCGGTAGTTCAGTCTGAAAAGCAACCTGTTGGGTTTTTTCCTCCATTCACACATGCCCTTGAAGTATTTTTGGCAGCAATACCAGGAAGACAGTCACTACCAGGAAGACAGTCACTCCACCAGTTCTGATTGTTTGCACTGCATGCAGGGGGAGTTATGGTGGCTTAATGATAGCGTTGGAGCCAGATGCTCTAGCGTCTCCCAGCTTAGGGAGCAAGTAATTCCTGCCACTCACATGGTCCCTCTGATTAAGTGCCTCTTGCTCCTTTTAGGAAACCATTTGCTACCCTGCAGTGTTCTCTGATTCACGCACACTTGTGTGCATCTCCATTTAATTTGTCTCTCGCCGACTCAGCCTGCTATGTACCATGATAAGGAAGAGCAGACTTAACCCCACAGTGATCTATTATGACCCAGTGTTTCGTGGACAGAGGCCAAGACTGCTGCTGACTCTAGTAACTGTAGTAACAAAATACTAAGGAAACATTACCTAATTTTTCAGCTTCAGACTGATCTCAATTAGAAAAAGAAGCATACTGTGACTAGAGTAGTCCTCAGCCTCTTTTAGCACAAACAGGGTTAAATATTGAAGTAAAGGGACATACTTTTCATTTTCTATCATGGAAGTACAACTGGTAACTGTGATGACTGTGTATCTCAGGAGGTGAAAAATGACCAACCAATGATGAGCAAACACTGGCAGAAAACGTAAAAGCAGACACATAATTCACAGACCAGACAGCAAGAGATAAGACACTGCATACGAATAAGAGTGTGTGGGTGTGCGAGCAAGCGAGTGCTGAAGGAGAGGATTTAACTGCTTCACTGAAAGTGCAATTACACAAACAGCTCTTCTGACTGCATTTCATCAGTAGATACTACCCAGTGGCATAAAACTGTTAAAAAAACCCCCAGCAAACTGTATGAAAATGGCAGGCTTGCTTCCAGGCAAAATAAATAAAGATCAGTTAAAAATACCAATATATAACATCTGCCTTTTAAATAATCAGCTTGGTTTCTGTTTATTCCTCAGAATGTGTATTTTTGTTTCAAATTTAGAGGTTTTGTTCTGCTTTCAGCAGACCATTTGAACCAGACCACACGTTCTGGATAACTATCACCTAGATATGTTAGCTGGCTGAATGTACCTTAAATTAGGTAAAAATAGTGCTTCTTCCATTAGTTAATGTTTTTCTTCCATTAATATCCTTAAAAAAAAAATCACTGAAAAATAGATTACTGATATTTCTTGATTTCCATGAATACCCTGTGCTGTAATAGAATATAAGCTTCTGCTTAGCCATTTGGTAAAAGATCTTTATGGGCTGTCACTGCAGATATGACCTGAAATAAGAACAACAGTATTCCAGGTTCTCAGGACTTTTTTGGTGGCTGCGGAGAAAAAAAGCAAGGCGTTCCTTCTGGAGTTGGATAAGAAAGAGAACGGGGCACGAAATGAAGTTGAGGCGAGTTTGTTCCACTAAGAAGCAGCTTCAAAATTTTCAGTTGATGCAAACTTTTTTTTTGGTAAACTTCTCATTTTTTCGCCGAGCTCTAACTTCAGCTTTTCAGGTTGATCTCTGTGGCTCTATGGCCGATTCCTGGGATCAGCCTGTAAAGGCTGTTGTGTACCTCAGCTCTCCTAAGAAACCTTTGCATGCAGGGTTGGCATTTGAAGCCTTAGAGAGCTCCTGACTGACTGAGGACCCGCACCCAGGGAGGACCTCCTTCCTCTACTATGGAAATTCTGGCTGTTCCCAGCTGTGGCAGGTTCAAGCTGCGGACCACTCTCTTGTAGGGCAGCATGACTGGATATTCAGAAGTGACAAGCTCAGGTTTTGCATGATCCCCTTACAGGAATTTTAGATCCAGACAAGTGAGAGTTCAGTTTTCACCTCACTCAGTCAGTACTTTTGCCATTGTTTTTAGTATTGCATGTCCATACTGCCCTATTTGTTTCAGTAATGGCCACTATTTCCTTGTTAATGTATTTAGCTTTTTAAAGAACAGACTTGAAAATATATATTTATTATGGAGTAAGAATACTTGTTCTCCCAAAGTCACAAACCTACAAGCAAAACATTTTATTCCCATGTCCCAAGCATTCTGTGAAGGACAATTTATGAATAAAATGTGTAAACATTTTTCATAGTTCAGATTGCTGAGCTATTGGCCACTTATACTAGCTTCGTGGATGTAGCTGATTGCGCTTTAGATTTGTAAAGTCAGTCTGGATTTCCTGCTTATCTGTTTAATTTAACTGCCTTTAATGATCCAGCACATATGGCCCGATGCAGTAATACTGGATTACAAGCCATCTAGTTTTTATGCTGGAGAAAGGTTCAATTACTGTGACTGTTTCACCCAGCCTTTATAAAACTTGGCTGGAGTTTTCCACACTGTCTTTCAAAAGAAATTGAACTCCTTCAGTGAAGGCTTCTCCATGCTCCTGCAAATTTCAGGATGACCCTATATGGATATTTAGTTCAACAGGTTTCGTTTGAGTATTTAAGTAGCGATATAGGCCAGTGCGTACTCAAATATACTTCTCTGGAGTTCTTTTTTTTAATTTATTTTTATTATGGCAATACTTTCCAGCTGACGATACTTACGTTGTCTGCGTCTGATTTAGCCAAATGACAAACACACGCATTCTTAAGTGACTAGGTCTCCATTTAGAAGTCTCATAGCTTAGTTTTCCAAAGTACGTATCTGAACTATTCAATTTTCAGCAGTGTGACTAACATTAGATTTTACAAATTATTTGTAAAACAGACAAAAGTGGCTGAATAAAATATAGTATATAAACATACGAGTGTCAGTCAGGATCTGCTATTCTAGCATTAAACTGCAATGCAAATAGGGACTTTAATTTGCAGAGTGTTTGTATCAGAGAAAAATATACAGGCAAAAGGTTGATTGAGCTCCACTCTGTTATGTTGTGCCCCTGCACTTCCCAGGTGGGAGGGAAGGCATGACCAGGACACTAAATTCCAAGGCAATGTGTTCATTCAGGGGAATTAAATTATTTCAACACATTTTTACAATGTACATATATAGTATATTTTGTATCTTCAGGTCACACCACTTCTTTTCTTTGTACTGTTGAGGCACTCATGTCTTTTGGAGGTAGCCAAAATAGTGTAGTCCCTCCATAGCTCTGTATCTACTCTTGGCCATGAATTCTGCTTGTAGAAGAGTTCATTACTCTTCCTAGAGTCGAAAGGAGCTGGGAAGCCATTCTGTAAACAGCTAGCATCTTGACTAGAAGTATGAAAGCAGAGCGTCCCTTTTGCTCACTTGCTCCCAGCCTACCTGCAGGCCCTCTTGCATGGTTTTAGCCTTTCAGATTTCATTGCCGTTCAGTGCTCCACTTAAGTGCATTTCAGACCCTGCATTTTAAACCAACTCTAACTACAATCTGGGGACCTATACAATTGCACTTAAATTTAAATGCCATTAAGTGACTGAATAATTTATCAGTGTATGTAGCAAAGGTTAATTGATGGTAACATTAATTCTGTCGATGTTAGAAGTATTTTAGCATTTTCTGATGTTCTGATTAGCTTTTGAAATGCCTTGAAGTTTCTCCTCCATCTCAGCCTTAAGATCTACAGAAACTTCTCCATTTAATTTTGTATCTCTCAGTTTTAGGAAGACAGCTCTACCTTTCATATAGGAATTACGTATTTTTCCTCATGTGCTGGCAGGACCAGAAGAAACCACCTCTTCAGGTGCTTGTATTCATTCTGCTTCAGTAGCCAATAACTATATACCAGCCTAAACTAGAACGATACACAAACAGTCCCTGCAACCACCAAGACCACTGATTTGATTTAAGCCTTCATTGCAAAACCAGACCAGAACTCCAATGCACCAAGGCTAGCATAGAAGTGAAGGACATCTTTAACATGATGCTTTTTGACTAAGAAATTACACAAAAAGAATAAGTCCACATATTTGCATGAAACTTTAAGGAAATTATGCCATTTGGGCTTAACGAAGTGTTCTGTGGCAAGCTGAGAGCATGGAATTGATTTACCATGTGCCTACCCCAAGAATTCCAGGTTGGATCTCTGTAGCATTTCTCTCCCCAGGAAAGCCAGTTTGTCCACATCTGGCATGATGAATGTGAGCAGTTCCGTCATTTTCTTACATGCTTTACAGCATGTTACAGGTATGATTAGCTCTGCTTTGCAGAGGGAGGACTCAAAGCAGAGAAAAATGAAGTAACTTGACCAATGTTGTATGGGAAGTCAGTAACAAAAGTAAGACTGAAAGGCTTCGGAGAGTCTGTCCAGTGTTTCTCCGGTAGCTACTGCTGCAGCCTTGGATGGGTAGTTACGAACACCCAGTTGTTTTAAATTACTTGTACAAGTGCATTCTGTGATGCCCTATCTCAATACAGTTACAATGCTCAGCTCTTATTGAGACTTTGAACAAGCCTATAGGATAACATTTATAGAGTATAAAGCTTTCAGCAATTTTGCTTTGATGGCTGCTATTAGCCACTTTGTGCAGTCACAGCAAAACAAGGAATAGCTGCTAAGATGTCAGTAATGGTTACCTTTTGTTCTCTTTGTAATGTTTCCTTCCTGTAAAATTAAGTGTTTGCTAATAGTTTTGGATGACAACTTTAAAAGTTGTATTTAGTATCTTGCACTGAGTTTCTAGGTAGTTGCATACAATGAGCAATAGCAACTACCTGAATAGGTTTTCCCTGCTTCTCAATATCTCAAACACTGTGTAAAAACCCATTCACTTGTCCTTGCGGTTGGTTTGTGCTGCAGGAAACACTCATATTTTGCTCATGAGTTACATGAGTCCACACAAGGCATAGCAAAACATTGTAAAATTTCCAGGATATACAAAAAGACCAAGACAGTTTTTGTCAAAACTCCCAACTCAAGAAAGCAATATTTAACCTGTAACTAAACAGACCCAAGCTACCCGAGGTCCAGAAGGGCAGATTTAAGCAATTAAAGTCACTCCTTAAAAAGTCAGTTCTACCTCTGATCATATGGAAGTAGTTAGCTTTGATTTTCCTTCCCATTCCAATTACTTGTCAGCCTCTTTGATAGTGAACACTTGTTTAATGATAACTTCAGGGGTATCTGCACAGATCCTGCCGCCTCTTACTGTCCCAACTATGCAATTACTTCAATCTCTGTAATTCATTACACCTTGCAAATGCTGTTGGGGGTCATCTTATGTATAAGATGAAAACTATAAGAATTGTCTAGCAAAGATTCATATTCTACCTACATGAATGTCAGTGTGCCCACTGGATGTCTTACATGAAACTGTAGATGATGGAGATAGATAAAAACTTTAAAATGTAATATCAATGTATAAGTGTTTATGCTATATTCGCTAGATTCTTTTCCAGGTTCCATAGTACCATTTCAGAGATTTTGAATGTTTAGATGCGATACATGACCTAACAAAAGGTGTCTTTCAGAGTAGGTAACAGTACAAATAGTTGTTATGAAGGCTCTTTAACAGTAGTTGCTAATCTAAGCACTGTGTGTCAAATGAAGTGGTGATATAGTATTGAGTCATTACAGACACATCAGTTAACAATCAATCAATCAGCCTTGTTTAAATGAAAACAATAGGCTAGCTTGTACTGGAAGAGAAATACTAGGGGAAATGAGGTGATTTCCACATTGGTTATATATCCCTATGGGAAAATGGTTTTGAAAAATATTTTAAGAATAGAACAGAACCACATTCATCTGAACAGTCTATAATATGTGACAGTGAGAGATGCTGAGGTCAAAATAGATTCAGACTCTTTACATTTAGAACCCTTGGCAATTGGAAGAGCTGACTTATGTTAGAGATTATCAGCCAAGATCTTGTCATATTAAGTTAAAGAGAATTAACGTTCTCCTCAATTTACCTA
Source organism: Gymnogyps californianus (assembly GCF_018139145.2). Lineage (NCBI taxonomy): Eukaryota > Metazoa > Chordata > Aves > Accipitriformes > Cathartidae > Gymnogyps > Gymnogyps californianus. The sequence goes on along the minus strand of NC_059472.1, from coordinate 32,381,821 downwards.
AATTCAGTTATCTGAAACTTAGGCGTCTAACTTAGACCAGTTGTCTAAAATCCACCACCATCAGAGGCTGATTCATCTCAGCCCAAAACAACTGTATGAAACCGCCAGGGATAAATCACTCCTTTGGAGGTTTGGCTTCTGCATTGACTCCAGATGACTGGCTTTAACTGCAGGGCTAAATTCTGTGGTTGGTAGCAGTAGCAGTAGTTAAATGGTAGTTAGAAGTAGTTAAAATTAGGTTAGATAGATCCGCCCATTTTTTTCCCAATGTAACTATGAGAGGGTATCTATCCATAAGTACGTAAAATATAACTTTCAAAATTGTGATTTCAAAGGTATGCAGGTTCCTAAAGACTGAGTGTGGCACAAGGCAGGATGTCAAAAAACTGGATGGTTTACATCCTTTGACTTCAAAGTTGGTGGAATTTGTGTGCCTGGACCATCAAGAGGACAGGGTTTAAGTGAGCTCATGAGATCCCATTGAATTTGCATAGGAGATGCTTAAGACACATATGTTAAATATGCAGAAGGTAGGAGTTCCTTTGTACGTGTTTGACTTTTTATTTCCAATAATTTGTGTTCTGTGATATGAATGCTACTTTCTGGTATAAAAAATTGTATGTTTTTTCAGGAAAGATTGTGCTGTTTTGTGTGCTAAGTGATAAGGCTTTGTATTTGCAATGGGCCCACTTGAAAATTATTTTTAACCAGTTTAATCCAGGATAAAGCTAAATTTGCAAAACCAAGTTTTTCATATAAATTTTCTGTTATAAAAAGGAAATTAATAAGATCCAGTGTGTACCTATAAGTTATTTAGAGAGAGAGAAGGTGGGTTTATAGAGTGAAGCAATATCTTTTATTGAAACAGCTCAGAGTAGGAGGGGAAGAATTGGATGAACTTCCCAGGACTGAGGTAACTAAGAAGTCACCAGTGGTAGAACCCTAACCGGGTATGAACATTTGACATACAGTAGCATAGACTGTATTTCTTTTCAGCAGAATCAAACCATTGTAAAAATACTTAATCTTTGGGATTGCCCTTCCTTGTAAAACATGTTAGCTGCTAGAGGTGCTGGGTGAATACTTAAAAAGTATTCAGGGCACCTATACATAACAGATTATGTAACATTTATAAATAGTTATCAGACAATAATAATCAAGCTCCTATCCTAATTTATTCTGCTCCACTGGATTAATTTTAATATCATACAGACTGAAATATTTGTCAATATTGTCACTTAATTTTTTGTAATCTGTCCAATTATTTCACCTATGTTTTAAAGATGAGGCTTCATAAAATATCCTTAATATTTTGCTTTTGCATGATATTTGTATGAAAAATATATTGTCTCTTAAGAGTTGTACTTCATATTGAGGTGGAAAAAAAATTGTGGGAAAATAGATGGGAAGTGCATATCATGTGTCCAGACTACTGGGGTAAGGGACGTTTATAGCTGCATTTTTCCATGCTTGCATAGGCAATGTGAGAAGGTAAGTAATTTTCTAAGTAGATTTAGACCAATGTGATTAGAGATAAGTAACTGCAGATGTATGTAGGAAGTGTACTTGTGTGTGGAACTGGTTATACATTTAAATTTCTCTTTCTGCATAGGGAATATCCAGGCTGTATGTGAGCAGGCATGTTTTGCATCTGTAGGACTGTTTGAGAATCCAGGTCAGAATAGGTCACTGAAGTCCATACTGATGCCAAAATAGCAAGTAAGTGATACTGTATTCTCTGTCCTCAGTTTTTCTTCCAGAACACTTGGTTCAATCCACCCCAAATAATTAAACACTTCCTTGGAAAGGATTATCAGCATTGTAATTGTAATTCTATCATGAAATTATAGTCTTCAGATTAGGAAACCTAAACATTCTTTACAATTAAGAAGAAACTTGATATGATGGAATAAACAAAAGCTATTAAACTAATTACAAACTGGAATGTATTTTTGACAGTATGAAAATTACAAGTGAAATACAATTAATGATTGGAATAGTAACAATCAAATTTTACTCAGTATGCCAAGTTTAATTTCCTGTCTTGTAAATCACAGACAAACCTCATAAACAAGCCAAATGTGATGTGATTGATGTGATTAATTGATGTGATTAATCAGTTTTTATAAATATGCTGGTGCTGGATGACCAATTTTAAACAATGAACATAGAAAATCTGGAGAATCAGAAATGAAAAGGCTCCATCTTATTCAATATGAATGAAGAGTGATTTTTTTTTTTCTTTTTCCCCCCAAGCAGGGTAAAATAGCCTTGTGGAGGTCACTGTAGAGGAGCTGCATTGCAATCAGCTCCTGCAATACTCCTGTGGCCAATGTCATGATCTCTAATACTCCATCTGCAAAGCCTCTGATGTGGCTTCTTCAGCTGTGCACCATTTTAGCAGGGAGCTCCAACCTGCCTCTGCACCCCATCAGCAGGGCTGCTGTATCACAGTGCACAGAGTGATCCTCCTGTGATCCACAGTTGTCCTTCTGCTATGACCTCACAAGCAAAAATTGTTCCACATGGATGTTCCACATCCAAAGAGATGTTCCACATCCAGAGAGAAAAATGTTTGAGTTTTTTTTTTTTTACCTGAACCAAATAATCCCAACTGTGGACTCTGGTCAGAGTGAAATTCCAGACAGGAGCATTTAGAACGATTGCCTTTGCAAGGCCATTATGGCAATGGAATCACAGAATCATTTAGGTTGGAAAAGACCCTTAAGGTCATCAAGTCCAACCATTAACCTAATGCTGCCAAGTCCACCACTAAACCATGTCCCTAAGCACCACGTCTACACATCTTTTAAATACCTCCAGGGCTAATAGTATCATTGTATGGCCAATTGAAACATCACCTGAAAAATTATCTCATGAAGTGTTAACTCTACGTATATTTATGAAAAGTGAGATGGCAACAATTAGTCTCATGTAAAATTATAAATCACCGATATGGAATCTGTACTGGTGAATCTGTGATAAATGTCTTGTTGATGTGAAACTTATTTTCACACAGTGAAACATGGTACTTAAAAAGCATTGCCAAAATATTGAATTAATCTATACTTTTTCTTTGGAGCAAACAAGGGTAATTTTTTTGACTGACTAATCATTAATGTGTAGTATAAAGAATATGGGGGTTTATGTTTATGATTAAATTGCTTTTTACACTTAGGTCTTCTGCAGCATTTCTGAAAAGTCATATTTTTTTCTAAGTTTGTCTTTGATAAAGCAGTGGGTTTTTTTCTCCATTGTTGGACTATTGCCATGTTTTTAGAGGAAATGCATCACCAGGACTTACCATGCTGGAGCCCTGAAGGACAAAATGCATCACCAGGACTTACGATGCTGGAGCCTTGAAGGACAAAGTACCATATTGTGGGGGACAGACAATTATGCTCTTAACAGAGCAGATACAAGTGATGTTGTTTTCCACAGACTCCTAAAAGGCTTTTCAACAAAACGTATTGTCATTGAACTAGCAAGTGGCCCTAGCTTTTCTGGCAGCTCTCCTTCTAGAATGCCATTGTAAACTTAAGATATTGTAGTGCAAGTATTTAACCTAGAAGCAACAAAGTGTTGCAAGAAAAAAGCTGCAAGCCCACCAACCTAAAAAGCTCCATAAAGACTGATGCCTTTCAGTATCAGGGAAAGCTGAATTTAATGTGAGTCATTAATTAATAATTTCAGTCACTTTGGAGCATTTTTAATCATGCTGTTTCACCAGTTCTGTTCCCAAACCCTAATCCTGATCAGTCACCATATATGAATTCCAGCCCAAGCCATCTTCACCAAAATGCCATTTAATTGTTTTAATCTGTTAAATATTTCAGTAAAGTGACACGCTCCCCATCACAGACTTCCATGTAAGCAAAGCACAAGTAAATTGAGGGGGTGAAGGACAAAGGCAGCTAGCAAGGCTAAGGGAGCAGACTTGATCTGCTTTCTGGTGCCTAAGGGTCTGACTGGACTCTTGTATAACTGATTTTATGGACTACTGGGCTAAATGTAGGACCTGCCTACATCAAATGAACCTTAGAGTGTAATCAAAAAGACAAATCTGATATGTCTGAAAATAGGAAGATTTTTTTCTTCTTTGAAGACCTTTGGGGGCTCCTTTGGAGTCTTCTTCTCCATCTTGATAAAATCACTGTATACAACAGTGTTTCTTGTGTAGTGTCTGCCACTGAAACTGTGTTCCAATCTAACATTGAAACCACAAGTATCTGAGTAACCGCTCTATGTTTATTCTTTACTTTGATCAGCTTCTATACAATGGCATCACTGAGGAAAAAGACAACAGTATTCCAAAGACGCTAACATAGGTTAGTTTAACTTAATCTCTCACTTCAGCCTACAGTACTTGTCAGAAAAATATATTAATGTGGGACTTTTCTGTTCTCAGAGTAGTCTTTGTCAGGAGTTTGAAATGTCTGAAACAAGATAATTAAAGAATCCTTAAAAATGTACTTCCGTGTTCTGATCTTTCTTCATATTTTATAGTTTGTCTGAAGTAATTTCAGCATATCCTTCTGAAAAAGAGCTGAGAAGCCAGTCACATTAAACCATATTTCTTCTATTGTAAACTATCCCCCTGGTTATACTTGACACCATACTCTTTGTTGAGTTTTGCAGCTCTGACTCCGGAACAGTGATCAACGCTTCACTATACTTGCATGGTAGAGACCTATTTATAGACCTATTTTACAAAATTAGTTTCTGCAAGGTAAAGTACACCATATTTGGATTGAAAAAGACCTATTACATTCTTTCCTGTTCAACCTCCTACAAATGCAAGTTCATTTCTACAGCATACGAACTGCTTACTCCATAATTTGTTACATAAAAATCGAGGGCTTTACATCTCTGAGAAAACTGCAGCAGAGCAACATTTTCTCCTCCCACTCTTAAGACATTTTCCTGACTTAAAAATTCTTCCTAATTAGCTGTGCACATTGATATGCTGTTGTACTGTTCTGTCTTCCATCTCTGTTCTTCACAAGGAGCAACAGTCTTTTTACAAAACTTTTCTCATTAGTAACTGTCTTTAGCTCTTACCTGTGTGCTTCCCAAAGACAGTGAAAATGTGGACTCCATTTTTTACCTACTGTCCTGGTTTTGGCTGGGATAGAGTTAATTTTCTTCTTAGTAGCTGGTACAGTGCTGGGTTTTGGATTTAGTGTGAGAATAATGCTGATAACACGCTGATGGTTTAGTTGTTGCTAAGTAGCGCTTATCTTAAGTTAAGGATTTTTCAGTTTCCCATGCTCTGCCAGCAAGCAGGTGTGCAAGAAGCTGGGAGGGAGCAGAGCCGGGGCAGCTGACCTGAACTAGCCAAAGGGGTATTCCATACCGTGGAACGTCATGCCCAGTATATAAACAGGGGGGAGTTGGCCAGGAGGGGGTGGATCGCTGCTGGGGCATCAGTCAGTGGGTGGTGAGCAATTGCATTGTGCATCACTTGTCTTTTCTTGGGTGTTCTTTCTTTTTTTTTTTTTTGTTATATTCGTCTTCATTATTATTATTATTATATTATTATTCTTAGTCAGTAGTGTATTTTATTTTACTTTAGTTATTAAACTGTTCTTATCTCAACCCACGAGTTTTATTTTTTTTTTCCTCCTCCCCCCCCCACTGGGAGGGGGGAGGGGGAAGTGGCTGCGTGGTGCTGAGTTGCTGGCTGGGGTTAAACCACGACACCTACTTTCTTTGTTTTTTTAAGACCAGCACAACTGTACTTTTATATTCGCAAAAATGTCTGGAATATAACATACAACTATCATGACCTCAACTTTTGAAACAACTCACACATACATCTTCCGTTTCTTTTGTATGCAGAAATGCTTGTTTATGCCAAACTCTGCTTTGTTTACATAACGAGACCCTGCTGCTTTCATAGAGTAATTCATCCAGCTTTCTCTGATCATTCTCGTGTGTTCATAAACATATACTTGTCCTGAATGCTGTTCTTGAGGTACCTCATTTCTGGGTTCACACATGTTGGCAACAAACAAGAATTTTACTGCTTCTGGAGATTTAGATCAGGTTTTGCAGTAATTTGCTGTGATTTTCCCTTTATAGGCATATGGAAGCACTGTGAACATGGCTCTGCAAATACTCTTTTTAATCAAATGGGTTGTTGGTTCATCAATTTGCAATTGTAGATAGTTACAAGTATGCAGCTACTCATGCCAATCTTACAACAATGAAAACTGTGACAAAGATGACATCTTTTGAAAATCTCAGCACAGTAATTTCTGTTAGACATATCTGCATATACAAATAAAAAAATGGTCTTAAAATTTTCATTTTAAGAGATTAAAAAATCCCAAAGTTTCTGCCTTTATTAGTCTCAGCTATAGTCTCTCTGTCATATGCTTTGAAATACTGACCTGCAGCATCTGGAGGGTAACTGTTTCAGAGAAGGAGCACTCACTGAAACTGATTTCCCGGAATAGCCATAGGCAAAAGTCTTTCTTATTTGCACAAATAGATTTCATGACTGTGTGCACAAATTGTATCCTAATGTGGCCATAGAGGCAAGGTTCGTAGTGGCAATCAGTACAGCACTACAGAAGCATTTGAAGAGTAAATGAATGTGTGCTAAGGATCTGACATTCATACCATATGCATTTTAGGGGAAGTTTACTTTACAGCTTTACAGGCTGTGGACTAAATATTTGGGGGTTTGGAGGAGCATGCTTTGGGAGCACATCTTCTGGTTTGGTTTCATCTGAAAGGACTTGAGGCTGAGCATTTGGAGCCTGCTCCCTGTGTGAATCTAACTGGTAAGCGGGGATGATTGGAAAATTCCTCTCAGAACTACACTCCCGAACTGAAATAAGACATTAATTCAGGACACCCAGAGCTAGTCAAGCATCCAATTGCTCTCTTCAGCATACTTGTCGTACCCAATTCAGGAACATAATTATTCACAAAAGCAAAATATTCCAATGTCTATTTGCTTTTCTTTGCCATATGTAGGGTTGGGGTTTTCTGGGGTTTTGTTGTTGTGGTTGGTTTTTTTTTTTTAATTAAATATTCTCTAGCATCTTGTCTTTTCTAGAACAAAAGGGAAGTGTCCTAAGGGACCTAGAATGCCATTGTGATCAGGCCTCTCTCAGCCAAGTTTCTGGATGAGTGCTTTGAAAAATAACTCTTCCTTTCCTAAAACAATGGATATACTTCTGAGCAAAATTGTGTAATCCATCAATTCTGCATAGGTTTACAGATTGAAAGGAAGGTTAGAGAGAGGGAACAAACAGAAGAGGAGGACTCCAAATAGGCGATAAATGCTATTAAATCCCTTTAGTTCTCACAGTTTGAAATTTGCAGAGTCTAAGATGTGTCATTTAGTCACATATGCACTGTCAGAGTGTTCCCAGGGAGCATTAGTCTAGCACTGAAAATTACCTTAGTGATTCTGCTCTGAGATAGGAAAAAAAGGCTGAACCAGATGGGGAACTAAGGCCATTGCCAAATCATCACCAACCCCGAAGGATTTTTTCTTGTAGTTTTTAAAGAACTCCTAACTGAAACATTGTATTTGGAAGCGAAAAGGAGAGGAAAGCAAGGGAGAACAAGATACTCGTAGATGTTTTTCTTTGTATGTTTTAGAATAGATTATGTAGTGTAAATTAAGCTTATATTTTCATGTATGGTTTATATGAACTAGGAAAATCCTAGCTTCTGCCTGGTTTTTCCTCCATTCAGCTAAAGGAAAAGAAAATAATTTTCATAGCACAGTTCTTGAATTAAAAAAAAAAAGCAGGCTACACTTTTCCTCAAATTTAATGAACTGCCAATCGGCAAAGCATTCAAGCTTTGTCCTAGTGAGTATGTGCTTCAGTCTTTTCCTGAATCAAGGCCAATAAATTGTGGTGTTCAGAACTGCTGCATATCATTGCATGTGCTTTTTTTATGATAATAGTAGACCTCTCCAATGACACAGTATCTTTTCTATCGTAGCACTGAATATTATGTGGGAAGTTCATAATATTATAATTTAATGTTAATGTTAACAGCATAAAACATTTTAAATTCCCTAGTATTTTTTTTAAATCCAGACACCTATCTGTTGCATCCAGAGTTATTATTATTATTTTTTCTTATCTCCAGAACTTCTTAGAAGTACAAGAAAATCCAGCCAAAAAAGTCCTAAAAAAAAAGAAAGTCTTACTGAAGACATAATGAATTTGGGCTCATTCATGAGCTATCTTTTTGAGTGCTCACCTTTGCAAAGAGCAGACAGTGTCCAAGGGAATTATTGTTGAGTTTCTCAGCTTTTCTGTGGTTGGTCCCCATAGCAGAAATAGAAGTTTCTGAAAATGTCCTGATTTTTTTTCCCTATGAATATCAGAGTATAAAATAGAAAGTTAGTTTTATGGAGATATGTATCTGAGCCTGTGTATTCTAAATGTTTGGCAGATAATACTTGAACTTCAAAGTCTACAGTGATTTGGCAACTAGAAAAGGAAGGAATCTGTCTTTACTAAAGGTAATGTAATATAATAAAAGGTCTGTAAAGCCTCACTATTTGTATGACACATACAAATGCCTTTGTAATTGTCTTCTGTGATACAACCTGTTGATCAGGAATTACTAGGTTAAGAAATAAAGAGTATATTCTGCTTTTCCTGTGGCCTGTCTCCTTTGAAGAACTACTTTTCTGTCAGTTCTCTATCATTTGTGTTTTGTATCTGTTTTGCTAGCATTTAGTCCAATTATAACACCCCTACTGAGTCCTCCAAACACCAAGAAGTGATGTCTCATGCCCAGAAAAAATGCAGATTATAGAAGATTGATAGAATTTTTCCTGTGGCTAGATTTACAGAGGATGTGAGGCACTGAGATTTCGCCTAAAGTCCCTTTTAAGGCTATGCAACCCTTGATGACCTTCTACGATACAGTTGGACTTTAAGGTACTGTTAGATCTTGATCCAGCTCTGTCATGCCTTGAACATAGACTCGCTGTGTCTCTCTCAAACATTCAACAGTAAATTGTACAGCAAACAAACATACATAAAACCGAACCAACTCTACTGTCTTATCTCTCCACAATGACAGAGGATCTAAGTTGGATTGTTCATGATATTTTGCATGAAGTAAATTGTGTCTAGAAACCTATTATCTGGAACTCTGCTGCTCTTTGTCATTCATCATTCACATTAAGAATGTAATACAGAATTCAGATTTCTTTGTGTATGTTCTGCAGTTCTTCTTGAGATGCTAATTTTAGTTCTACAATTCTCTTACCGTTTTCATTAAACTTTAGAAATTATAATCTTGATATTCTATGTCATTGCAATGCATGAACCTGCATGTTCAGTAAGATCAGAATCAGGACCTTTTTTTTCAGAAGCAAGTAGAATCTTGTTGCAAATAACACAAAGACATAAAAATAAAAGATATATAAATATATATATACTGCCCTAGTGTATATATACCGCCCTAGTGTCTTGCTTTTGCCAGTCCTGTCTAAATCATGAAGGCTTCTTCCTTTCAGGTTCAGCTACCATCAGGAATAAAGTCAGTTTCTGTAACAACTTTATCATAATGGTTACAGATGTTAGGAGTGAAGACACATCTTACTGTAATACAGGTAAACATCTTTGCTAGGTTGTGACTTGTAAATAAGCTACAATTTTGAGTGCAACACAAGTCACTGAAAATGTTGTGTGGCGGAAATGTTGTACGCATCCTTGCAGAGAAGTGTGGTGTAGGTCAGAAACTGCTCGCCAAGGGTCATCTCTGGTTTGGGCTATGCTCATGCTCAGGACAGGAAAGGGAACTGAATTTAGACTCTGGGGCTACCTCTCTATCAGCACACTTAGCATGGCCCATGCTTGGGCTTATGCGCTACCCAGAATTGTTTATTCTCTTAAGTTGTTAACATGCTCCAAGGAACAGTTCTAGTCCATATCCATGCCAAAAAGCTCTCTGCTCAGGCATGGAAAGGAATAGCACAGGGTATGGGAAGGAAAAAAGAGTTCAGCCATTTGGATGTAAGCCATGGTGTTGCTTGCACTTCGTTTTATTTACTGGTGTAGATGTAGCCCCAGACTTTACATTCAGCCCTCTGAGTATTGTGTGCTGCTGAGGAGAAGTCAGATATGATGAGGGGTTGACAGATATGATGGCTTTCAATCATAGATTTGATTGGGAAGGAGCTACAAGAACCAAGATATCAAGGTTCATAAATAGCAATTTGTAAAATCCATTAATTGCTGCTAGTTGCACTAAGGAAATATATAACAGAGCCCTCCTGGGGAATGGAAATGCCTTCAATTTTGAACATGAGACCAGAGGACAAGTATATTGATCTTTTTTCATAATTGTACTATACTTTTAGGTAAGCGACTACACTAGCTCCACCAGGATGGAGCTTGACTACCTTTTTCTTTAGACAAATCAGTTTGCCCACATTTTCCAATAAGTTTGTGAATATGGAATTGCTTCAGTGGAAAAGACAAAAAGAAAGATCATTCATTTTATATTACAAGACTGTGGGTTAGCTTGATCTTGTTAACATGCACTGTAGTCACTAACGTACAAATCACTAACATACCAGCTCTAACAGCATGCTTTGGATCCTCCTAATTTTTGGTAATTAGCAAGGTGTATGTACTTCTTTTGTCAATAACCAGAAGATACATGACTTATTTTCCCTAGTTAAATTCTCTAACAGTAATAATATATATTGAACAAACACATTCAAAGAATATTCACGATGCACATAGGTTCCATCAAAATATTTCTAAATACTTCTTAGCAGAACTGTCTTTGATTTGTGTTTTTGATCATGATAAAGAGCATGATGTTCCCTTCCAAATTGAAAAACCCTGAATAATAATAAAATATTTTCATATGAGAGTGAACAGCAGGGTTTTTTTTTCTCCCAACCGCATTCTCAGAAATGGTTGAAATATTCAGACAGAAACATTAGGGGGAACAAAGGTACAATTCAGTTAATAGGTAGAATAGAAAACTTTCATTTAAAACTGTTAACATTTAGAAAGGTTCTAAGCAATTGGAAATAAAGCCTTTTCACACAAAACAGAGTTCTGTTTAAGTTTGCCATGGACAGCTTTGCCTATAGTTACTGGCACATAAGGCCTGTTTAGTTTTGTCTAATATTTCATGCTGAATGCTTGCTGAATCGTATGTATGAATAATTCCCACCTGCAGGTTGTTTGGAAACTGCCTAGTGATATTTGTTCTCTTGGGTTATTTAACTAATCTTATCACGCATTACTTAAAATAAAAACAATTAAGCCTCAAGCCAGGATCAGAGTGCTGTGGGTATGGCCAAGTACACACACGCTTTGCCCATAGCAACTTGCATTCTAATACAAAACAGGTCTCAACAAGCCATGGGAACAATAGTAGACAGTGGAGAACACACTGCATGTGTCAATGAGCGTAACGGTGCTAGGAACATGCTTTCGTGCCAGCCTGATTCTGTCCCTCTGCCAGTAGTTGATTCCAGTGATGCAAGTCCAGGGTAAGTGTATGTAACTTGGAAGTACTGAATCATTAAAGACTGTTTTAGAGGCAAATAAATCCAATGTGTGTGTTCACCAATAGATACACATGCATACAAGTATCTCAGTACCTTTCTCACTCTCCCATTTGGTGTTGCAGTCTGGGTCTCATTTTGCTTCCCTGGCCGTGGCAGTGCTGGCAAAAAGCAAGGCAGCAGCCCTAGCTCCTTGGCTGCAAGCAGAGGAGGGCGAGGCTGCAAATACTCTATCAGCCATTCCTGGGGTTTGGACGTAACTCAGTAACAGAGACTTGTTTGTAGTTAAGAGCATTCATACAGGCTGTCTGAAGTTGCTGAGGATTCACAAACTGTCCTGCAAATAGCTGTTGTCACAATGATTGCAAGTAAAAATCATCCCATGGGTAGTAGCCAGGCCCTCGTTCCTGAAAATGTTTGAAACTGTGTATTCAGCTACCCTAAAATGACTTGTGCAATGAGTAAGCTATTAACTTTTATATGGAGAAATTAATCAGCCATATGTGTTCCTTTAGCAATGTCGCAATCTACTTGCCCTGTAATTAAGATTCAGCACAACGATGATAACTATTAAGGGAAATCAGTTTGCTGAGGAGTAGAGGCAAGAACAAAATTGTTCTTTTGGCTTGTGGCTCTGATGTTACACATGAACTTCATCCTGTTGGAAGGCTTACTCTCTTTCTGACAATACCCACGCAGCTTGATCAAAGGTGGAGTTCAAATCCAGTGAAGAACATCTGCTGTGCTGGCTCATGATTTGTCACGTTAGGCACGGTCTTGCTCTGATAGGATCAGAATTCCTGAAAGAAATAGAAGCAGTAGAGATTTGAAACAACATTTGTCAAATCCTCCAAATGAAGCAAGCTTGGGGTGGACCAGCATACCGAATAGAATATCTTCAAAGCTTACTTAAGTAGTTCCTGCAGTGGAAGGCAGTAGTCATCCCTGCATGGTCTTGTTTACTCTGACTCCTAGGTACTTGTGATTATAAGCATCTGACAAGCAGTCCCATTGACTGGCATAAGTCATTTCAGTATCAGAACTAAAGTTAGTGTAGATCTGTAACTCGGCACAAAGCTAAGGGAAATGTTGCTACTGGAGATTCTTTGCTAAATGAGAGGTAAGACAGAGCCACTTCTGCTCCTTGCCAGTATCATAAACCAGAGATCCCCAACCTACAGCTTCTGAAACTGTGGTATTTTGCTTTCTGCAGAGGCATTTTCTTCCCCAGGTCTATAAGGAAAGCAAAGTAGCGCTTTACTTACTTGTTTTTGTTGCCTGAGGACCAGCAAGTTTGGGGAAAACTGTCATAGGCACAGAGTATGTTTTAGGGCCAATTATAGCTATAGAGTAGGTTTTATTGGGGCAGGTATACTGAGCACTAGTGATTGCCAAATACTAAATCAGGCAGTAACATGATTTTGCCTTATTTCTCTGTGATGCCTCAATTCGCTACTGCATTCCCCGTGTTCCATCCCAAAATATCATGCATTATTGTCATATGTAATTTACCCGTATATATACACACACATCCCCATTTGTTTTTATATATATATATACATATATATACAATTTGCATGTTAATTTGGGTTTGTGAAGCATGAAAGGTGCTACAGAGTATTAATTGTCATTGTAGCAGGTGGCCCTGGGTCTGCCAGATCTGTGAAGACACTGTGCTTCATTTGATGAAATACTAGGAATGTTAATTGAGCCACAGAACGAGATGAGAGGGCAATGAGGAGAACTGACAAGCAAGTAATGATAGAACAATGCTTAACCAAAATGTGTAAGGAGGGCAGGAATGAGTGATAGAGGCAGAGGAAGATAAAAGGCTCTGCTGGCTTACAGGCAAGAAAATCAAGTTCATAATCTAGAAACTGCAGTGAATGGGCTCTAGAAATTTTAATACTACCTGTTCAGCAGTTCTGTAAAACATCTGAAATTCTCCATGGCTGTAGGTGGCTATGCTTGAAAATCATCTGGCTAGACTTTCAGTCAGCTTAAATGGGTGTATGAATGGCTTTAAAAGTCCCTGTGGTCTTCCATAAGCTTGTCTAGGTTTGCAAAACAATCTCCCCCACCCTGCCATTCCTCCATTCCTTTTCTGGAGTTGACGGAGGAGATATGCATCCCTAATAAATATCCCTAAAAAGTTACTGGCGAGAGTTGCTAAGCCAGAAGATGGGATAGTAAGTCACCACTGGTGATTTTGTGGGAAGGATTTTGCTCAAAGAAGCAAAATGGATATTGTGGACAAACTGATTCAGGGTGCGTCATCTCTGAACTGCATCATAATCTGTGACTAAACTGTTGCAGTTTTCATACAAATACCCTATCTGCACTCTTGGACCTCTCTATAAATAAGCTGTAGATAGAAGAAAGTAGACCTCAGGAAGTTGGTAAGATGTAAAACTGTGAGTGTCTGCATTTGTATTCTGCTTTTGAAAAGAAACAATATCGTCTCAAAAGGTGTTCAAAATCTTATGATGGTGATTTTTCTCCAGCAAGAGAAATGATTTATAAAAGCATCTGATTTTTATTGATCCATGAACAAATCAGTCTCTTCTTTGGCCCTGGTTTAAAGATGTGATAGATTACTATGAAACTGAGCGAGAACATAATCTTTTTTTTTTAAAAAAAAGCTTTAATATTTTATATAACACTTTTAAAAAGAGTAAACTGTGATTTCACATTCAACCTCTGTGGTTTGGGTTTTTTTACAAAAAACCCTGTGATGATTTGATGAACACATAATACACCAGTTTTTCTGCTGCCCTGTGTTAACAGAAGCACTTATCTTGTATCTGGACAATCCATCAATCTGGAACATGCTGTTGGCTGTGATCTCCCCAGGCACGCAATGAATGAGGGTATCGTTGCCCTGCTGCTCTGCAAGGAATGTGGTTCGTGTGTTTTGGCAGTGACCACTTTGCTTTCTCTGTCTAATTTAGTGAGGAACAGTCTCATACTTTTTTTTTTTTTTTTTAATGAGATGAGAGCATTTATTCACTCTCATATTTCTTTTCCTCTCCATCCCCCATTGCTATACTAGTTCACTGGAGAGAACAAACAGACAAGCCTGGGTCTTGTCCATGGGAGTATTTCTATAACTTATGCTGCAAGGTACCCTTCATGAGCATTTATATCCAGGGAAGGCATCCATAGCAGTGCTTGACTTTACTGCAAAAAGAAATAGAGGTTTGGGTGTCATGAGCAGTTTGCCCCACCTTCTCAGTATATACCGGTGCTATTAGAAGAAAATAATACTCAGGATGTAAGTGTCTAGTTGCCTTAAAGAGGTCTGCACTGGGATGAAAGACCCTCATGAACAGGCAGGTAGAGGCTGTCTGTAGTGGGAGACAGAATTAGTACTTTCCCAGAGCCAGACATTTATTTCTTTCCCATTCTCATGACCTTTTCTAGCTGTTGCTTTGTTATTCATCACAGTTCCCAGTTATGACTCAGACATCTTGTTGAAACATATCAAAGAACATTGTATCACAGCCATGAGCCACACATCTCATTCATGTGGTGTGTTTTAGCCTGTTCCACAACCTCTTCCTATGAAAGGGTTTGTTCCTTTGTCACCGAAAATTGTTCATTTCCCTAGTTCTCAGGACAGAAAAAATCTCTAAAAATGGAGTACCTGTCTCCAACCCCTGTTCTGGCTGGCTTGGGTGTATCAGTTTTCTACTTGAGAACGAGACAACATTTTCTGAAGGGATTCCTTCTCAGCTCAATAAGGCTTGAAAATTGGACAGCCTTGCATCTGTCATCTTCTCACAGTGAGTGGTGGAAAAAGGCATTTGCACCCTGTGCAGGTGACTTGCTTCGTTTGGCTGCCCAGTGTTGCTCATGACATATCTGTTAGCCAAACGAGATAAGCATGGTTAGGTGTTGCATTGTCTACAAAAAGCTTTACAAATACTCAATAACCAAACTCACAGGACTGCCATAAGGAAGCAGTACTATTGGTTCTAGATTAGAAAGTGTGGAGGATTTATATGCAAGTGCATGCTGTTGTCACTTGGTCAAAATCACCAAGACAGGCAGCGATGAAAGCACAGCCAAAACACAGACAGGTCTCGACTTTATTTCATCTGCAAGTCTCTAGGTTCCTGTGACTTTTTTCTTATTATCAAAGTAAGGCAAACAAAAATTCCAAGAAACAAATAAGGAATTAATTTTTTTCCCCCATGTTTTTCTAGTAAACTTTTGTTATGATTCAAAATGTGTCTTTGTAACCATTAATGATCTCTGCATTGATCTGGTTTACGTCTAATCACAAGTACTGAATATCAGTTATCTCAAAAATAGTTCCTCTTTCTCAGGTTGAAGAGAAGTCTCCTGTAGATAATAGCCTAGATGAACAGTAGAGGAATTATAGGTCTCTGTAGGGGAAAGTATCTTTATATTACAATGCGAAACTGAAAATAGATTGCCAGTATTATTCAACCTGGAGCACAGAAGAATTAGACAGCACTTGACTGAGACACTGCAAGTGATGAAGGGCTCAGAATTTTTTTTTTTTCTTTTTACTTTGCCATATTTTAGTGAAACTCAGTAATATATTAAATTAAAGGGCACTAAATTGAAGATTGATAAAAGGAGTTTTATGAACCATGCATGGGTGTGGCTGTGGTTGAGTGTTCATGTGCATCCAGAGAGAGAGAGAGAAATAAACCCTGCAACATTTTCTACCACATAAAGAAATAAACAAACAGGTTGTGAGTGGATTAAGGACCAAATATTTTATGAATGTGTACTATTTTCTGGTGGTTTTTCTCCTTTTCTCTGACATTTGATTTCTAACAATCTTAGTGTATCAAATCACATGGTATTACGGCAGCCCCTCTTTCCATGAAGTACAGAAATGGAGGATGTCTTCAGAGTCCCTCCTTAACAAAGCCTAATGCCCATCATTAGTTTATAATATAAGTCAGGTCAATTCAACACAACAGAGTGAATGAAGGGAGGAACAACAGACTTCTCTTTAATCCACATCATTACTAATCTATCTCATGACAGTTATAAATCATGTAACTGCTAATTTGGCATCTAGCCATATAGAAGGAAAAGTTTTGACAGCCAAATATTTTTCTTTGTTTTTCTTTTGTAAACAGAAGATGAAACACTTGGACTGCTAAGAAAAACTACTCTTCGTTGAGCTATTCATTACCTCAGAATTTGGGCTCAGATCTTCAAAGAACTTACACATCATTTTGTTTTTTGTTGCAATATCTATCCCTTAAAAATGGTTTTAGTCGGTTTTTTACCACTAAAGTGTTTCCTGCTTGTGAAAATTATTTCAATATTGACACAAAGACACTTTGATCTAGAAAAGAACGTTTCAATAACTGTTAGGTAGCAGCAGTCTTAAAGATTCTACTTCTTTTTTAAACAACAAAAGCATGGCATATTTTAACCATTTTAACTGTCGTAAATAAAAAGCCTGCAATAGCACTAGATGCTTAATATGCATGAGAGTCATGCTGTCAAATAATGGAAAAATAATATGAAAAGTCAAAAAGAATGTTCAGAGCTCTATAATGAATCTATTTTTCCCCAGTATTTTTTGGATGTTCATTTCAGAGGGAAAGCTGAAGATAATTTCTTTCATTCTGCATCGTCACAAGACCATGTTTTGCAATGTTGGACTTTCTGCTGTGTGGAAAAAGGAAGTTTTAACTCATTCTACTCTAGGGTGAGAATTCAGAGGAGGCAGTGAGCTATGCGGCAGCATGAGCACCTCCCTCCGTTTGGCACTGCCGACCACAGAAAGGCAGTTCTGAGAGCATCAGCAATGCTCAGATGATGACAGTGGGTATCTTAGGACGTTTGAAGCGCTTACCTTTCCTAGGAATAGAGTATAGTTTGTAAGAAGCCCCTGCTTTTCTAATTAGGTTTGCTATTTTCCAGTTTTCATCCTACTGTTGTTTTTGCTGGTCTCACTCTGAGCATTCGGTATTCATTACCTATGAATCTGTTGAGGACTGAAATGCTGGATGGAGTCAGTAAACTGGCAGACCAGTTCAGTGATTCAGCTAAAAATCCTATGTTGAAATCTGAGGCCAAATATCATTACTAACCTACTCAGTAATTTCGAACATATTTCATAAAAACTGCTATTCACGGAACAGTTACAGCCACAGATGGCTTGCAGTCAGAAGTAGTTTTCTTATGGATTTGCTTAGCTTGAGGGATTCATTTCATCTTGCCCTGCGTCAGCTGTGTGCAGCAAAGAGCAGTTAGTAACCCACTGCTCTTTATCCTTCTAACCACTGAGTATGGGACACTCCTCCTTTTGTTAGCAATGATGGAGAGTAAGCAGTGGTCATTTGGACCCCATCTGCATGTCCATCTTTTTATACTAGATAATGGATTGGGCAAGTGCCTGCTTGTTTGCTAATGTAGCTCTTTGCACTCGCACTCCCTCTGCCAGTTTTGTGGTGCCTGTAGCTGAGGACTTATGACCCTATATTATTCAAAGACAGCTTTAGCTTGCACTGGCCATAAATCCCACTACTCTGGCAGTTTGCAGAATTGGGTAATTCTGGAAAAGCTTACATGACCAAATGGCTGTCCATCATCAGCAACACAAGGGCAGATGAGATGGATAATGCCATTCTCGCCCCCCTCAACTATATGTGCATGCATGCATTGAGTAGCAAGAATCCACATTTTCTCCTTCATTATCTCCAATTATCAGCTAAAGATTCTTTCATGGAGAACAAGAAACACATTTGGCTTCAAGAACAGGCTGACGAATGCTTAAATCACAGCCTAGATGTACTTGCTTGAGAGCTTTAGCTTTACCTCCTACCATTGCCTCTGTCCAGTCTTGAGTAGTCATGCTACACAACTACCTACACCTACCTGCCTTATCTGGTGCAAGGATATCCTCCTAATCCAGGCAGGCAGTATGCACTCTGTTGTCTTCCGTTGTTATTCCATGGCCTGCAAACAGGTTGGAAATACAACTTAAAGCTTAAAGAGTGCAGAAGTGCATTAGCTGTGTTCCTGGTGTTTACCGTGAGATAATGTAAGTTGGCGTAAGGCTATTACAACTGACAGTATATAGAAAAATGTTAACTACAATTATCAGATGCATTTCATATACACTTAGAACTTTTTGTAATACAACCATAAATCATGTGATGCTTTTTCTGTTCCTCGACTCAGTATGTATTATAGGAGATTACCGATGAGTTAATGAGTAGCTAGTCTGCATACTTTGTCATTAGAACCCACAGACATAAATTGTGAATAATGAATAACAAGATTTTGGAAGCCATGGCAAACTGAAATAGAAGTTTTTATTGCAGTAATGCATTTTTAACCAGAAATTGGTTACAATTTGACCCACTTTCATTGGAAAGCAATTTTTTTTTTTCAGGAATATAACAAATATACAACAACTAAGAATATAACAGGTTTTAAATTAAATGCAACACTGAAAAATACAGTTGCTACAGTAAGTCTATGTTAACTCATAACAGGGTACTAATTCAAAATATAAACAATCTTTGACAATTGGTTCTCTTTAAATATAATTTATTTGTAAATGCAAAACTAGCACTGTCTTAAAATTCAAAGAAATCACAATAGCTACATCTCAATTAAAGTTATCTTGCTGTAGATAGCTTGGATATGGAGCTGACCCATACAGTGAAGTCCAGATAATGTAGTACCATGTGGATTTAACAGCTCAGATCCAAGCCAGTGTAGTTGTGTTTATATTGCAGTATCTGTGAGCTGACTAGTCCTGCCATTTGCAACATGTGTCTGTGGGCATTTCCATGTGGTGAGCTTGGGTGCCTCTGCACTACTTCCAGTTCTCAGGCGTTATCTCAGGAGGAATCAGTTCGATCTTGGCTGTAGCGTGTTCTTAAAATCGCTGTTGCTACCACCCCTTTTCGCTGAGGTCCACTCAGGCATCCTGTTGTGTATCACCTTGTGAGTCGCCTCTTTTACTGCTAGTAAATCATGCTGGGGATAGACCAATGCAACATTTCTGACTTTAATGACTAAAATTTAGGTCTGATTGTGTGTATTACAAATGATCCTTTTCAATATAGCGTGAAGAGAAGACTAAGTAATTTGATGAACAAACCAGAGAAGAGTTTCTGGAGACCCCAAAGCTAAAAGCTGTGTTTTGCCAGTGATTTCCTATATGACTCTCAACAAATCATTTCCCTTCAATTTCCACTTACATGCTCTTTGTCTCAAGGTGGTAACTCAATGGGAATGGGCTGCTTCTTGAAACAGTGAATACAGTACCTACATCCCCTGATTTTGTTTATTGTACTTAACCACTACCAGAATATGAATGCCAGGCAGTGACAATATGTAAATGCTTCAAAGGAAAACATGCAGAAGTTCAAATGAAAATACTATCTGGAAGTGATACACAGATACACATACATAGAGTGAATGTGCATTATGTGCCAAGGTCTTGAAGAACTCCTTTCTGACTTGTTCATGGAGATTTGAAATTGTAACTTAATAAGGGTGAAAGTAAAAACCCCAACAGGTCATATTTACAAAGAAATATCTTACAAAGGTACCCAAAGCCTAAGGTAAGACAGCTTATGGTGTATCCGAAGTGGCTGGAGTAAAGCAGGCATTTACCATTGATATCTAAGGCAATGTCCATAGAAAGTCAAAGCAAATCAGACACATGACTTAACTTAGGCACTTTTCTAAACACTGTCAGGCATTTATCTGCACCTTCAAGCAATGTTTAGAAATCTGATCACACAGCTAAAATCTATAGAAGTCCTTTGTTTATGTAATAAACACTTTAGTTGTGTAAGGTAATTTTTTAGGCACTATTGGCAACCTTGAAACGCCATACAGCTTTTGTTCAGCCCTTCATGCACTTAAAGGCCCTTCATGTCCAAGCTAAATATGTCTAAAGTCCATGACTGATAGAGACAAATGTGGTGGTGGTAGTGGGGAAGGTAGTCAGGCCAGTATATTTGGCCTGTTGTCTGCAGTATTTCCGATTTTATAAATTGTTCATTGATACTCACATAAATCTCTCTGTAAATTGCATGGTGCCTGGGCACTTAACATGGGACTGATGTTTCTTTCAAGAGACAAGGCCCGTTTTAGCCTGTCAAAGTCACTAACAAACCTCTGGGTTTGGTGTCTAAAGATCACCCCTCATGAACCCAGAACTGAAAAGCTGCAGCAATTTAATCTGTTACAGGACCTTCCTTTCTTTCCTTTTTCTCTCCAACCATGTGCCTGCATCTGAGCTGTCACAGCTTGGGGTGCGAATAACTGAGATGGGTCATGTCCAGAGGATGGATTAGGGGAAACAGGCTCTGTGCATGCTGGCCCTTGTCCTGTGGAGGTGGTTGCATCAGAAGAGGTATGGGGTAGACAGCTGAGGGTGGTAACATCTCATTTGAGTTGCCGTAACAAAGGCCCTTCAAGCCTATTTGTCACAGTTCTAAGTCACTGAGGCTCATTTATGCATTCTGCCACAAATACCCCAATACTGACCAATTATTGTCAAATGCTGCATGTTTCTAAATTTAATTTCTAAATTAAATTTTGTTTGTGGCTTTAAAGCTACACTTAGTGCAGAGCTGGGTGCTGTTGCTGATGATGACTTTCCATGCAGCCACCTTTGGGACTTATATTGGAAGGAAGCAGAACAGTCAGAGAGTACCCACTGAGGTGGGGGCTCTCTCAAGTCATTTCATAGAGAAAAATGGACTTGAGAGAAGTCTTGTCAAGAGCAAACAATGTGCCTGATAATGGTTGCTGGCAGTTTTTAGGTGCTCCTTGCCTCCTTTTTCTACCTGAATAGCACACGTATTGAAAATTGAAATTGAGAGAACCTTGTCCTTTCAAAAATAGATTAGTCTTGAATACTTTTCTGAACCTGGACTTGAACAGTCTTTCTGCTGAATATCAGAGGTGCCAGTTTTCCTTTTATTTCACACCTTTAAATACTGTAAAGATATTTTTGTGAGAGCTCTGTTTTTGCTGTGAAATGTGCAGTGCAGGATTCTTCATTGCACTTGTAATGTCCTTCTGTCTTGGACTATCTGTAAAGTCCCCTGACAACTAAGGATCAGAAGGAAATGATGAGTTTCAGATATTAGTAGCTGTCTTTTTTTGTGTGTGAATGCTAATACCTTTCTACCCCAGGGGGATGGGTGAATCTGT
The DNA here is from genome assembly GCF_018139145.2 of Gymnogyps californianus. NCBI lineage: Eukaryota > Metazoa > Chordata > Aves > Accipitriformes > Cathartidae > Gymnogyps > Gymnogyps californianus. The sequence continues at coordinate 32,360,115 of NC_059472.1, read as the reverse complement.
CTTCACAAATTTGGCAAAGGTTTTCAAACACCAAGCACAGAAACAGAACATTTTTTTTTTCTCCTCTTCATAAGGGTGGTTGTTCATGTGAATCATCTATGTATTATTTTCTCCAAGATACAGTTAGGATATTTTGATTGCTGAGTATCTTTTTACATATCCAATTTTTCCAATAAGATTTTCTTTGCTTATTCATATTCTGTGAAGGGGTTGGTTCTCATTACTGGTGGATTAGTGTGCATTCCAGCTCGACGTGGAATAGCTGGGTGGAGAGAACAGCTGTTGATACTTCCATAACAATTTAGAAAGCCAGTGGGTTGTAGCTACAAAACAAATGAGCCAGATTGTACACCTTAACCATGTTGAGTTTGAATTTACATGGAACCAGTTTTGTTCCATTACACAAAGAACATTACTGCATGAATAGTCCCATTGATCAATGAAAGTAATTACAGAGTACAGTGCTGTCGATAGGAAGCTGGCAGAACCTGATTCTTTTCTCCGAAATTTCCACCTGCCTCTACTGAACTAGTTTTTCTCCCTTCAGGAAAGCTACTCTGAACTATTAGAGCTGCGCTCCAGTTCAGCTGATAACAGTAGGCATTTTTTTGCAAGTGATGTGTTATATGGCAGAGATTACCATTCCTGGTGTGTAGGTAGCTATGTTAATCCATAGCATTGGCCTCACTCAGTAAATCAGTCATGCAAGGCCAATTATTTAAGGAAAGATACATTAAATTTATAAGTTACTTACTTTGCCTATCACTGGAACTGCTAATAATTGCAGAATTGTGTAGGTGGAATTCTTGCTGTTACGCTTCCTGACATTTTAAAAAGTTGCTTGTCTGCCTGTGCCCCGTGCCTGATCAGTGCAGTCTGTTCTATCTTCTTGTTAAATTCCTTTCTAACTCTTTCCTGGGCATGTCTATTCTGTGTGCATGTGTGTGTATGAGGGTCTGAGTGCAGCAACAGGAACCAGACCATGAGTCGGAGGGCCCGTGTATTCATGGGGCAGCGACTGCAGTGAGTGCAAGTGTGCAAGTGAGTGAGTGATCACCAGCGAAGATGGAGCCAGTGAGTGGGTGAAGTGGCCTTGGGAGTCAAAGGGGTGAGTGGGTCTGTAAGGGCCAGCTCTGGGAGTGAGAGCGTGTGTGTGAGTAGCTTCCCCCAGCTACTGGGCAGACTGAGTGAGGCCAGTTGCTGCAGGGATCCACCTTTTACATATGTGTATATATATTCTCATTAGTAGACCTCCATCCTGGCGAGCCAGAGAGGGGAGCAGGGTGAGGCTGTTGTGCTGTCTCTGTTCGTGTCGGTGCTCTGAGTGCCTGTCTGTGATCTGTGGGGCCAACCGTGTATATATGTGGTGTGTATGTGCGCTCTTTGTGCATGGACCTACTGGGAATACATCTTCAGCCTCGCTACTGGTTGGACCTGGAGACATGGAGCTGCAGTAGCCTCGCCTCTCTTGAGCTGTTGGATGTGGCATGATATATTTTCCTCGAAAAAAAAAATCGTTTATATCCACTATTTTCTCCTGCCTGCTTAATCTATGGGTGAATTTTTGTGACATCTGTACATATTTTTTTACCCCCATAAACTCCTTCATATCACATGCTGACTCATAACGTTAGAGATAATTTATGATTTATTTTGAATACCACCACACTGCCATTTGAGCAGGGGGGCAATAGTTTGTTTTCTGAATGCCTGCAGGAAATCAGTGGGAATGGCTGCTGCTCATGGAGCCAGAGATGGCCTCTCCAGGGGAAAATGGGCTCCAAACTCCACTGAGTTCCCATGGGCGTTGCGGAGGAGACTGGTGTGAGCCGGCACCTTGGGCAGGGGCAGGACCAGGGCACCGCTCCATGCCTACTCGGTGGTAACCTTCAACAGGACGAGAGGGGTTGTGCCATGGTGCCCCGGGAACTCAGCTGGAGCCCAGAGCCGCTACTCTGCCCAGATAAGACCATCAGAGATAGCCTGTCATGGGGCGAGGCAGTGGCTCCCAAGGCCCAGCTGAGTTTAGAGCTGCACACTACCTCCTTCTCCTTCCCCATTGCCAGTACGAGATAGAACAGAGAATTCCTGATGCCCTAAGAGCACGACTAACAGGGCACATGTGTCTTTTGTATACATGTTCATTTTTTTCTCTGTTAAAGGTGACTGTATTTCTCCCTGAGCCCTAATGAAATGTAACTTTTACTTTGAAGAGCTGACCACAGGTCTTCCCCAAATAGCTACATTTACTGATCCATGGAAGTACAGAAATTAAAAACAGAGGGGCAGCATTATGGAATCCTTTCATCAGCAGGGATGAAGAATTGCTTTTTTAACCTGAGCTTTCTGGGTTTTTTTGCCCTGTATGGGAAGAAACATCTTGTGGGGTTTTAATGAGTTCTTGGGCAGAGCATCCCACAGTGCAACACTCCTCAGTGTTCATGACAAGTGGCCTTCATTGCCTTGCAAAATTTTATGCCATTGGTTAACCTGCCTGCAGTCCACTTGATCTCTATTAAATTTTCCCTTCTTACCTCTCTACACGTTCCCATATTTCTGAAGAGTGTGAAAGGAAGAAATGAAAGCTTGTGAGGATCAGAATAAAATATCTTATATTACAAGGTATGTGGCTTTTTAGCCTCATAAGTGGTTTATCTATTGGTTATCAGGCTCTAGCTGGACTAAAATACACGTGTAGTAATTTAAACTCACATTCCAGAAATAACATGGAATCGAATAAACAAAATAAATAAAGCTTTGACAGCAACACAAGATTTCTGGGCTAGTGTTGCTAATCTAAATTGATCAATTTCTTTGAAATTGTATTTTGGTAAGAATCTTGTTTTTATAGAAACAGGTTTACTAGAATCGGGATTAACGGTGTTTAAGAACATTTACAAAACTGGCAGCTACTAGAGTAGCAGAAATTCCTGCAATGGCATGTATTTACAGGCCCCATTGCCTTAGAACAACATCTTCCTCCCGATGAAATGTCATGACCTTTCCACATACCTACTCCACATCAGTTTGTCATTGTTAACTTTCTGATAAACTGAAACTAGCCCTTAAGAACAAGAGGTTGCCTTGTAGCTTTAAAACTTTTAGACTTGCCTGCAAAAGCTTAAATGATCATAAAGATACTTTGATTACAAATACAAGAAAAAAAAACCTAAGGCAAGAATCTCTGCTCTGTAATTACAAACCATTGTCTAAAAAGAAGTAGAAAAGATCAAGAATAAAACTTTCAGAAATTTTCCTTTACTGCCCTCAACTCCTGGTCTGGAGTTACCTCTGTCAATTCCCTTTCTGTCAGATCTTGCTCTCTAGCCTGAGATGATATATGATACTGTTCAAACTTGACACCTGAATGGTAGTGGCAGTGGAAATAATAGTGTGTTAACTTTATTCCATTACTTTCTTTGCTATCGATTCAGTTAGTTTTTCTGCTGTGTTGGCATAAAGATGGTCTATTTCAATATGTGACAACCATGTACCCATAGGAATTTACTTCATGCATTTTTCTTTTGATTAAAGCTTTCTAACATTTTCAGAAGCAATATCCTTTAATAAAACAAAAACCATCCTAACTAGTTTTACAGGGAAATACAATTCAGACTAGCTCAATCTTTTATGAGCTGGTTTTTAAACATAAGTTTCTGCAGTTTTTATCATACTTGATTCATAAATGTATTACATCACATTAGGCTGCAGTGAGTTACCATCAGTGTGTTTTACTTGTTTAGAAATTATAGCCTCTTAAATATCGTTTATGTACCTGATAACAAAGGTAAGGATTTCTAGAACCCTGAAGCACTACCCCTTAATCCAGCTTTCTGTTGACTTTGTTGAACCTGTTTCTTAATGCATATCTGTAGCTCTCTTCTCCTACCTTACTTGTCACCTTGGTAGACTGATCTTTTTGCATGGCAGAGTGTTTCTTACAAATGTGTACACTTTGTTCTTTCTTTTGTCTCCTAATTTCAAATAAATGCAAAAAGAACTCTGGCAATACATTGCTTTGTTTTTCAGAAATTCATACTTACCTGTTATTCTGCATATTTCTAAACAGTGTATTCTCTTTCTAGTGTACACACATCCACCTGTTTTGCCTTTAGAAAAGTCAGAATGATACATATATATGCAATAGTGTACATGATTTCCTTTGATTCATTCTCCAGCTTCCTTGATATTTCCTTGTTCCTTGACAGCAATTAAAAAGCTATTGATACCAAAGGCTTCTGTCTGCACATTTGCTTTTTTTTAATATTAAAAAAGATGTCCCGATATGCATTTCATTTGGTTCTGGTGCTGCATCTGCTTTAGGCATTACTTCAAACTAGCTTTCTAGGTAGGCAAATACCAGCAGTGTGAAATGAGATCTGGTGGAAACTTTTGTCCCCCTTGAGCAAGTGAAACCTAACCCTTTTCTAGAAGTAATAATTAGCTCAAAACTTACCTAAAAATCTTCCATCAATGCTCAATAATAATTAAAGACAGAAGTATCAGGCAAAGAATACCTATACATAGGACTAGAAAACTTGTGATGTAAGACCCTAGAATTTTGAGACTAAGCTACTGTGAAAGCAGCACTTTTCTTGATCTCCCTAAATATTGTCTACTCTATGTGAAAATTTAAGTTATATTTTAAAAACCTACTTGGTTGAGATTCTGCTTTCCTTTCACAACTTTGCTGTTTCCTTTTCCCTTCTTTATAGAGAGATTTAGGAAAGAAAAGAAATTTAAAAATCCTCCACAAAATGTGAGGTGAACTTTGTAGAGCTCTTAGGGTTTGCTTCTAACCCTGATAGTCTATTTTCCTCATTTGTTTCCCTGTGAAGCTTTTCTCCCCCTAGTGATCAGAAGGAAGTATTCATGATTAAAATTATCCTACAGTGTACCTCTCGAGAAAATGGATATAAAAGGTGTAAAAACCTTCTCAAGTGATGAAAAATAAATTTTAGGATGTGCACCTTTCCTTCAGAACTTCACAGTAAAAGTTTGAGAGGAAGTTTTGAGAGGAAGAGTTAGAACAAAACTGAAAAATAACTCATGTGGACTCTCACCTGTGATGCATGGTATTTTAATTTCAGGGCAGCCAGTAAAGAGTTGTCAATACTTAGAACTTTAGAAACTGGTTATCTGTGGATGCAGTGCCTTTATGTTTTTCTCCCTTCCTGTGTCTAAATCTGTGGAGCTTATAGTTGTAACTACATTATGTTAGGTGAAAACAGGTACAAGTGGCTTTGGTTCACCACTTAGTAATCAGGTGGGGATAGTCATCAGCAAATAGCGTTTCAACATTAACTGATAAGAAGGCTGCAGCCGTTTGTTCAGATTGCTTCTGTTATTCATATCTCTCTCACCTTGAATTTAAATTGCTACAAGAACCAGAAGATATATAGACTGAGGAGCTTAAATCTATTCAGAAGCTGAAGTCGATCAAAAACTGGCAGATTGTTAATTGTCACTAAAACAGCTCTAAAAGTTGTTTAACCACAGTAGTTGTCATAAATGGGGATTAATTTTTCATCCCAGTGCACCATGTATTGGCAGCAGTGGTGATATGTTCATATCTTTGTATGGAGTTATCTTTGTTTCTTTAGAAATCAGGGTGTTGGAGATGAATGCAAAATAAAGCACTTGTTAATATATGTTATCAAGAGCAAAGTAAAAAACCAGATGGACAGAGAGGCAAACTCTTCCAGTAGCAGGAGGCTATTGCCTAGGCATGCTCTGATGAGGACATCATCTGTGACATGATATGGGAATGACTGGGAGAAATTCTCTCTAGGGAACACTGTCATGGAGCCATGACTTCAACAGGGTCGTAGAAGGAGCTTTGCTCTGGGAGGATGTCAGTGCATAGCACTAAGTGCTTACAGGCAGAACTGGTGTTTGCTGATGTTAAATGTTGTTAGGACTAGGAGGAAGATCGTAAAAGATGCCAAAACCAAATGGCAACAAAGAAATTATGTATGTCCTCTGTTAAATCTTGCATCTTATTTGTGTGGACAAAGCACTATTTTTTTTTTTTCCCTAAAAAATGTATCACTGATAATTTTGTATAGCTACAAACACATAGACTTTTACAATGGAAATGGTAGCTAGAACACATTTAACAGAAAAACCTATAGAAAATGAACTATACTAGAGGAAAAGTGTAGTATATACAGATTACAATCAATACATCTAAAAGAGATCAAGAGTGCATTAGAATACAATTTACTTTGCATTCAATAATCAATGCCAATGATTCCTACTTCTGCTGTCATTTATTATAGATATTTGCTGTTCTTTAGGTTTCTGTTGCACTGGAAAGTGAAGTGAATTAAACCCAAAATCTGTTTCTTTTAGCTTCCCCACATCTACTTTTTAAGCATAAAGATATTTTATATCATTTGACGTGGATCTTATGGTAATGTTTTATTTAATGCTGAGAGGTTATAAAGATCATTAAAACCAACAGGGTACCCTCAGTGAAAATGCAATGATAAAGCCTGTGCCTTTTTGTTTGCTTTCTTTGGGACCATTGTTATATTCTGAGTGATAATCTTACAACTGCATCTCAGATGTTGTTTACAATGTAAATGACTGTCCTGGTTTCGGCTGGGATAGAATTAATTCTCTTCTTAGTAGCTGGTACAGTGCTGGGTTTTGGATTTAGTGTGAGAATAATGTTGATGATAACACGCTGATGATTTAGTTGTTGCTAAGTAGCGCTTATCCTAAGCCAAGGACTTTTCAGTTTCCCATGCTCTGCCAGCAAGCAGGTGTGCAAGAAGCTGGGAGGGAGCATGGCTGGGGCAGCTGACCTGAACTAGCCACAGGGGTATTCCATACCATGGAACGTCATGCCAGTATATAAACAGGGGGGAGTTGGCCGGGAGGGGCAGATCGCTGCTGGGCATTGGTCAGCGGGTGGTGAGCAATTGCATTGTGCATCACTGGTTTTTTTCCTTTTTTTTCTCTCTTCTTTTTTTGTTATATTCCTTTTCATTACTATTATTGTTATTATATTTCAGTATTATTATTGTTAGTATTATATGTTACTTTAGTTATTAAACCGTTCTTATCTCAACCCACAAGGTTTACCTTCTTTCCCGATTCTCCTCCCCATCCCAGTGGGAGCGGTGGGGAGTGAGGGAGCAGCTGCGTGGTGCTTGTCTGCTGACTGGGGTTAAACCACGACAATGACACTGAAATTCAGGCAATTAATACAAACTCTTTGTAGAGCCAGAAGTGCAAACAGCAAGATGAAATTTTGATCAAGCAGCATAAAATCCATCAGTGCTGCCAGCCATTTTTTTGCTGCCTTTCTGAGCGAAGGTGATTCTCACTTTCCAACAGGCTGTGAAAGTATTCCAATAAAATGTTTTCAAAAAATGTGAAGCCTTCAGGAGTATAGCACTGAAAGGTGCCATCTGAATCTTTGTGTTCAATTCCCCACAGTCACAAGCACCTTGAGAACAGAAGGCATGTGAGAAGACACTGGACACTTCTCTGAATCTTCTAGGAAATGTCTGATCTCCAGCATACAAGGCTTTAAAATGGTGCACTGAAAGTCAAACTCTGAACTACAGATACGAATAAAATTACTCTTAGTCCTCTTAGAACTTAGGACTCTGCTCTATAAGACTGTTGCATCATTTTTCTTGTCAGATGGAAACTGTAGGGAAAAATAGTACTTTAGTTGGTTCTTTTTTTTTTTAAGATTGTAATAACAATGGTAAGCATTGTAGAAAGTAATGAGATCCAGCATTATATAAATAAATTATCCATAAAAGTATTACAGAGCTGTGGGAAGCTGTGTTCTTCAGTTTTTATGTTTTATAGCAGTATCATGTGTCAAAAATATTGAGCCAAAAAGATGGAAGGCCAAGAATTTTGCAGCCTGATAGCTAGCCAGTTATATGCATGACTCATGATCCATTCCTTGTCCCAGTGGAAGTTTGCAGTAAATAGATGAGCTTTAACAAGAGCAACTGAGGGTGGTCCAGAGCAGGACACCCCACTAGCCCAGAGCTTAATGTACTGTTCTGACAAGTAGGAGATTTTCGCTTAGTTTGCTGCTATCTTAGCAAATGCAGGAGAAAAGTTGGATTTCTCTATTTGTGAATGAACATTTGAGTTGCTGAACTGTTAGTATAAAGACTGGAATCTTTCTTTCTTTTGAGCTTTGGGCAAAAAGGAGGAAGTGATTATCTCAATGAGGAGGTCCATGCCTTCAAATCCTCAGCAGGAGAAGATGTTCTCTTACCTGTACAGAGATTTGCATTCAAAACCTGGAGAAAAGCAAGGTTCTCCAAATCCCCCATCTCCTACAAGGAGCATCCATGTACAGTGTGCTAACCTTTGTGGATCCCACGCTCAGGCTCCAGTTTAATGTTAACATTTTCCAAGTGGTAATGCCAGTTAAAAAAAAATTGTCATCTTTGCTTACTTCCAGCTAGTCATTCTCCTTCATTTTACTCATTCATTTTGCAGTCCTGTTCAGTTGTGCTTGTGTCACTCTCTGTATGAAAGAGTAAATGCTTAAAAGAATGGGAAACGCTTAGATGGGTTTTGCCTCTAATGAAATTACCGTGAAGAACAGGACCCATAGGCACCTTGTTCTTCCTGTCACAGAGAAAGCCATGAATGACGTGAGAAGGCAGGGCTGGCATCGTGAAGCTGAGCCTACATCTGCGTTGTGATTCCTGCACAAAGAACAAGAATCATCAGTAACAATAACCATCCTGGGAGATGGAATTTCTACCGCTGTACTCACTTTTGCAGCAGCGGCATGGTCTAGCTTAGCACATTTTGTAGTAAGTAAAGAAGCCTCGAATATCTTCTGTTGTTGTAGAAAAAGCAAAAATATTCAATATGAAGAGCTTGCTTCTGCATTCAGTTCCATGCAAACTGAAATCTCTACTGCCTCCCATTAGCTTCAGGTGATGTGGATCATGTAAAGAGGACTCTCATGTGACTTCTGGTCTGAGTACATAGGTTACCATCTAAGATCTTGTACTATAGCATTATGTTAATTTACATAGGAGAAAAGAATGATGTTTTTCAAGCAAATAAAAACATTTTCTTTTTAATCTGTATAGAACTATAAATAACCTAAACGAAGTTACATCTCTTATGTAGTATCTTGTTGATGCAGGATCCATGTAACTTTAATGAATCAAACTAGAGCAAAAGGAAGCATGCTGTTGCACATCTTATGAGTCATGTTTTAAACAGTTATAATTTCTAACTTATTTTGGAACTTGACATCTAAACACTGGGATTTAGCAATCCCAATTCTGTCCTCCAGTCTTTTCGATTCTTACTAATTGGAGCAAGCAAAGAAAATTGTTTTATCTTGTTTTTAATTTTATTTTCTTTACAGGTTATGTGTTTTATAGACTAAACTTTTTAAAGTTTCAGTTATTTCATCATTTTACATTTCAAATTCTAAATGCCGACATGTATGAGATAATTATACTAGAACCTGACTGTAGTGAAAAATATGTAGGGTGATGCTCCCATATGATAAATTACTATTTTGGTTTCATCTTTTAATTCTCAGTAAAGAAAAGGTGCTGCATTAAATGTCTGATGCTCTGAATGCCAATCTGCAATATTTCATGTGCATGTCAAATTATGCTGCATGGGTAAACTCTGACGATTAGAGACACAAAAGGGCTTTTTTACAGATTCTGTTTTGCAATCCCTGTTCCAAACTGTTTGATCTCCTCTCCTACTGTTCGTGCTTTTCTTTGAAACTATCAGAATATGTATTTGCATTGCCTTTTCATGGGAAAATGACCTACAATATGTAAACAAGGCATTTATCCTTTGTGAGAAGAATAATGCTTCCACATGTATTATAGAGGCATTAGTAAGGTTAACAATATTCCGTACTAGTAGGGACTTGATGAATTAAGCCTCCAAAACTGGACGAAGTTCTACCCAAGCTCTATGTTTACAGCTTCTGTCAGAATAATTAATAAATCACCATTTCCTTCTGGAATTACATCTTTATCCTTTATTTATGCTATGTTTTAGATTTGTTTTCTCTGTATTGCCTCCCCAGTCATATTACTAGCAAAGAAGGAGGAGGAGGGAGCGAGACAGACAACAGTTGTTTGCCCTTGTTATTAAAAACGTGGGAGCATGGTTACAGGAGAGTAATATATTATTGTGGGAATTGGCTAAACACTAAACTGGTTAAACAGTGAGGTGAAAAACAACGTTTCCAACTGAAAAACCTTCAGGCTTTTTTTCTTGATTTCTAAAATGAAGACAGAAAAATATTACAAAAACGACCTTCCATACCACTGTTGTCATGTCTGATCTTGATGGCTTACTTTGCAAAGATACCAAAGACTAGGATGACTTTCCAGAAGGCTCTGCCAAGTGAAATTCATGACAGGCTTCTGGCATGGGATCCAGGTTGAATCCATTTGTGCATAGCAGGAACACGTGATTCTGCAGCCTAAGCTGTAACCGCGCTTCACAGTATCTGGGCAGCAGACTGTTGTGAAGAGTACTGACCATCCATGGGGAAGAAAGATAACCCTGTGTCCAGAAACTTTGCCCTCTGTAAGATCTAGGATGGGCTGTGTCCTGACAATCTCCACTTCCCCTCTCAAAAAGGGGTGAGGGAGCCCTTCTAATAAGCAGTCAGCACCAGTCCAACTATTTATGCTTAGAGCAGATGTTTGTGTAACCAGATAGCCATATGTTCAATGACCACTGTTCTGATACATTTTTTTTTTTAATGGGACATTCGAAAATCTCCAGAGGGGAATACTGCTGTCATTCAGGAAGTGTGGAAGTAATGAAAAAGTTAGACCAGGCTATAAAATTCTGGCTTGACTCTGAGAAACAGGCGTAAAAATGAGCATATAAAGGGAATGCATTCCTGAAGATTTATTTACTTTTAAAAATTTTACTTAGGCAAACCATAACCTGAAAATAAAGCCAAAGCAAGAGCAGAATGGCAGCTGAGGGTTATTCAGTCAAATCTGTATTAAAAAACTAATTCTTGCCAGCCTTGCTATTTGATATTGTTTTCTTCCCTGGAATTTTCTTTTCTGAAAAAACCCTCCAAAAATCTGAAGAAATAGTAAGGTGCAGTAGCAGCAGCCAACAAGGTCCCCAGTGAGAATCTTTCTTCATTCTCAGTTTGATATTGAGAAAATTATTCTTCATTTATGGTTATAATCTTTGCCTTCTGTTGTTCGCAGTCACTCATTATTCCTTGTAATAGAGACAGAGAGGTAGCTGATGTTTCCGCCCTTGATACTACTCCATTACTAATGTTCATCACAACATTTTGAATATTTATGTGGCTTTTTTAATATGAAAAATTGCAAACGCTGAATATTATCTCTACAACTAGCTTGTCTGGAGGAAGTTTAGGCTACTTACTCTGTAGGATAGACTCTAACTGGAGTTCTGCCATATGGATTTGGATGGAAAAACGGCCATTGTGGGTCCAGGCTGAAATACAAATTGCATGGAATTTTCAAGTGTGTTTCTTAATTTGTATTCATAAGCTTCTACAAAAGCAGTACCAGAAATATACAGATTTCCTGAAAAAGCTCGACCTCTTCCCCTCACCCCGAAACTTCTGCTGGCAGTGGACTAAGTGCAACAGAAACAAGTATCAGAACGTTCATCCAAGAGTCTGCACGCATGACAGGGGAATTGGAGTGCTTGTGAGAGGAAGAACAATGATAACATTTGTTATTTGTAAAAATGAATAAAATTTCAGTCTGAGAAAGAGACATCAGATGTTATTTTTTAAAGCATATAAGTTGGGAATGGTTATTTGGAAAAACCACCCACCTTTGACAAAGACTTATATTTCCAAGGAAAACACTCCGACTCTGAAAGCATCCAGAAGATAGGGCATATATTTCTAGATAAGCTCTATTTCAAACAACAACCAGAACTATCGACCAAAGCAAATTGTTAATATGAAGGTCCTAAAATGGCTTTGACAGCTAAGATGTAGCCAGAAGAGACTCAGTATATGCACTATTATTAAAAGCAGCATTACAACAAAGGACAACTGTATAAACCAAGAGTATGTAGTTTTAAACAAGTCGGTGCAGGACTAGGTGACATAATAGCATAGCACATGTTGAGATGTCATATTTGTTTACGGAGAAAGCATTGGATTTATCAATAAACATTCCAATTTAGAATGGGCAATAGAAGTAGTATTACTAAAAGCTATATTTGTTTAGCAAAGAACAAAATCTGTCTCCCAAAACACTTAGGAGCTGCTTTCACAAAGGCTTGACTTTCTCAGCAGCTGCATCATTCAAGTCCTTTGAAAATTAGCCTCCGAGTTATCCATTTAAAGTGAAAGGGGGGAAATGTACTGCCAGGTGTTTTTAGGTTTGTGATAATACCCCGTTCTCACTCTTTTGAGACATGGCACATTCTGAAAGCAAAATCTCTATGTTAAAAAGAATTCCTCTCTGATAGAATTTAGACCACAGCTAGAGATAAAGTGAATTGAGTGTGCTCATAAAGAGCATGAAGAAGGAATCAAGAGGAAATCTCAAGGAAGGAATCTGTCACTATACCAGCATGATTCACTTTGATGTTGCTATTCTATCCCAATTTTTAGTTAATTTAAAACATGAGTGGCTGATTGCATTCTAGGTGTATTAGAGCATAATCCATAGGAGTGAAAACATCAAAATCCTTTTGCTGTTACTACCAACAAAACTTACAGTGCTTGTCTAGCTGGTACAGTTAAAATCTTGAGAAATCAAGATATTTATAAGCTGTCTTCAATTTAATATGAATAAAAATGGGGCATGATTATCATAAATATTTCTTGCTGAGATATATAGGAAAAAAGGAATAGGTAAACTGTGGTTAGTGTTGGCTACTTTGAACTATTATTTATAGCAAATACATTTTTGGTTTATCTGTCTAGTCTGTCCCTATCCAGGAAACATTTCCTGAAAAAACCTGCTTGGTTTCTGCTTCTTATTTCTAAAGCTTAAAGAAAATGAACTAGCAGCAATCTTGGCTTCTAGCTTTAATTAACAATTGAACATATGAGAAATGTAACCCTAGGTGACAGAATGTATTTAGGTATTCCAGAAACATATATAGTCAAGTCTCAATTAGTTGAAATAACATGTGAAAAGAGTTGTGTGAATAAACACAGACTGTATTTAAACTAAGATATATATTCCATCAATGAGGCTGTCATAGAGAAAAGAAAAAAAAAAAGGGGGAGCCAATGTTAGCTTCAATAGCTGTGACTACTGGCCTGCAAATATGGTTGCACTTCTTTCTGGTACAAGCTGACTCATCTGAAGTCAATGCAAATGCTTGTTTATAGGCAGTGAAATTAAACCATGATTTGCCCCTGGGCAACTGCCTTACCTTATGGGCAGGCTGCTTTGGAAGGATTTTAAAGAAGTGAAGGACACTAATAAATATTCTTCAGGAGAACAAGCATCATCTCTTGCCAAAGTCCAAAAAATTCTGTGAGGACTCTGTCTGTGTATAAAAATAGCTTCTACCTCCCACTGCACTTGATGCAAATGAAGCCAGAAGCTTCCTTGTCAAAGATGGTTTCTGCTGCCATCCAACACCTTCACACTAGACAGGTCATCACCTCAAGGGGTATGAGCTTTTGCTGTCAAGTAGCTGCTTTGAAAGCAAAGGTGACTATTCCCCTTAGATATTTATTTTTCAATTGTGCAGGTATAATTTACATGCATGTTTAAACAAATATACCTGTAGGCAATAATAAGTGTGTTACAGGAAGGCAAAGAAAGGGAATGTATACAGGGCAATCCTTGTTGCAAAAGATAAAAGTGGTGCATGACCTAGCTGCTTGGTGAACCCTAGTATTGCTTGCTAGCCTGCTCTGGTTGCATTTAACTACTCCTAAGTGATTATGAATTATGCAGTTAAAAAATAAAATGAAAATAATGTGGCAACATTGTCCTTAGATTTCATAATCATTTTATTATTATTACAAAATTTTAATAGAAAGAGAAAGAAATTCCTAGATGGCGCAAAGGTTAAATGGAATTAAGAAAGATGGTACCTTTCTACAGGTCAGAGTAAATGTCATTGTTAGCATGAAAATATTTAGAAGTGTGGAAGTACATCATTATGTAACTTCTGCCCTGTAGGGGTAGCATCAGAGAGATAAATTCAAATGCAGCTTCAAAAGTCTGGGATTAAAAGTTTAAAATACCTTAACTTTCTGGTCTTAGTTGTGTGGTTCTTCATAGTACAATGATCTGGGCACTCCACTTACAGTTGTGCAAGTGGCAATAGAAATGATTCATTGGAGAAAGCTTATTCATTCAGCAGAGAATAATTCAATGAAAACATTTGTAGTGAGCAGACTTTTGCTGAAGCTATGGTATGCCCTGGGGGAACTTTCTGTGGTTTCCTTCCCCAGGGCAGAGGCCCTACTGCTCTTGAGGCTGGCAGCTCTGTAAAGGGGTATCTCTGGATGATCTCCTCGTGGCTGTGAAGATGAAAACATCTCGATTGCCAGTTGATGGGGAAATGTGAATTGTTTGGCTTCAATTATACAGATCCAAAGGGCTCCTGTTTCTTCTCCCCTGTGTGAATGGGCAAAGGAGAGTTGGTGGGTGGAGCACATTACAGTTGTCCTGGAAAGGAAAAAAATGCAAGCCAGCACAGGGCTACTGCAGAATCAGTGGAAAGCTGTGAATTTCACTATGCATTTATGAATCAAAATGTATATTTCTTGGCCCATGATTTTACTGAAGTTGTAAAATCATGTGCTTCCCCTTTCCAGGACTACCTGCAAAATACGGCTGATTCAAAAAGTAGATTACAATATCTTTTGTGAAGGAATATAGCTAAAAATTAAGCAAATTACCTGGATATTCCTGTCGGGTAGAAATAGATATATTTAGTGGCAGCTGAAGATATTTTAGGGAACATAGAGGGTTTCAAACCCAAGTTTCCATTTGTATGTACGTATTGGTGTTTGTGTAACTAAAAGCCTAATTATGCTGCTAGCAATTCATTTGCTGGCACACAGACAGAATGAATTGTTGCGCTCATACTGGACATGCCGAGTTTTGAAAATCAAGTCTTCTGCTGGATGGCAGAACTGCAAAAATTTGTAGGTCTTGGACCAATTTTAGAAAAATTGCCCTGAAATGCAGTTCTCCCCTCCCTCCTCTCGCCTCCCTGAATCAGTAACACATTTTCAGTTTTCAATGTCTAGAAAGTAAATGATGTGAAGTCTTCTCACATCCACACTCTGATGCTATTTAAGACCAAAATTCCATAAGAGAATTCTACCTCTGCTAAGTCAAAATTTATATAATTGACTCAATTGCTGAGCCAAGTCATTGGCTCCATGCTTACCATCTCCCATATATACCAGGTGACAAAACCAGAAAGATTACTAGAGTATGATGGTTGCACATTTTTTTAGAAAGCTGTATACTATGTCGCTCTGATTTTTGTCGTTCAGGAAAGCATTCTTCCTTGTATTCCATCACACATAACTGAAGAATATAAAACACCGACCAGACTTTCTCCCGATCAAAGAATTCAATACAGTAAAAAGCAGGTAGGATTTAAATTGCACTGTGGATTTGAGAGAGACATTTAAAGTTTAGCATACTGCATCAGCCTTTAAGACTTGGGTAATCTTGCTTTAGCGTTTATTTATATTACAGTTCTTAACTTTTACTTCTCTCGTTGGCTCTGAAAATGGAAGGCCAGTGCTAACAGACCATTAAAATACTGTGACAGAGATGCTGAAAACTTAATCTCAAATGATGCATAAGGACAGGGAGTTGAAAGATATTTTTCATGATTTACTGTTGTAAATCACGTTGGTCCAAACTCTTAAAATAAAATATACAAATATTTGACAGTGCCCAAAAACTACCTTAGTTAAAAGAACACTATTTCTAGGATAGGCTGAAATACAGTTATATTTTTGGCTTCAGAAACTTGGACTGCTCTCTTAGTAACCTTTCTGTTGCTGTGCCACTAGAGCATGTAATAAAAAAGAAAGATAGCTCTATATAGCATGGCTCTTGCTCATCTTCTGACACAATAAAAAAGGAGGTCATAGGTGATAGTTCTGTTAGTGTTTCCTTGTTTAGGTCACAAATCTATTTTTTCTATTGATTTCATATAAAACCACTGATTAAAAACATCAAACACAAGCAATGTCGCTTACATTAAAGTGATTGTAATAAAACCCACAGTCTTCTGCTTTCTCTAGGATTGGTCAGCTCTAACCTGAACTGAGCAAAACATTTAAATACCTGCTTCTTATAAGATCTATTTATTTCAGAGAAACCCTAAAGTATCCATTTGCTCAATTCCTTTGCTCTTCATTGCACAGTTGGAAATAAACTTAGGTATGTATGAAGGTACATGGGCAAGCTGTTCTACTGGAGAAGGTTTTGTATGCCTTTGAGTCTTTGAGAACCCTTTGTCCTGTTCTCGAGGGAAACAGCTGTAATAGCTGTCATAGCACTCTAACTGTACTCAAATTTGCCAGTCTTTTTTTAATTCAGCAGTGGAGTGAGAGAAAATACTGACTCCTAAAGCAATGAGATCTTACTTTTACAGAATAAGGGGACAATGTGGATATGTATGAGATGGTTTCTTAACAGTTCCAATAGTACAAATGCCTTCTCTGTGGTGGAAGTTTTAACATGCCAGTCTAGAAAATCAAATACACTGGAGAGTAAAATGCCAATTTATTTGTGAATTTTACTAGGACATTGCTCTCTTTTTTTAATAAAAATTGATACCTGCCTGTAGCGTAGTTATTTGCCTATAAATATAAATTTTATAAACTACAGTAAGAGATTTGATGAGAATCATAGTTAGATGAAGGCAGTTCTCCAATATAATTTTATATCCTGCATAACCAGGACAAGCCAGATATTCTCAAACAATACCTGGATGACTGCCAGATCCAGAGGGGATATACTGTTATCTGTGATCCTGAGACATCATCCCATGATTTATTACTTGTTTTATCTGAACCTCATCCTTGGACATAACATAAATAAAAACTTTAATAAGACCAACTGAACAATCAGAGGCTGCTTTTGCTGAAGGTGACAGTATTCTCCTGTAACATCTGCATGACCTCCCTTCCTTGCTGTGCTGTCCTGGTGCAAGAGTAACGCTCACTCTGAGATCAAGTGCCATACTCAGCTTCTGGAAAGGAAGGAGAACCCTTTTCTTTTCCTGGCAGCCAAGTAAAAATGCCAAGTGACACAGAACCAGAGAGAAAGTTGGTTTCTTTTGAAAAGAGAGATATTTCTGACACTTTTTACGCTGGATGCCTGCTCTTTTAAGTAGCCTGTACGTTTGCCAAAAAAACAACTTATATGTCAGAGGCAATGGAGAAGAAAAACGAGGTAACCTAAAACCCTACAGAAGTGATCCAGTGCTTGACCTAAACTGATAACACTGGAATCCTCTCCATTTTTCACTGTGGACTGATGAGACCTCTGTAACATGATAGAAAATGCTGCATAGGATCACAGTAACAATTTTGGCATAACAGGATTTAAACAGAGAGGCTATGGGGAAACTTGACTCCTCAGAACAAACCTGCTACAGAGAAGTACTTCTCACCACGGTGCAGTACAGCTCACCACTGATTGCCTTCTTGCTTTGTGTGCCTTTCTCATCTTGTTTCCTGAGCCCTTTTTCTATTCAGTATATGGTCACATCCTTGTGTGATCCTTGGTGAAAGTTTCAATTCACATTTTGTGTCAAGCAGAATTATTAAATCTGGAAAGTGCCTCCAAAGCAGCATACATATCAGCTCTTCCTTGTCTCATAGGTGGCTGTTTGAACCCCTTCATTCCAGTTTTACCTTTTTTTGAAGTTTTTGGTGAATCTTTGATTCTTCCTGCAGTAGCGCTAAATATTAGTCCCAAAACTTGTCATGCAGATTACTTTGCTAGTTCACAGCAAAACTGCATTTGAGTCAAACAAACATAAAGCTTGATTCAAACAAATATGAAGCAAGACTAAAGTTCAGTGCTTTCCTACAGCAAAAAGATTAGTTCATATCATTATTTTCACATCCCAATGTCATTTTGTTTAAAAATGAGTGATACGTTTCTTTCTACAGTGTATCAATAGGCTAAGACTGGATTACTCCTTTTAATGGGTGAAACGATTTATTTTATTTTATTTTCAGGGACTTCTTACTTATTGAGAAGGTTACTCTCTTTATGCCAGTTAATGAGGTAGGCATCTTTTAACCTGTTAATATCTCCCCACTCTAATTAATAATATATTTTCATTGCTTGAACTAAATAGTCATGATATCCAACTATCCACTCCACCCATCAGTCTCTGCAGATAGATTATTCGGTTGACTGCAATAAAGGGCAAGCATGCACCACTCATGGGACTATTCTTAGAAAGGCAAAACTACAAACCCCTAAGAGATTGCCATAGTTATTTCTACCATGTCTTCAGTTAATGTAGAAACTTACTAAAAATAGTCAAAAAATAGAGGAGAAATCTACTCCTCTTTTTCCCTGGAGCTTACTACTGTTTAACATCATTTGTATGGTTATTTCTTGTAACTCCTTCACGGTCCCTAGGGGCACCTCATCCATGAACCAGAACACACTAGCAAATCACTAGCTAACACTGCAGAGGGAACAGGCTAATCATTTTCTGTTTTTCTATAAAATGTGACTTCTAACTTTGGGCCAAAGGAGGAAAAAGTTAGGGAAATCACCTCAGGCAACATTCTGAATTATACCAATGCTGATTTGGCTCAAAATGCCAGAAGAGAAAGGAGAAATAATGGGTCAGAGGGCTTGCGGCCAAACACTCATTTAGTCTAAAGGGAAAGAGCAGTGGGTGTATAGTGAAAAATGTTAGCATCTAATAAGATACCGTTTTCCACTGAAAGACCCTGAACAAAATCAGTTTATATATCTTTCACAATGGTGAGTTCGAGCATAAGGGAAACCAACTTCTCCCTCACCTTTGCTGTCAGCAACTAGAGGTGCCACATGGCTGTCATCTTCTCATTATACTGAAGTCCAGAGTAGGAGGTGGAAAGACAGAGGAGGATTTTTCCAAATGTTTTTCAGGTTAGGACATATCCCATGCTGGTGGCCCAGAATATGGAAAGGAATTTCCAAGCTGGGAGCAGTGAAAAGCCACTAAGTCCTATGGAACCAGTACAGGCCTTATTTGCCCCCTTTCTGGTTTTGATACTGTACTGTCAGGTTTTTGGGAGCTATTCTACACAGCAACAATACCAAAGAAACCCACCAAAAACCCATAAACTACAGAGTCTCCTGTATAAGGGCAAAGTCACCTTATATAACGCTAGCTGTTGACAGTTAGCCAGGGGGATTGGATATTTTTTCATTTGAATTGAAAAAGCTGTAAACCAGACATTAAACATAATGTATTACAGTCATTTATATGTTCTAAAGTGCCCTTCACTCATGGTATCTCAAATGCTTCAGAGAAAGAGATTCAGATGTAAACTAAAAATAATGATCTCCAGGTCGCATTTGAAAAGAGAAATAAATCATTTTCTTCCAGCAGAGAGTTCTGGAGAGCTCAATTTTCCCTGTAAAACAGTGATCCTGATAGTGGTACAAAGTCTTCAGTTGCTCAACTGCCTTCAGCAAACAGAGATGAATCCTCCCTTGCAACACTTAGAACAACACCAGGCCATCCCCCGGCCAGGCCACCGCTGTAGTTTCAGGTTTCTGGAAATCTTTGCAATACTGTCATTTTCATGGTAGGGAATGGTCTATGGGAGGTAGGTGCGAGCACATCCTTACAAACTCTGTGCCTTTGGCAAGCACTCTTACTACCGTGCGAATAAAATAGATGCATTTAGATGTAAGGTCTAATTTGGTGTTGTTTTGTGAGGGGCTTTGGTTTTGTATGGCTCATTCTACATCTGTTTGCCTGGAATGAATAACGTATCTGGCCTTTCTACTTTCAACTGCAAACCAAAATCCATTTGCTGTGTTTCCATTGCATTTCATTTGCAATTTCTGATGAAATTCTGTGATGCCCTGGCCTGCAGAAGTCAGCACCTGAGTCACTGAGCCCTAACACTGAAGTTTCAACAGCTGTGGCAAGGAGGGCTTTCAAAATATCTCCTTTGTGCCCCCTTCCCACCCCTACAGCCCCTCAAACATCAGAAGGTAATCCACAGAAACGGCTTCGGCAAAAGATACAGATAGAGATTAAAAGGTGGACTGGGTTTTATGTGCAAAATATCTGGGTTTTACCTGTTTTATCCAACAAAAGATTGTGAATGGGCCTCAAAATGGATGCAAAAGTAACTAATTTCTACTTAAAGCCCCTATATATTGCTGGAGCAGGGTAAAAAGGTCTCATATAAACATGAATGAGACCTACCAGGACAATCTATAATCCTCTATTACAGGAAGACACACATCCTTTGAAGTCACCCATGTTGCATCCACTTGCATTGCGACTGTGCTTTCAGAAATTAACTTTTGCAGCTGAATCAAATGTTTGGTAAATGTGTTCAGACTGTAAACATATTGTGTTGACAAAGATAACATAAATTTGCATCAAAGCAGCTCAGTCACGAGCTGTGTGTAAAGCCAGATAGTCTAAACCCAACCCTTTTCCAAATTTTTGGTTTCTGGACAATGTTGTTTACAGCTTTTAACAGCTGCTCTTTGTTTTTTTTAAATTCTGAAGTTTATCACACTACATGCTGTAAAACACCATAATCACATTTTTCTTAGACTTTTCTCATGGGTTGCCTTCAGCGTCTCATATAAATGAACAATGTTTTTCAAGTGTTCTTTCTCGGAACAATCCTATTTAATACATGTGTTTATTGATGCATTTCTGTCTTCGAAAGAGAAATGGGATATAAAAATAATTGTGCACCATCTGGGAAGTGTACAGCCCGGGTAAACTGGCAACGGGTTTCTTTTGCTCACAGCTGCACAACCTAGTGAAGTTTAGGCTCCCTTCTCACAGCCCAGCTCCTCCCAGTGTCTGCCTGAGACTGGACATCCTCAGAAGTGACAAAAGACGGGCAAGGGAAGGCAGCCTGCCTGCAGAGACATGGGCATGCCTGGCATCTGTTTTCAGAAAGCCTTCAGGGCGCACATGTGGTCTCTCTGTGTGTGAAAATTTAGGAATGGGGCAGTGGCCTGGAAAAGTACAGGTGTGCCAAATACTTCTCATGGCAGATAATGTGTGGAAAACCTTGGACCTCCGAAGATTTATAAATATGCATCAGGCCCCTGAACACAGAGTTATAAGAAACCAAAATACAATAGCTTCTTTTTAAGGCAGCTGTGAAGCAGAAGGTCATATCCAGGGGATGTGAACACCAGGAGAATCAGCTTAAGGTGTAAGTCATCATTTGCATGGGACCTCGGAGGAGTGCGGAGATTGTCCGGGAAGAAGCAGGGATCATAGGCTGCCCCACGCAGCCTGGCCAAGGGGCCCCCTGAGGACTGAATGGAGGACGGGGTGCAGCACAGCAGCACAAGGCTTGTCACTGCAGCCTGAACTGCACCTTATGCTTTTGTCTTGCCTGTTACTCTTTTTCTCAATGCACATGCATAGTCCTGTCTGAACCTCTGCTGTATCACCAGCAAATGAATCTCTCCTTTGCTGTATATTAAAAAGCCTGTCTGTTGTCATGGATCTGTGTTATATGGGACACAGTGGAGCAGCAGATACCCCCAGGGGAAACTTGCCTCGGGAGACTGGCATCACAGCATGGACAGGGAAGCCAAGTACCACCTTCAGAAGTTCCCCAGGTTGCCAAAGATGTGTTTTCATCACACAGTGAATGGGCAATACTTTATTCCTCTGTTGAAATATTCCCAGACACATTAGCATGCCTAATGTTCCCTTTTTGACCTGAAGGTCTTCTAATTATGCCTGACTTCTGTGGAAGTAAAAGATTGTAGTACCTGCATTTACAATGATCCTGACCATGTCTTGGAGGACAAAATAGACAGCCTGTTTGCATTGCCTGCATACAAATTGTTGGGCAAACAGGATGGTGTTGTGAGTAACAAACCTCATCTCCAGTAACGTGGATATATGATCCAGAAAAAAGACAGTTCTTGCATCATCAGCTATCCCATCTGCCCTGGACAAAGGTAGCTGGAGCCTTGCGCTTCCTGAAAAACTGTATGAGATCACGTGCTGTAAAGTCAGAGTTTGTAAGCAACCTTGTAAGACATCTCAGAGACAGGTCTCAGTCAGTCATGGTCCCAGGTCCTGGCAACATCTTTGGGTTAAGGGTGTTGCCGTAGGAGGCAGAGCTGTAGCTTGTGAGCCTTGATCTTCATCTGCAGGTGTTACAGACTACAGTCATGGACCTATAGTTCATGAGGGTGCAGAGACTCTTTAATCCTAACAAACCCCCAAGGAGTTGAGGAAAACAGAAAAAAAAGATTTAATCAATGAAACCAGCTGGTTACTTGTTGTGTGGTCAAGGAGGAGGTGGAAGGTGCTTGTTCTGCCTGTGGGACTGCTCCAAGAAGTACCTACAGAGCTGCTGACTCAGAAATGCTGAACCCAACATGTATCTTGTCCTGACGCTTCTAAAGAGCTGTTTATTTGTCAAATAAAACAAAGTATTTAAACCTTTCAAAACAATGACAATCCACGGTAATGCTTCATGTGCAGCAGCTCATATTAAGTAGAGTGTTGCTGCCTTTCAGCTGGGAAGGGCTGGACCTCATTCAGTGAACTTGGACTATAACCCTGCTGTTTTCATGTCTGGCTCTTTGCAAGAGCAGCCTGCCTGTCAGTGATGCGTGATGCCACTAAGCCTTTCACAGTACTGCCAATAGCACACTTGCCACTGATCAGCTGAGGAATCTACCCAGCTGTATGGGGTTAGAGAAATTTTGTAAGGCTGCTTATGAGGGTCTCAGTTGTTCCTTTTTTTCCCCTACGCCTAATGCCTCTCCCCACCAGTCTGGTCTCAGGACCTGCCCTTGGTGATGCCACTTGGCTCCACAGTGGAGGCTGCGCTGTGAGGTGCTTCAGCAAGGCACTGACAGCACCTGGCCAGGCAATGCCACACCATTTTCTCTTTTGTATGTGTAGAGCCTTACTTACCCCCACACTTTGAGCAGCTATATGCCCTGCTCCAGCATGTCAAAGAGGAGAGCAAGCAGAAGTACCACTCGCTGCAGAAAAAGGGAAAGGGCATGTAGCCCACCTCCAGCCTTTCGAGGTCCTCACTGCTGGGACAGGGCCGAGAGAGCAGCGAAGGCTGTGAGATTGCAGCTGATAATTTTGGTATCAGTGGGTGTTGGGGACACCTGGATAAGTATACTGTTGATACTATTGGTACTAACAAGATACTATTGGAGTAGAAATATGTTGCCCATCACTACTTCGTCTTGAGAAAGTGACTGATGCCAGGAATGAAGGAAGGAACATGTGACTATGGGCAGTGCTGTTAAATCTTTATCTGGACTGGGAACCAGTTTCCTTTAGTGAAACACCGCACTAGCTCACATGCTTCTTGAAAATGGCATGAGGGAAGAGCCTAAACAGTGCCGTTCAGTTTGTCATTTTTCATGAAGACAGACAGTACAGTTGATTTATAATTTACTGCTCTGGTTTTGAGCTCACCTATGGTACCCCAGAACCCCAGGTCACAGAAGCAAAAAAGCTTGATCTCCCATCTCCTGGACATACCTTTCTCTAGAGGCAGTAGTCCCTACAGAAACAATCCAGTTATTTTGTTCTGTTCGACAGTTTTACAGCTGTCATAAATAACATGAAATAACCTTAGTATGAACCATTCTGGCACCCTGCCCTCTCCTGCCTCAAGTCAGACCGAAGATGGCATGAAGTTCAGCATAGCTTAAGAGAACATTCATGCGAACATGCTCACAGCTTAAAAGTGGTCAAGATTAAAGGCACTTTTTTTGTTGGGGATTCTTTAAAAACATGTTTTTCAATACAGAAATAGGTTCTTTATAAGTGAAATCTATTTACGCAACTCAAAAAAAAAAAGAAAAAGAAACATGTTTTGAAATTGCCCCATATGGACATCTTTTAAAGAGCAAATTTCTCTTTCCTTCTCTGGAATTACTTTTTCTTTAGAAATTTAAGCTAACTACAGTAAAACTACACCAAGTGGCTAAAATCCAGTCAGAATGCAATGCTTTAAGAGTGCAAAAATATTTTTCTTTGATTTTGTTGATTTATGGAATATTTTTAAATTATCTTCATTTTGATTGGCAGTAAGACATTTTCCCAATACTGTGGATGTTTTTTAGCTAGAGAACTGAAGTGCAGAATCACAGAATAGTTGAGGTGGGAAGGCACCTCTGGAGGTCCCCCCAGTCCAAACCCTTTGCTCAAAGCAGGGTCAATTCAAGCAGGTTGCTTAGAACTTTTTT
Organism: Gymnogyps californianus; assembly: GCF_018139145.2. Taxonomy (NCBI): domain Eukaryota; kingdom Metazoa; phylum Chordata; class Aves; order Accipitriformes; family Cathartidae; genus Gymnogyps; species Gymnogyps californianus. The sequence continues at coordinate 32,335,699 of NC_059472.1, read as the reverse complement.
CTTATCTATGGTAACTTCGCTTAGAACATGTCTTTTTTTATATATCAAGGTAATTGGGAAAACCAAAAAAAATTAATCAAGCCAGAGTAGATTCACGTAACAGTGAAGTAGAAAGCCAGTCCATACCCAGCTTTCATACACGACTTCTTTTTCAAGCACAAAGTAAACAGAGCCTGGCATTTTGTCTTGTAGGGTGCTGTTGCAGTTACAGAAAGACTTCTTTTCTTTGGAGTGAAGACTTAAATAGCCAGTAACACCAGTATTCACTGGTCAGCTCCCTTAGACATATGGGCCACAATTTCAGTAATTTTCTATGCTGCTCGTGTTGCATAAAAAATGATACTAAACTGTGCATTGCATACACATGGCATGTTAAAGGACTGACTCCAGTCAGACACATAGGGAACCAGAGAGCAGATTTCCACAATCTCTCTGGCCAACACAGTGTTCTACCGGCCACCTTAAACTGTGGGTTCACACAATCCCTGTCACCTGAGGCAACCCAGATACTGCAGAACATGCCAAAACGGGGTAATAGAAAGTCAATGAAGTCTAGTTTTGATTCTGCTCTAAGTTCTGTGGTGTAACCTAGAATCAGAAATTTCACAATATCAAAGTGCTGGATTTAAATAGATCTGCTGAAAGCTGCTATGTTTATACTCCATTTCAACATGTCCTGAAAACACTGGAATTCTGCCACCAACTTCACTAGGAACAGAAACTGTCACTTTAGAGGCTGTATTAGAGCCTCTTTGTTTCTGTAATGCCATCACGAATATTGGGAGGGGGGTCATTTCTATAAAATCCATTGAAAATTTCATTAAAGGAGAGAGAAGGGATTGTTTGGATATCTATGAGGATTTTAATTTGTCCAAACTGTAATGTAGGGGGCATCCAGAATGTCAGCTTGCAGTGCTTGGGATCTATCCTTGAAATCCCACCTGCTGAATCATACTTCTAATTCTGTTTATTAAAGTCAACCATGCATTATAAAATACTATTAATTCATTGCTATACCCTGTCTCATCTTGTGAGATTTTTGAACTTCCTTTGAGTGTCAAATATGTTCTAAAAATACTGAAATAAAATCAAACAAAAGGTTTCCCAACGTTATTCACTTTCGTATGATTTATTTTATTCTTTATTCTACTGACATTATTCTAAGATAGCACACGATAATATAAAGTTTTAAGGGCAGCTAAAATTTTTAGAATGTTGTCAACAGCATTTGTCTCTGGAAATAGCTAGAAAGAAGTCGAAATTGTGAAGGGTTTACTTCCTTTTAGCATGTAGCCTTTGCCATCTGTATCATTCGTTTTGTATACATTTTTTGTAGCATATTTATCTTCAGGAAGACAAGAAATGGGTTTCTGACATAATTATAATATAGCAACAGACCAGAGTAGGGGCACATTGATATAGCACCTTTTTGTAAATGTAAAATACATACATTCCCTGTGCTCAGAGCATGAGGAGAGACCTAAAGGGAAATAAATCTGCAGAAGTCAAAAGTTTTCTGTCAGTAATTATTTTAGAAGGACAGGTTTGGCAGTGCCCTAGTCCCTGAAGAAAAGGGACAACCTGAAATTCTCACAGATGGCCCCAAATCTGCCTTCAGCCCACAGAAGGAGAAGCCCAGCCTGCCTGATGTAGCACCCTTGAACTCCACTAGGACCGTAGGTCTGAAGCATCACCTCTGGGAGGAATCTGTATCCACTTGTTGGCTAACAGAAGATGCTCATACCAAAGGGTGATTGGGTCTGATGTTTGAGCAGGTGTAAAACATATAACAGAAAAGTATGAAGGTGAGGTGACAGGTGAGGAAACCTTTGAGGTCCAGGCCACTGGTAAAAAGCCAAGAGGAACAAGCCATACATAGATTAAAAGAGGGAAAGAACGCTGTTCTTGTTCGTGAGATCAGTGAAAAGATTGCATACCATCTGCACTGCAGAGATACAAATAACTCACAGAAAATAGTGTGGTCTAAGGAATAAGCTTCTGAACAGATTCTGGAAGTACAGTTTTACCAATTGTAAATAGGATTTTGCAGGACTGAAATAGTGATCTTCCATTTAATACTAAGAGGAATAATAACAGTCAGGGAGGATGACAGTGCTGGTCCTTTCTGTGGTCTGGTTGGCTGCAGAAATACTGTTGGACAATGTTGGACAGACAGCCACCTCTGTCCCCCTCATCAGGAGGAAAGCCACGGCTATGTGGATCTTTGAAGCATTCAGTTAGAAGTGGCAAAATGAAAAGCTTCAGGACAGATGCCTGAAATGTTACAGGAAAGTCACTATTTACTACAGTTCAGGATCAAATAAAAAGTCACACTGGCAAGGGAAGAAAATGTTCTGTTGAAGCAAATGTTAAAACACAGAAATATGTTTCACCTGGCAGCTTGTCGCATTTCACTGTAGTATCTGAGTGGGCAAGTGAGCTCATAGCACAAGCTGAAAGGACGCCTGCTCTGATATTGGACTCGATGGCAATAGCAGAGGGTGGATGGAGATGCAGATCCTTGCAGAGAGGCTGTGGGCACATTTATTCCTCACTCTTTCATCCCAGAAAGAAAAAGGAGAATGAAAAATCAAGAAACTGAGTGAGAGAGAAAAGAGATGGCAGATAAAGCCTTGAGGTAGCAGATAAACCTCTAAGCAAGCATTGAACAGCTGCACACATGCCTTACACAGAGCCAAATCTAGAGTGAAGAAGAAAATGAAGGGAAATAGCCCATATTTTTTAGTGGAACTTTGTTGGACTGCAAATAACATTTGAGGATAATGCATAACAGATGGTAACTTAATGGGAAGGGAGGCAGGAGGCAATTTACAGTATATAAACTGTTCTATGAAATATCAGGGCAAAAGAAAGCGCTAAAGGGATTAGGGGTAACTACAAAATGATACAGAAAGAGAAGAAGCTGTGGCCTGCTTGAAGTAACTGAGCACCTGCAGTGGTCGGATATGTTCTGGGCAAGGAATAAGAGAAGTCGGTGTGCACTGGCAATAATGTATATGAGAAAAAGTACAAAATGTACAGAGAGATAGAGGATATTAACACAGGTACAAGGTCAATGCACAGAAAACCAGTAAAGCTGTAACAAAAGAAGTGTCTGTAGGAGTGCTCCAGAGTCCTGTATCTGAATCCCAGCAAAAGGAAGGTTAGAAATCAGAAGAACTATATGGGGATGCACCTATGTGTTTAAGAAAAGGAACGAAATCTTATTTCCACTACTTTGAAATTGCCAATGTAAAGGAGCAAATAAGAAAAGGGTGATACTATAGTCACTGAGAAAGTAAATATACAAAAGGCAAGCAGCTACATGCTACAACTATATCCCTCTGAAACACCTCTAGTCCCCCTTCAGCTGCCCCTTGATACTATGATGTTTTGGCTGTTGGGCACATGCATAACCGCATGAGGCCATGACACTATTGAGGTACTTGGAGCGTTTGGCCACAGTTAACTCATGATAGGATCATCATACCAGGACCTCCACTGATCTTACCTGTAGATCCATTCTCCTGAGGGAAGAATAATGTAGCATCCACAGAAACCAGCCTATGGAGCCAATAGACGATATAGCTGATATAGAAAATATCCAGGCAAGTAGAGTTTTGTAAGTATTGCATCTGGATGTGTATCATGCCCAGCAGCAACTTGAATCCAGGGGTGGCAGCTCTGATTCTTCCCCTGAAGCCCTATTGATGATTTTTTTCAGGCCATAGGTGAAGAGCAAGGAACTCCCTTTCTAATTCAGAGTCCAGAGATTAGGGTAGTTAATTAAGATGTGATAGCCTGCCTCACCTTCCTTTCTGCAAGACAGCATTTCAAGAGTCTGGAAAAGAATGGATACTATGAAAAAGGAAATGGATAAAGCACAGAATTCTTGTGGAAAGGAGGCCAGTTTTATTTAACTTTTAAAAATTTAAAGAAATATCTGGGAGGCTGTTTATTTGGCAAAGTAAAACATTATGAAATTGATTAGAATTAATTTAAAAGCAGCAAGAATCATCGAGATGGACTCAAGCTGAAAACAGAAAAATGAAAAAAGAAGCATTTCATAAAATGAATTCCTTATGTCTGTAGCTAAGAGTATTTTCCTGCATCTGTTGTATTCTTTTCAGCAGTTATTTAGCTGAATGTAGAAGGAAAGTAGTAAGCCCCAGTGTGTGTTATTAATATGTAACTCATACATTTTAATGGATCTGTATTCGCTTCACTGCATCTACAAACTCCTGCTAATAACAAGTAATTGTGTTAATGGGGGCAGTGCAAACACATTAAAGGCCATCTAGACCTCCAAGAAGTGAAGCCTTGAGAATGACACAATTGAGGTACTACAGCCTGAGTTTAATGGTGTTAGACTTGTCCTATAGATTCTCCTAAAATCTAGAACTAACTTGTCCCTATTAAAATGCCAAATGTGATCGCTACAGCAGTTTGAGTTATAGTGCCAGTCTGAAAATAACCAAAAAGTGGTCTTTATTAACAGATCTACTTCTCAGTACTGACTTGTAACTATTCACCTGGTTACTGAAAACTTTTTACTAATATTTTTTTCTCCTTTGGCTCTGCAATTACTTAGCAGCCAAGCAGATTAGGTGGATCCCACTTTGTCGTGAGCATCTTCAGCAGAATTGTTGTGAGAAATGAATGCACAGTTGCCATTAATGTCCTAATCTATCCTGCTGAAACTTTGTAAATGCTGGAGGTGAACTGGAACAATGTATGAAAATGAAGTACAGTCTGTGATTGACTATGACTATAAATAGCTAAAAAAAAGTCTTTAAGCAGCTTGCTTCTATATGTCAACTGCAAAAGTAGCTGAACTGTTAAAATGGATTGCTTCCATAGAAAGGTTAGACTTTCTGGTGAGAAACGCATTTCAATTCACTAACAAAAATCAAGACTTATTATTAAATGCCATCATATGCATGATCTCATTTGTTAACCTGAAGTGGGCCCTCCACATTGTAGCATGGCAATTTAGCTAGAGGGTGATTGTGGACCCATCATGGAAAAGGTCTCATGGCTTTATAAGACAAAATAAGGTGTTAAGTATTTATTAAAGTGTACACAGTGTCCAAGGTATATTAGGCAATTTACGTAACAGAACTGTGGAACTTTCCCCAAATGGATAAAAGGGTAAGCAAGATAATGGCTTACAGACTATTTTATATCTGGTAGTCTTTAAAGTTAATGACTTCTAATAACAAATGAAAACTTACGCCTCATTTGCAAATAAACATGGGCCTACTGTACATCTCCACACAGGATGTAAGGGAACAGAAGTGCTGGTGGAGGCTGTATATACCAAGGGGCAGCTGAAGGCTAGCCGGCCTGGTATAACCCAACTGCGAACGGGCCACTTCTCCTGGAGTGGAGCCTTCAGGCTCCTACCTTTGCTCATTGTATCACGCAACCCAGAGGACTCAGGAACTGACGTCTACCCCCATTACATGTTCTTCTTACAAGTAATTTTTCCCATTTTTCTTCAATTGCTGTGTTATGTTTTGTTGTATTTTGTTTTATTCAATGCCAGAAAATTGCTTTAGGTTTTTGGACCTAAAACTACTTGCATAGAAAGAATGGATCATCAATGCCTTGTATGGTCTTCTCGGACAAATAATTAGTTGGACTATCTTACCTTTCAGAATAGCACAGTACCTGAGATAAAAATGACTTTGACACAAATATTGAATAATGAAGTATTCATATCAATCTTCTTTTATATTTTGCAGAGGCAAATAAATCAGGATCCTATAGTCCTGCATAACAATCAGCGAATAAAACTGGTAGACAGTGAATGCAGCAAACTTACTTCCCATTCATGCCAAAAGTGGTTTATGACAGTAATATATTATTAGTGCTCTGTCTACCTGTAAGATTCAGATACTCTCAAAAATGGGTGAACCCATATGTCCCATAAGTAATTTTCCTACTGTACATGATATAACACAGTGTCCTTGTCAGTCTTTCTGAAACACTGACTGGCCAGCAAAATGGCAGAGTAAAAATATCTGTAGGGTGGAAATCTGTTTAGTCACATTCCTGCCCGATCACGAGAGAGTTAAAATTTTCAATTTCTTAGCTATGTCACTGAATCAGTCCTTTCCAATCACTTTCTCCAGCCTGAATGTACCTTCTTCTGAATTCCTACTATTGCTTAGATGGCCCCGTAGGCTAGTTTTACTGCACATCTAGTATTCTCTCTGCTGCTTTCCTTCCCTTCCACTGGGCCCTGTCATAGCTGTTTCTAATTTGTTTGTTACCTTGGGCTGCTGACAATTATAACTTAAAAAATGATGTCCTGGTGTAGATATCTAAATGCAGAGCAGATTGCTGAAGCACTGGTGTGGGCCCGCTGTTCTGAATTCCCTCCCATCCAGGCTCACTCACTGTGCTGTGTCCTACAGGCAGACTTGCTGAGCTGCGAGGGCACATCTGCATGAAGGAGAGGGATGGGAGCACTGGTGGCGGGCGGGTGGGCAAGCAGAGCAGGAAGAGGGCTCTCTCCCTACCCCTGCTCCTCCTCCAGTCCCACAGTGCACAACTGCTACCCCGGGCCTCCCTGGTTCAGCTGCATCCCACCGGCAGCCTGCTTCTGGGGGTGAGGAGCGAGCACTCTGCACTAGCTGTCTCAGGTGGCCACACAGAAATCAGTAGTAGGGAAAGGGGAACACTTCAGGAAATGGCTTCCCATCTTGGCATCCAAAGCATCACAGGTGAAGCTTTCTTTAGAGCATACCTGAGGTCTCAGGTATAAGCTATAGTGTTGGTCTGTCTTGTTCTTGCATTACAAGGCTTTCCCAGCAACTGAATGGGTGTGACCAGCCCCCTTCCCTCCCCAGCTCTCCTGGCTGTACCTGCCCAAAGCAGCTGTCAAAATAAGGGGCCCATACAGAAGAGCCCACCCTGCTCTGTCACACCCAGTACAGGTGCACTGGGGTCTGAGATGCTTCTCTTTTCACTCAGTCATATTTAGTACCAATCCATTGACATAATCTTAGTTATCATTTTAACTTTATGACTGTGGTTTCTTTAGTATGCATTGAGAAGTATTCTCTGAAAAGAGAGAGCTCTCATTATTTCTGTTTCAAGGTGAGATATAGAAGAATGGAGAATTGCAGTGACTTGCCCATAATCAATAGCCCGGGAACGATGCGATAAAGGTTTATGAAGTCATGAGCATGTGGAGAAGGTGGATTACGCACCTCATTCATGATTACTTACTGACTCCTATAATTCAGGAACTAAAGGATGTCAAGTGAGATAATCAGATGGCAAATTCAAAACCAGTGAGGTTCTTCATACAGTCCCCAGGCAAACTTTGGGGCATCATAGCAGGGTGGCTTGGTTGATATAAAACTTACCTGACCAAACCATGCATTAGACAAAACTATGGAAGGAAAAGTCCATCCCGGAGGATCCTGAACTTCAGATTGCTGAAGGCTACGAGAGAACATCAGAAAAGTAATGTTGCTCTTTGTTTGTTCTTAGGCATCTACTATTGACCAGACTGGAGATAAGACACTTGTCCACACCAAACCTTTCCTCTGACCCAGTATATATCCCCTAGTGTCACTACATATCCAGAAAATCTGTGCTAGAGCTGTGAATAAAACCTTAGCTGTCCAGCCTTTAGTCCAGTTTTCATGCACCAGCGGTGATGACTCTGTCCGATTCTGTGGGCTGTCTTCCATTTTGTGCATGTTACTAAAGCAAAGAATATGATAAGCTGAATAAATATTCCTGACCTAAATGACAGAAGGTAGAATAAGAAAATAAAACTATGTCAAAAAAGCCAATAAAACAAATAATGCTAACATGGTGAAGTGAATGAAGGTTAGTCTGCATTGTTGCATGCACAGTTTGATTTCCTGCTCTACTCAGGGCTTCTTGTACATCCTAGGCACATGGCTTATCAGTTTTTGTGTTTCTTTATTAACTGTGAAAGCCCCTTTCCCTTGTCATAAAGGATGATAGCATGATACACAATTGAAAGGTACGTTTTTCAGAGTTCTCAAGGAAGAAGAGAGGCCTTCAAACCCCAAGGACAAAGCTATTAAAATAAAAATATTCAAATAAGTAAGTATGAATAAAAAAGAGACAGGAACTGGGCCTTTAGAAGTGTTAGCTTTAATAAAAAAATTGCAATTTCAGAAGCAGTCTCTGTCTAGGTATTATTTCTCTATGGCATATACCCAAGATTATTGTTGAAAAGCGTCTTTCACTCTTCCAGTACATTAAGATAAGTGCTACAGCTTACATTTCCTATTGGTATTTTTTTCATTTTAAAAGCATCAGAACACCAAGAAGGTATTTTAAAATGACGTGCATTGACTTGTATATTGGTACCAAGATTTTTTCTATACCGCCTGCAAGCAAAAATCACAGAACTATGGTGTTTCCATAGCAACTGCATTTTAATAAGGTGAAATTTCCAGTTTGATAGAGCTGAACAACTAATAATGTCAGCTTCCAATGTTGCAGAAGCTCACATGTGAGGAAGGGTCAGCATAAAACACGGGGCTAAAGTTGATTCTTTGCAACATTCATCTTTATTGCTAGTATAATTTTGGGAAAAACCAATAAAAGATATGATTAAAACAGTAATCTTATTTTCACACACTTCTCATATCATAAAGCATCAACATTCTAAATATATCAACTAAAGCTTATTCGTATGTCTCCATAAGAAACATCATGCTCTTTACTGCAAGCTAACTTTTCACTTTTGAGTTTTTACTCTACAGTGCTTCATGGGAGAGTTCTGGGAATATTTTTGAGTTAGTGGGTGTCAGTAGACACCAACTGACTATCAATGTATGCTGATGTTTGTCAGTCAGAACATCAAAACTCATTAACAACTTTTGCTGTAAAATCGCAGTTTCCTTAAGGTCAAGAACTGAATTCAAGTGAGATTTCTTTTTCAGAACCTGGAAGAAATCACAAATTGGGATCTGGCTTTTAAAGTTGATGGAAGTTCTTTCAAAGGCTAGACAGGTCTTTGGTTTGTTTTCAGTCCCTTTCTCTGTGTCTGTGGTCTAACAAAAGCTTTTCTGGAGGTTTCCAGTGGCTTTAGGCTGGAGAGACTTGGGAAAAAGTGAAGCTAAAGAACAAATTGATCCCTGTGACAGGAAACCTCTTTCCTACGTTAACAGTGCAGTGTATGGCCGATGTGTTAAGTGATTTTATTCAGCTCCACTACGGTACTGGCTTTCTCCAAAAAAGTGATGCTAGAATTAATTCATGTTGCAGTATGAGCTGCAACCCCTCCCAATATAATAAAAATGAAAATAAAATTAAAAATAAAAATAAAAAAGAACTGTTGAGATGCTTTTCAAAAGGAAGCTAGTATTTAAGTAATGTATTTCCAGAAATTAAGTTTTTAAGTAAAATATCAAACATCAAGGTGCTTACAATAAAATCAGAGCTGACAGCATAGGAACTTGTGCTGAAATTTCTGTTAGAGAGATCACTTTTTTCCCTGTGTTTCGTCATGAACCGTATGGCTCCATCTATGTTAGTGTGTAATCATGCCATTGCCTGGCTTGGAGGCCAACTGTCAAGAAAGGCCTATACTTTAGGACCGTCTAAAAAAAGGTGGCCATATGCAGATTCCCTATTGGGACTGCCTAGTTTTATTTCCCGCACTGTGCTTGGGACTGTTGGGAACTGCTGGCCGGCTTGGGCCAAATCTGTGCTGGAGACCATCCTCATGCCTGCACCAAGCAGACAATGGACATCCTTCCCTGGAAATGTTCCCCAACACTTTTTTGGTTCATACCCATCTATTTTATTGTGTTAGTGAAAACAATGAGTAAGTAGTGGCCAAACCTCTGTATATATTGTTTTGTTAGCAATGTGTGCTACAGCCTGAGGATTATATAAATCTCCTTATAAACTGTGAAAGAACAAAATATATCCTAGCATCATTGTAGAGCATATTTAGGACCTACTGCATGCAATTGCTGTGTAGTATTTTTGTGAATTTAACTCAGCTTTTATTGCAATCACAATTTAATTTGACCAGAGTTGACAGTTTTTGAAAATTTCGCCAACTGAAAGCTGGTACAGTGCAAAATCTCTGTAAATTAATTTTTGTATATGTATATGTCTTTTCATGACAGATAATTTTAGTCCTCTGTATTCAAATCTCTGATTTAAAACCTTAATGTAAATTAAGGAATGTTTATATTCTACATAGGTAATATGAGTGTATGAAAATTAAGCCATCTCGAAAGATTGCCCACATAGCCCTTACAGTCATTTTGTCACTTTTTCATTAGTTCTTAACCAGTACATTTCTTTATCTACAGAGTGACTATTAGCCATATTATATGCAATTCATCAAAAAATTTTATCTTAAGCCATGAATATGAGAAATGACGACAGTACAAACTTATAAAAACATGTAAACTAAAGTATTAACATAATAAACGCACACTATCTTGAATAATTAATGATGTCTTGTATTTCTTTAAAATTAGATTATTTTGCATGCAGAGAGTCAGATGCCATTAATTCAGCAGGATTGTACATAACTGGTTTAAGTTATTAATTTGACCCCAGAGATTCTGTTTGTGTTTGCTTTGAATTTCACAGGAATGCTGATTTCAGACTGCTTATCTTTATGGCACGTGTGTGTGCGCCGTGGTGGGGTGGAGTGTAAGAGGCAATATGAGGCTGTGGCGGGGATGAAGCATCCAGCAGAAGCCATGGAACATATTTAACTAAGATATCTCAACATCAGCTTTAAACCAGTCTCATCCTGCAATCCTCTTTCTAGCTGAGCTCTTTGTAAAAGAGACGGTGAGCGGGACACCTGGCTCTCCGTGATGGTGATGGGAGGTACCAGAATGATGGAGCTGGAGACACCGATCCTGTGTCCATGCATGGGTGCTAGTGCAGCTGAGGATTGCACAGTGCTGTCTAAGGAGCCACAAAACAGGCTCAAACGCAAGCCAGCCTTCTGAGATGGCTGAAAGCCCCTGGCCTTCTCCTAATGTGCTGCCAGCCAATTGCCAACTTCTGTAATGTTTTCATCATGCAGCCATTAACCCCTGGGAATTGCAGTGAGAGTACCAACATTTTGGGAAGGCTGGCAAACAGATTTTACATGGTAATAGCACTCTGACACTCTAGAAATTATTGTTGTCCTTGCTTTGAAGAGAAAAGTAATTTTTGTCTTCTTGTTTAGGTATATTATCCACAAGTGACATCTGAGACTTAAGACCGAAATAGGTCTGTGGGGATAAAAAACATCACCCTGGGGTCCCCTCACACCACCCTTCAGAAAGCTGTGGAGCAGAAGCATTGCCAGTGCTGTGCAGAGGGGTAGCGCAGCCGTGCCCGGACAGTACCGCCCTGCATCTTCCCAGCAGGAGCAAGGGGCCAGAGCAGTTTGCCTTCACCCCTCACGGCCCCACTGTGCTCATGCATGCAGGGGCTCCTTAACGCCCCAGCCTCAATGCTAAGAAGCCTTTCTGGTTGCAAAGCAGAAATGTTTTTGCCCCTTCTTGCACACAAAAATCAGGAGAGGTTTTGTATTCAAACAGGAAATTGTAACATTAGGATGTAACAACCCTCTCCTTAACTGTGATTTAATCTAGGTTACTATGCTCTGATTAATGGCATTACTTAACCAAGATGGAAATTTATGACATATAAACAGTTAGAAGCAACATATAAATGGCGTTTAAGTGGTCAATGTGACTTACAACTATACAATATATCAGCCTTCACTGGATTTAGAGAATGCAAAATGCAAGAGATGGTCCCTGCCCTATAAATCTAATAAGCTAAGTACAAGAAGACAAAAAGCCTGATGTGATGGATGGGAAAACAAAGGGTAAAGGTGACGTGATTGTGAGCAGTAGCAGCGGTCTTGGATCTGCAGGACATTGACCTTGCTAGAGAAAAAGGTTGAAAAAGTAATGCTGAGGAGAAGGGTGGGGGATATAACTCCTAACTACAGCCTTACATGACATTTACAACTAGGTTGCAAATATCCAGCACATGACACATTTATCCTTTCTATTATTTCCTTTGTAAACCATATTAAAGCTGCTAAAACAGCTAAACAGGCTGTGCTATAATTTGAAAAATGCTTTAATACTGAACAGAAGATTCAGTTTTAAATCAAATGACTATATGGAAGTAATTAGAAGTGTTCATGTTCACTGGGCCTACTCCTAATTGTGGTATTTGCATAAAAATGTTAGGCAAGCTGCTGGATAGAAAATTATATGAAGTTGTGCTTTGCAGAATGTATTAACTTGCTAAACTTCAAAATACCCAGCAGTACAGACAGAGAGAAACCTTATCATTCTGAATATTAACTAACGTAAATAATTGAGTTCTCTCAACATTAACTTCAGTGTTATCTGCAGTGATTATCCTAAGAAATATATTTATTACAAGCACTTGAAAATGATGGCTTATTTTGTTTCATTTTACATCAAAAAACTAATTTTGATTGGAAAAATCTGTAACATAGCTGAAGAACATGTATTTGCTACCAGCTGTAGTACAGCTAACTTTGACTAGCCTGACCAGCAGCAGGACTGCGCAGTGCTCTAATTAGCAGGGTTCCATGGTATTTATTGCTCCCATTAGTGCAGCATGGCAAACCAGGGCATGGCATTTAAATAGCTTGCCTAATGATAGGCAATATGTCTGCAGCAACATTGGATAATCAGTGAGGAGTTGTAAGCTCCTGGCTCTGAGCTTCATCCACTAGATTGCACCGCAATCAAATTTCCAGATGTCCTTGAATTTCAGTGACTCACAGACAGACTCATAACGGCTTTTTGGCATAAAGGTATTTAGATGGCTGGATAGGAAAACTGTGGGATTAACACAAAAAAAGGAGCTTGGGACTGTGTATCTTGGGGAGTCTAACTAGCTTTACAGGTTAGACTGTATTCTCCGTAGCTTCTTTGGAAAGCTGGAAAGCCATGGTCCATATGGTTCATTACAAAAAATTACCATGTATGGGTTAGTTTCCATAATGGAAAATGACACCTAGGGACCCTTCTCCACAAATTTAAGTTCTGTAGTATTTTCCTCTGTAAAGTAGTAACATCACAATAAATATTCATATTAATGCAGTGTTCCTGGACGTCTGCGGGCTGACATTTGTCATTATGATATATATTTCACATAACAACAGGTAGTTTAGCAAGCACTGGGGAAAAGTTCATTACAATGAGGGACATGGGATCACTATCACCCAATAAGGCACACTGACAACAACAGGTCTCAATGGGTTTATTTTATATGGCTTTTTTTAGACATGTGAGTGTGGGTTCCTATTCATCATGGCCTGAGCTGCTTGCATCCACAGTGCCTGTGGGGACAGGGCTGAGGCCGGAGCCAGCACCCATTTTGCATTTGCCTTTCCCCACATGGCACACCAGTTGAGTGGCTGCAGGGTGAAAATCTGAATGAGGATTACTTAGAGAGTTCAGTTTCAAGGGTGAGTTCAAACCCAAGCTAAAACGACAGTACAAATATATCAACCAGAATGTTTCATTTCAGCCCAAGGTTTTTAAAAGCCTATTACCCTCATGTTATTTTCAGAGAAAATGTCTAATGGAGACATGAGATAGCACTCAAAATATATGACTAGCAGAAATGACTGGTGGAAATTCCAGTTTTTCATATTACTGATCCATGTGTATTTGTATCAGATATTAGGGAGGCAGAAGACGTTCTGATTTTGTTTGAAATAAATAGAAACAATTTGTTATGGATTCTCTCAAATTAAGATGCAGTTAAACTTATTCTCAGAGTTATATGTTTGTCAAACATTTAATATTTTAAACACACAAATTCAGCAAAAATTTCAAGTGATGCATTTTAGTAATTATAGGCAGGATTGTGAACAGGTTCATAACCAATGGGACATAAAGTATCTAATAGGCAGTTCAATTTATGGGCCTGTTGTAAGCCAAGCTTATATTTAATTTTTATTGTGATAAATAGTGCTCAAGGGGATAGACATCTGCACATAGGTGGAGTTTAATTTGGGAGATTAACAGTGTTGAAGAATTATAATCAAAGAATTTTCTGTCTGTTGGAAAGTTTTATATATAGGCTATTGATCAAACAAGAAGAATGATTTAGCAAACTATGCTGGTTGTTCCTATTTGCTTGAAATATAAAATGGATAAAATCTCAGCTGGGAAGTCTGCAAGTTGTTTTGCTCCACTCAGTTTAGTATTTAATGACTACTAAGGGTAATTTTTCTGACAACGCAATTTAAATTTAATTGAAAGGAGAACTGTCTGTAAACATAAAAGGCATCTTACGGGATAAGGAGTAAATCACTGTGTAAATTTTCAGTGCCACAAAGAGAAGAAATGTCCTAGCTCTAGATAAGAAGTGGTGTCTATCTGTTGTGAAAAAAAGCTCGTGTTTCCATGTAAGGCTGTAAGCTTTCTCCCAGTTTTCCTTGTGCAGTGAGCATTGTAAGGCCTTTCTCCAGGTGAACACTTCCAGCAATGTTGCCAATACACTTTCTCTCCATTGCCACTGTTGAAACCTCAGCAATTGCAACATCTGCTCCTAGTGCAGGGATCAATGAGTGAGCGTCCTCCATCCAGCAGCCATTACTCAACTTTGGCTTCTGCTGCTCAACTCCTCCCTGCTTCCCCCCGCCTGCTTTCCTGACAAGCTTTACATGGTTGGGCTTCTTTTAGCAAGAACCTTTCCCAAGATTAATCTTGAGTTAGTACAGAGTTACCCAGGGCATCCGTTGACAGGAGACGGAAAAGAGCTGCTAGCAGGATATTGAAGATTATTGACAGCTTGTGACAGAGCCAAGGAATTCCTGGCAAATATCCTGTCTCAGCATCTGAAAGCAAGATGTATAACCCCATCAGTTATTCTCTTCACCCCATCAATTTTATGTATGTCCCAAACTGGCTGTGGAATCAGACTTGAACTCTGAATATTTCATTACTGGATCTACCATTTACTTTCCATAGATATCTTCTTGAATTTGTTGCAAATTGCCACACACATATTGGGGTATACATGGCAATATACGAAGGCAGTAGCATCGTTGCATCCAACAGGATGGTGGTTAACCGTACTCAGCCCTATTCCTAGTGCTGTCCTGGAACCACATCTATCTACTCATCAGCTCTCAGAAGTATCTGCTGAGTTGGTTTTGCAAACGTTTACAACAGAGGGTAAAAGGCAGTAACATTATAATTATAAAAACACACTTTAAACTGACACTACACAAACGCAATATCCTTTGCCAAACAGTAATAAAATGAAACACAGGCAGAAAATATCACGTGACTGTTTCAGAAGACCAGTTGCTGGGACTGTAGAAAAAGTGATCAGTGGTGTGTTTAAAACCGTACAAGCTTTCAATGCATCAGTAATGTGAAGGAAGCTGCAACTCTTCTTCCGTCTGGTTTTAACAAAGAATAATTTCTCAAGTACACAATAGGCTGCCTGAATTTAAAAAGCAAAATGTTTCCCAGACCTCTGAATGTCTGGGAATAGAAGCAGAATATTTAAATGATCTACCAAAAAAATCCCCCAACCCCATAAATGTATGCTGCGGTACAAATTCAATACAAGCAGAGATTGCACAATTTTCTAAAGCCAAGACAAACATATCTCAAGGCAAAAGTCAGAAGCTAAAACTCATGTGGTACAGCTTTTTCAGTACAGAGTAGTCAGTTCTCAGAAAAGCTCTTGATAAACAAGAATGTCTCCAGCTTCAGCACAGTACCAATTTACTAAGCCATTTCCTTATAGAAAGAAGAAGAGTGTAGATTTAGGATGGCAGAGAGCAGTAGTAGCAGTGATTTTCCTATTTACACAGGAAAATAATTTCTAAGTTTTTCATGAAGTATAAAAACTCTGACTTGACAAAAAAAAAGGCTTAGAAACCCCAAATATTTACAGCACAGTTCAGGTTCTTTAAGGATGACTTTTTTTTCAGAATGATCATGTGGATTGCTGTAGATGCACAATATGTTACAGAAAGATGTGTTACAGAATATGTTATAATATGTTACAGAAGATGTGGGGTTTTCTGGTCCACATTAAGTTCTACATATACAAAAATGTTCCTACTTCAAACCATAATAATACAATATCTTAAAAAAAAATTAAAAAGTGAGAATAACTTTCTGACCCTCCACAGTCAAAAAACCACACTTTCAAAATATTAGGGCAATCAGCTAGAAAACAGGACCAGACTGATTCAGCAGAAGCACAGAATCATAAGAAATGTATGTTGGAAGGGACCTCTGGAGGTCATCCACTCCAGCCCCCCCACTCAAAGCACGGATGACTTCAAAGTTTGTTCAGGTTGCACAGGGCCTCATCAAGTCAAATTTTGAAACATTCCAAGGATGGGGGTTCCAAAACCTCTCTGGGAAATTTTCCCTGGTGCTCTGACAGCACAGCATATACCCACTGGAGTATCCCTTGCTGCAACGTGGAGCCATTGCCTCTTCTCGATTCCCTGCACATATCTGAAAAGAGGTCCATCTTCTCTACAGTTCCCTTTAGATAGTGGAGTAGAGCAAGAGGAAGACTTCTCTTCTGGCTGAAAAAGCTCTGTTCCCTCAGCCTCTCCTTGCTCTTGGTGCTCTCCAACCTCTGGCCATCCTCCTGGCCTTCTACTGGACTCCCTCCAGCTTGTTGACCTTGTCTTGTCTGTCTGGGGGAGCTCAAACCTGGACACAGTATTTCAGGTGGGGCCTCTCCAGTGCTGAGCAGAGGCAAATAAACATGTCCCTCAAGCTCTCAGTTATGCTTTTGCTACACAAATGTGCAGGTAGCCATTGCTGCCAAAAAGGGGCACACTGACACATGTTCAGCTTGTCCTATCAGGACTTGCAGCACTGTCCCTAGGCATCTGAGGCTGTTTGTTAACAGTGCAGGACTTTGCTGGACTTTGCTTTGTTTGTCTTTGCTGGATTTCAGGGCGCTCCTGTCAAGGTCCCTATGAATGGCAGCCTTCCCCTTCAAGTATATCAATACCAACCATTTTCTCATCCACCCCAGTTTTGTGTCATCTGTAAACTTGGTGAGTGTGCAGGGTAGGTGATGGAGATATTGAACAGGATTGGGCCTGAAGATACTGACACCTGAAGACAGCCACTTGTAACTGACTGCCATTGGCCATGGCTCACTGAGCCCAGCAGTCCAGCTATATCTTCCACACACCTTATAGACTATCTGTTTAGGCCATTTTGCCTCACTTTGGCTATCAGTAGGAGTGTTTGTGCTTAAAACCCTGCCATTTTTAAGGTATACAAAATTCACTCCTCTCCCCTCTTGCAGTGATCCAGACATCACAGAAGTCAATCAGGTTGCTCAGTCATGATTTGTCCTCAGTGAACATGCTGCTTCCCCTTCTTCATCTTCATTTATGTGTCTGAGGACATGCAAACATGCTCCATAGTCTTTCCAGGGATAGAGGTGACGCTGACCAGCCTGTATTTTCCCAGATTCTCCTTGCTTTTTTTGAAAATGGGAATGACATTTGCTTTTTTTCCCCAGTTATTGGAAAACTCCCAAGGTCATCACACCTTTTCTAAGACTAACAGACCACAGCTTTGCTGTGTCATCTATCAGTTACCTCAGCACCCTTGAATCCCATCTGATCCCAGGGACTTGTGTGAGTCCAGCTTTCTAAGTGGTCACCAGCTTGATTGTCCTCTGCTGTGAATAGTACTTCTCTTCCCAAACTTTGTTCCTTGTCATGGAGGCATGGGGAACCTAAGAGCAGACTATGCCAGCAAGGACTGGGGCAAAGGAGACACTAGCACCTCAGCCTTTTCTGTGTTCTTTGTCCTAGGACTTTCATCCCATCCATGCCCGAATAATTTTTTCATATTCGTCCTTGGTCGCCTATCCCATTTCCATAAGCTTCCTTTCAGCATATGAGCTCAGGAGTCTGTTGAGTCAAGTTGGCCTCCTGCTATGACTGCCTGTTTGCTTGTTCATTAGGTCAGACTGTTCTTGTGCCTTGAGGAGATTGTCCTTGAAAATTTGTCTTGTCTCCTTTGCCCTTTTGGACAGCTTCTTAAAGGATCCTGCCTACCAAGGTCCTGAAGTAGCCAAGACTGCCCTCCTGAAATCTAGTGTCTTTGCTGCTTGTCTTCATTTCCCTCAGGCACTTAAACTCACCTCGTGGTCACTACAGTCATAGTTCCCAATGACTGTCACTGGTTGGAGAATGAGTTTTTCTGTGTTCATGAGTAGCAAGTTCAGCGGAACATCCTTCCCAGTCAGCCTGTCTCACACCTACACCAAAAAATCATCGCTTACACTCGCTTTGTTGCCCTCCCAGCAGCTATTGGAGTGATTGAAGTCCCCTGTGATAACCAGAGCTTTCAACTGGGAGGATTCTTCTAGTTGTTAAAGGTTTGTCCACCTTCTCCCCTTGTTACTTGTGCAATCTGTAGGAGATGCTAGCTACAGCATCCTCTTGTTGGCTACTGCTCTGATCTTGACCTGTAAGTTTTCAACAGGTCTGTGCACATGAGCTACTCCTTTGTGCAGAGTGCAATCCCCTAACTGTCATCTTCCCAGCCTGTCTTTCCTAAAAAGCTTCTACATATACAGTGCAGTGGTCTGGTTGTGAGCTGCCTACCCCATCTTCATAATCCTAATTATCCCATACTTCCATGTTCGCACAGGATTTTTTAATCCCCCCTGTCTGTTTCCCAGGCAGCATGCATTAATTTATAGGCACTTGAGATGGGGGCCCCTTTTACTCAGATCTCTTGGGAGAGTGTAGGAAGCTCTCCTGTCACGATGTGGTAGGCACACTCATCCCCTATTTCTCCCCTTAAGAAGGCAAGGAGAGAAATTCCTTAGGGAAACTAGTATAAGGATAGCAAGTCTGGTAGTAAGGATGCTTCTGCACCGCTTCGTTAGATACATCCTATCTCTCCCTAGTTAGTCCTTCCTTGTTCCTTGGAGAGAGAGTTCCCAAGGTCCTAGAAATCTACTCCCTGTGAGCAGAACCAGCCCCACCAGCAGACAGTAACCTGCGGGCTGCACCTGCTGCTGCCCAAAGTGTTCCCTCCATTGCCGAGCTGCCAGGCTACACTAGGGCACCTCTCTTTAATGAGTAACTGAAACCTAGCAATCCAGAAAGAGAGAAGTGTGCCATGGGTGTGGGCACTATAACAACTGCCAAATTAAAAAAACTAAAACTAACTTCAGAAATAATTTGCTTTTCAGCTGGTGAAGGCCAAAATTTCCTTTTAAGTTACCAAAATAAATGGCACCTGCTTTGGCTATGGCTACATTAGCCATTAGTTCAGGACAATAGGAGCAGACCTGTAATGTGAAAAATTTGGTTACTGCATATATCCGCTTAAAACATGTTTCAAGGGCTTTATTTCAGAGGGACAAAATTAGCATCTGGTGTGAATTAGGCACCTGTGGTACATCTTTTGAATTTTCTCCCAAAAGGAATACAGCTTTTGCTCTCAAAGAGTGTTGTGTGCTGTAAGCCAATTTGCTTAAAAATGCACCAGTTGGACCTGAAATACTTATGTAAATACATCCACAGAATGCCTTAAATTCTCACTGTTACACAGTGAACCAGACTGAGTGTCTGCATATCATTTTATGTTCAAGGCTACACGCAATAAAGTTTTTATAGTTTTAGTGTTTTTACATAATTGTATCATACCTTTTTAATTTTCTTTCATGTTAACTATGGCAAAAGTCCATAGCCAATCCTTTCAGACAATTTTCTTCAAAATATTGCCAAAGGGCAAGAACAGAAAGTCATACATGAGGTCTTGTATTTCAGCTGAAACCAGTAAAAGAATTTATACTTGTCATGGTTTAATCCCAGTCAGCAGCTAAGCACCACGCAGACGCTCCCTCACTCCCCCCCCACTCCCAGTGGGATGGGGAGGAGAATCGGGGAAAAAAGGTAAAACTCATGGGTTGAGATAAGAACGGTTTAATAACTAAAGTAACATATAATACTAACAATAATAATAATGAAATATAATAACAATAATAGTAATGAAAAGGAATATAACAAAAAAAGAAGAGGGGAAAAAAAGGAAAAAAAACAGTGATGCACAATGCAATTGCTCACCACCCGCTGACTGATGCCAGAGCAGCGATCTGCCCCTCCCGACCAACTCCCCCCAGTTTAGATACTGGGCATGATGTTCTATGGTATAGAATACCCCTTTAGCTAGTTCGGGTCAGCTGCCCCAGCTCTGCTCCCTCCCAGCTTCTTGCACACCTGCTTGCTGGCAGAGCATGGGAAACTGAAAAGTCCTTGACTTAGGATAAGCGCTACTTAGCAACAACTAAAACATCAGAGTGTTATCAACATCATTCTCACACTAAATCCAGAACACAGCACTGTACCAGCTACTAAGAAGAAAATTAACTCTATCCCAGCCGAAACCAGGACAATACTGATTCTGTAAATTATTCAGACTTAGATCCAGCCTGACTCCTCATGATAATTGCATATGGAAAGAAAAAAAAACTTTATAGGAGCTGTTCTCCAAAGAAATCACAAGTGGAATATATAAACATTGAGAAGTCCTTTAAGAAAAATAGTCCTACTGCCAGACTGGGAAGGGTACAAATGAATTTATTTATTTAATTTGTGATTTCTGAATTCAGTCATGACAGATTTATTTCAAGGTTGTTTTTTTAAAGAATTCTAAAAACTCAAAAGCATACAAAAAATAAAGATAAGCACAGCAAAATTTAAAAAGTAGCTCTTTGTAAACAGTTTATTACTGAATTCTTTTAAGAAGCTGTGACACTTGGGAGTTTCAGCCTGGGGTTTCAGGTGTGTACTTCAAGACCTTGTTGAATACTAGAAGCTTTCGAGGTCACGAGAAAACACTGGAAAACAGTTCTGTTTCCCTTGATCACTGCAGGACCAGCTGTCCACTTAACTCAGGCAGGCCGTTGTCGGATACTGTGAAGGATGTACTGGCTCCTTGAGAAGGTTATTAGATTCATCACCCTTTTAATGAGGAATGCCTATTTGTTACTTTTAGGTATACTTAAGCTGAATTAAGTCATACCTAACTCAAGCAAGGTTTACTTGGTTGCTTCTGAAGTTTTTTTGGTAGTTTTTTGCTATTGCCTGATGACACCTATGCACTCATCTATCATCACTTTCTAACAGCCACTGTTCTTCACCACTACTTTGTTCATACCTTATTCTCCTAATAAAGGCACACATTCATCCTTCTTAAAATATCCACTATGCGCTGAGCTTATGTTTGATGTTTTATTCCCAGTGAGCCTTGGCTCTTGTTGTACTCCCCAATTTCTTATTGGATTTTTGCATTGAATCAGGCTGGATTCAAAGCTGTTCTCTTTCTTTGATGAAGAATTACACTATCAGAAGCTTCTTTGGTACAATACAACCATGTCCATCTTTCCCAAACCTACTGAAATCCATGTAATCTACAATTTATAGCTTGTATGACCCATTTATTTCTGGCTACATAACTCCAAATTGAAAACATTGCATATTAAAAAAGCAGTCCAACTCTTGTGTGACTTGTGTGTCTTAAAGTTCAACTTGCACTGTGGGAGCATGGATGCATTTTGCCAGCAAAGGTCCAAACGTGTGTCATGGTTATATCCCGACTTTAATTCAAAACAACACCTGAACACGGCCCTTTCATGCAAAGAAAATGGGTTCATGGTCTGGAAGGGAGTTTCATGGTACTCTGGCCAGGTCCCTGAACCTGACACTTGGGAGTCCAGGAGGCAGTGCACACCATAAAGCTTATGATGTGCTCCACCGACACGCTAACCAGCTATTTCTGGTGCCAAGTCTGGGTTCTCATTAATTAGTACATTGGCTCTTAAGCATTCAGATTCCTGAGGTATTAACCATTCTCAAAAAGGAAGCTTTGTCAAAGGACATTATTTCCATCCTGCAAACACATTCTGAAGAATTTATAATCAAAGTAGAGGGCAGTGTGGTAGTCAGGCTGAGGTTTAAAAAAATGCACTGAGTACCATGCTGGCAATTTTATATGTTGGGTAAGTAAGTGAAGTGTGGAAGTTACCACTTTTTCCAGATATTGCCTCCTCCTGCTGTCATTACTTGATTTTTTTTCTTGTATTCATTTGAAACCAGCTGGTGATTTTGCTTCAGTCACCTGTAAGCACAGCTCTGCCTGCAGGACAGTGAGGGCTGAGTGGCTGATTGATGCCTAGAACTGCAAGACGCCATTAGGAGAGATGTTTCAGTACAGCAACTTGAACAAGCAGATATTTAAATCTTAAGAGAGGATGCACTGAGATAAGTTTTGAAAAGCTAAGGCTAGGATAAAAAGGATTTAGCTGAACAGATTTCTGACCCACACAAAAAACCCTAAAATGAACAATCGAATGAAAATCCTTGTAGCAAAATGAAGTTCATTGCCTTTGTAAAGGTTCAGTTCCTGCTGAAGCTCTCCTTCAGTCTGGTTTGTTCTCTGCATAATTAAATAAGACATAAATACATGCCAGAAAACTAGCCATTTTCGAAAGCCTTGAAAACACTGCTTTTAATGTGATACTACTATTGCTAATTCTGTCCTGATATGATACTGCTAGAAATACTTTTTCCTCCTTTTAAAAGAGAAACTATCAAGAGACTTGTTCTCATCTAAGCCCTGCACAAAGCTCTAGGGACTTCTGTAAACTATATTTGTTCTTGGAATGGCTACAGTTTTTTCCTTATTTAATCTTGTGCTAAAAAAAAAAAAGGTTACAGGCATTTGGTATGTGGCTCATTATCTGTAGCTCACTAGTACTCTGGAAGTGAAACCATTGGGTGCACAGAGCTATTATGTGCACCAAATCATTAGTTTGAAGGCCTATTTTTTTGCATCTCCAAGAAGTCCTTCTGAGTGTGCTAGCTATTTAGTACAGCTATGGGTTAAATGGTAACATGTTTGGTATAAGTGGCAGGTGTCTGGAAACTTCATGAGAACGATGGTGAAACCTGAAAACTTAAAAAAAACAGGCTGCTGCCTCTGAGGAGGAGCTTTGGCAAACACATCTAGAAAGTGGAAGGTGGTTACTTTCTCCACATTTCACAAGGGCACTGAAACTTTCCAGCCCATTGCTGTACTGCAGTACACCCTTGAAGTATGTATTTGTCCGTTCTCAGTTTTTAGGAGAGCAGAAGAAAGACAGAATTCAGTTTGATGGTCTCAAAGTATTAAGGTCTGAAACGATCTCCTGCGTCCAGCCCTCTGTTAAAGCAAATCCCATGTTACAGTCTGGTGGGCAGCAATTCCGTGTTGATCTGTGTGTTTGAAATCTTCCTGTAACATCCACACATTTATTCATGGCTAGTTTATACCCACTTGCTTTTGTGCCAGCATTTTACGCAGCCAGCTGTGCTCCATTTTGAGTATTAGTTTCTGACATGCACAGATGAAGTATTCAGTGGCAACTGGGTGATCTAAGAGTGCAAGGACCATTGAATTATGCTCCCATGCCAATAAAGGTGCATTTGCAAATTCCTCTTCAGATTTCTTCACCTTCTTATGGTGTAAACGAGGATTGAATACAAAAAAACTTAACCTAAAGCTCCGCTAGAGCTGGTGGAGCTACCCTCTGGGTAGTGAAGGCTTGGGAGAAAAGAGAGTCCATTATTTGAACAGCAGGCAAGTACATAATGGGATAGAAATGATGATAGTTTTAAGGAGATATTAAAACAGTATCTTTGTGCTGCTACACGATAAGGCTCTAATCGCTAAATTAAGTGACACTAATTACAAATACTGATACTTATTATCATAGCTCCAGAATAATTCTTTGAGACCTGAGAAACAGAAATACTTTGGGATGAAAACACCATCAAAAAATTGCAAAAAAACCCCCTAAACCTCAATGTACAATACAATCTCAGCTGGTCAAATACTCAAAATAAAAAGTAAGTTTCAATATTTTATTATAAAAAGATTTTACCCTTAGGTGACAATGGTAATTTTCCTGTAATGCGGTAATGAATCAAATCTAGAAGGACTCATATTCTTGCTACATTATTTCAATCTGCTGAGAGTCCCCCAAATTCTACTGTGGTTGTATTAATGGATTTTTAACAAGGTATGTTATACCAGATAAGAACAGTATAGTATTTGGAAATAGTCTTGCATATAGTGAATTTACTATGCACCATGGACTTTGTGTCATGAGGAATTCCATTCTGGTTAGGTAGGCAACTGTAGCAGCCATCTGACCATCTTTGCATTTAAAAAACTTTGTAAAGTCCTCCCAGCAGCTTGACATCCTTCCACTGTCACTCATTCACAACAGCAATTCAGATAGTGTTTCTATCTTAGAGCTGCTGTCTTTGATAAACAAAATGAAAAAGATTACTTCTTTTTCTGAGGCACCTCTGGGTATTTGGCTACGTACACATCAAGTCAAGTATATATGGCTGATCTATTGAACCTTAAGTTCAGTGAAGTTAGTTAACAGTTGATTTCTGATAGATACTTAAACTTCCAATGTTTGTGAATCTTTCCATGCTGTAAAGAAGTTCTCCATAAACACAATATTTAACAAGCATCTCTGAATTTCTAGAAGCATTAAAGAAGCCTAGTTTTCAAAGTATAAATAGCAGTGGTAACTTCTGAACACTGAAAAAAAAATTCTAACAAAATGGAAGGTAACATTCTGCAACATTCTGAAATCAACTACATGTTACAAACTGTGCTCTTAATATTCCTGTCTTGCTATTGCAATTAAACATCTATTGTCCAGCTTGTCCAAACTGGTAATTTCAGCTCCTTGCACTACTTTACTATGCATAGTTTCTAACTTGTTTATTTAAGCTCTGAATGTGGTAATTGTAGCAACATTACAAACAAGTGGCATGTTCTATGATCACACAGGCATTACTTTGGGTAATCAAAGAATAACACAGGAAGACAATCAGCTGTGAAGTAACAGCGACATTCATACTTCCTGCTTTGACCTCATTCACTACTAACTCAGAAATAGAAATTGCAGAGCACCACTAAGTCTTGGCTATCTTGAATACCGTCAAGCAGAAAGGACAGTGTTTACTCTAAAAATGAGCAGTAGCGACAACATTTACAATGTGAAAAGAGTAATTCATCAGCTGTCATATCCAGGTATTGCTTTGATAAAACTTCACAAGTATGGATTTTTACATGGTAAAAATGTACCATGATTTTTACATGGTAAAAATTTTTACGCTGACCCCTATGCCATTCCCACTATCCCTTCTAATATCCGCTTTGTGACTTTATCGTTTTAAAAATAACATCTTTGAAATGGGCTTTTGAGGCTGTAGTAAAAAAAATAACACCAGATTGGCAAGACTAATGTGATATAGATGGCATAATATTTAAGTTGAAATAACACTAAAAAATCACATTCTCAAATGTAAAAGTTTGGATAATTTAGAATGACTTTTTAAGTTCACAGCATACTTCTGCCCATTGTTTACTGTATGCTATGTTCACTTGTAACATGGAAACACTAGAAAAATCTACAGTCAATGTAAAAAAAAGAAATTAAAAATCTAAGTCAATCTGTCTGGAGCTCAGAGTGAGGTTTGTCTTCCTCTAAGAACCTGACTGACCAGTTGAGTTCTTCCTTGTGCTCCACTGAGCTGATGAGGGGTCTAAGATGCTCCATCAAGGTGACTTGTAGCATCTGTGACACCATACAGCTCTCCAGGACATCCGTATGGCAGATGTGGCACATGATTTAGGGATACTCACGTCCTGCAGGGTAGATGACTAGAGGCCAAATGGGATATCTGACATTTTTTCAGAAGTCTAAACAAAGGCATCTAACATCCCTTGATGTGCTCCAGGGTGTCTGAGACATCCATATGGGGTGGCAGATACGGCACCTACAAGGGATCTGTGTGCTTCTACATCAGCAGCTGGAGGCAAGATACCCTACGGCATCTAAAATTTCATTGACTGCTTAGGTTACTCGTAGACCATACTGTAATATTTCTTCACAGGGATCTAACAGTAGACATGTAATTTATAATGAATAATTAACAGGGACAGTTTAGGCATATTCTTCTCACAGAATATCTATGAGCAGATTAGGCTTTATTTGAATCTATCCATTATTTAAAATTATTAGCATTTTTTTTCCTCGCTGCAGTTTTTATACTCTATTGATTGACTGCACTTAATTCTCTACATATTATTAATATTTGATGTTCTAGTTCTACTGTTTGTTGGGGAGAAATGGCACAGGGCAGAAATGTATATATCTTATGTTACAGTACAGTCTTACACTTTCATGTCGCTGGCACTTCTCACTGCTTTTCCTGAGAATAGTGTCCTATTTAGGTGAAACAGGGTTTCTAAATTCCATAATTGGGGTAGCGAAAAAATTCTCTAATTGGTTGTTTATTGGTTTTAAGGGTAAATTATTTGCTTTACTCTTGTAACTCCCACAGTCAGTTGTAGCTTACCAACTGCTGAGGGCAGGTCAATGTTTAGCTAAGCAATAAAGACATCAGCCACCTCTCCAGATCATTGTCTCTCTCCAGCTGGAAGATTGCCTTGAGATGACCACCCTGTAGCACCCTCTGCAATCTGGTGGTGCCTTATGCCACAATAGAAGCTGCAGGAAATCAGCTACATTTCAAGAAAACATTTGAGTCACACACAGAAAGGGAGCTGAAAATGAACAGCAATGTTCAATATTCCAAGATGTAGAAAGATTGATTGTCCTGAAGTTGCAATTTCAGTAGGAGGAAATTAATCCACTTGCTAAGCACAGTAAACAGAATGAAACATATCTGCCCCCAAGCCTCTTTGCTTTACCTAATGGCTTAATAGAAAAAGTAAAACTCAAGAAATTAGCAAAAAACTCCAACATGAACATTGTCATCTTACATTTGTGAGGTTATCTGGGCATTTCAGAGAATTTTGGAACCTTTTGCTATGTGCTGACATCTCTGTGGGTCATGCAAAACAAGTTAAGAATATGCCTGATTAGATTAAGTCTTCTGTCCAAATAAATCATGGAGACCTGCAGGCTTTTTAGTGGTGGAGTACTGGCACCATTATGGAGAAATATAGCTTATTTTTGAACTGCAGAAAGAATGATACTTTCTCCTAGAATTGATTTCTTAACAACATTTATGTTACTGATAACACCAGTCTCACTTGGTAGGAAAGAAATTGGTTGGGCCTTGGCCAGAAACACTATAAATTAGTACATGACTACCACTGCAGAGACTTAACTGGGTGCTTATGAAGTTGACTGCAAAAAAGGAGAGACAACAAGCCTCACCATGGATTTGATCAGGAGGATAACCCAGCATGACATATGGCACATTGGGTTTTCTTCCCAAATTAGTATGGTAAGGCGGCAAATGTGTTGAATTGCAGTGTTCACTGGCTTAAGCAGCCTTCAAGATTGATCGTTATGCAATCGCCATGCCAGCGAGCAGAGGTGCAGGACATCAAGGGCTGGTTCTCAAGCGGGGATTCAATGCTTGGGTCTTCTTCCCATTTATACTAACAGTAAAGCTAACTTGTAAGGTCATAGGACCCACAACTGAGCAGTTTAAAGGACAGAACAACAACTGTGATGAAAGAAGAGCTACCTGAGTTATGCAAACTGTTGGCTACTGTCTTAAAAGGGTAACATAGCTGCCTTTGAAGAGTGCTGCCTGAAATGTCAGTCACTAGATGTCTGCTTCCCTCAAGGTGCACTGCTACAGAACAAATCCTCCTCAATCAGCAAAATGCAACTTATTATAAAAACAGGATTGCAATGCTTAGAAAGACAAAAATTCATTAAACACTCACTGAACATGGATATATATTTAAAGCTATTGCAGAAAAATGCTGCTCATGCAAAATGGCTTAACTGTTTTCAGTGTGAGACTGCCAAACAACAAGATTTAACAGCGGGAAAGCTGAAATGCATGACAGTTTATAAGAAGGGGAACCAAAAAGAGCAGCATGGGGATAGCTGTAAAACATGAGTCTCAAAATTTGTACAAGAAAGCACAAGTAACAAGCTATCACAGAGAACAGAATTGCCCAGGGACAGAACTTTCCAGCTGTAGAGCAGATAAGGAGTAACTAAAATGTTATTTCCATCTCAAATAAATATTCTAAACCAAATGATTTAGGAGTTGTTTTATGCAGTTTCTAATGGTGGGAAACTCTATGGAATGAAATCAAAAAAGATTGTCAAGAGGAATCATCATAAAATTAAAGAATTACAAATGAAATTACATCTTTAGACAAATAACTTCAAAGAATCCAAGAAAACAATAGTGGGCAGACCACTGGGATTTGGAAGGCCAGGGAGAGTTTTGCCTTGCTTTGCCAGGGCTTGGGATTAAACAGCAGATATGGAAAACCATTTCCTTCATAAAAAAGGGATGGAGGAGAGTTTTCTTGTTATCAGGGCTTGTTTGCATAGGCCTGATGGGTGAAGCTGCAAGTCCTACAGGGTGGCTGGAGAGCAGAGAGGCTTGGAGGAAATAAGCCTTGAGAAAAACAGAGTATGTAGCTTCTGCTGTTTTAATCCCCTTTCTGGGTTACCAGCTACAGACTTGCCAAAAAAGACTTATTAATAGGGCAACAAATGGAGGCTTGCTATTGATTGTGCTGTGGATGACTTTGATTTCAAAGGCTTGTGATATTACACCTTTTCCATTTATTTTTAAGATGTCGGTTACTATCCCCCAGTAAGGAAATAGAGATACATTTTTTAGTGTATTTCATTCTCTCCTGTGGCCTTGTAACAATAAGAACTAGGTCTTGTTATGCCCCTGTGAACCTGAAGGCTTTATATATCCTGGGGATTCATTGTCAGACAGTGGTAGCAGGAAAACAGAAGGAAAAAAGGCTACAATAGACCTTCTATTCCCTTCTGTCACCAACCCACTCAATCAGTTTAGAAATGCTAGAAAGAGTTCATTTCAGCTTCAGTTCAACATGCCCATTTTCACCATAGCCTAGGACCAGAGACTATTACGAAAATGCTTTGGACTCTATTTATAACATTACACTTTTAGACATCATCACTGGCCTCTGAAGTGACAAGTCTAGTGGCATACTGCAATGGAGGTGATTGGGAGTCAAATTTGGCTGGGAGTTTTTGTCTGCAAATACTTTGCAAACTAAATGAGCATTATTCTGACAGGTCTAGCCTTGTAATAAAATACAGCTTCATCTCAGCAGTGGTGGTAAGCTGGGAGCACAGATATGAAAAATTGGATTCTTAGAGCCGAAAAATTTTCCCACTTACAATTTTTATCCTGTTAGACAAATCATGCTAAAACTAATGTAGCAGCAAAGATTCAAGCTCTTATTAGATTCAATGAACTTCATCTGTTCAGTTTGGAGAAGAATGTGCAAGTTTTGTCTTAAAAACACAAAGTTATGCTAAATCTCTTTTTTTTTTTTCCCTTGAGCCAAACCTAAGTAGAGTAAGGGATCTACAGCTGGGCCAAAATTCTCAGATGAACATCACATGCCTTTCATCTACCAAGGGGAAACAAGAAAGGGTTGGATTTTTTAACATTTCAGGATGTTTCATATCAATTAAATAAAATTTAAATGTTTCACTTTGAAAATGCCAAAAATATTAAATTAAATATTCTTTGGTACTAAATTATTTTTTCATTTTAAAATGACTACTTGGTCTAAAAAAAAAATCTCAATTTTCCTTTTAAAAAGACAAAAATTATTTAATAACTCGGAAATGAGAATAAACTAAAATATTGCACATAGAACCAAAATAAATTCAGTATTTTGTTTGAAAAAACAAAACCATTCGACTTTGGTTTAATGAAAATTTCTTTTTCCCAGTGAGAGGAGGCAAATACATAGGTAATGAGTACATTTTATTTCCTGATAACGGGCTTACATTTAGGAATAACATTAAAATATGTAATTTCTTGGCCTATGTTTTAAATTGATTTTTTTTCCTATCATTCTACATCGAGAGAATACATTTTAAGATTCAGCTCCTTGCACTAGATTTTGAAACATAGGAACCATCATATTGGGACATACCTGGGAGCACAAAGTCTGATACTCTCATACTCTGTCTCTGTCTGATTAGCACCAGAGGTTACAGGAGCACTTTCTATTTGTGTATGTAAATAGTTAATAAAATGCCAGTAGATGGCACTCAAGAATGCGTAGCATTAATCCTACCTAAGTAGCAACCTTGTCATGCTCTGCAAATGGCTTCCTCTGCCTTCTCTGCACATGAGATCTTAACGCCAGAGCCTTGAAAGGAAGCTGAAAGAAACACGGCACTTTGGATTTCACTGTTCCGCCTGTTCTTCTCCATGAAGTAAGCAGGTCTGGATTTTGTATGTCTAATAAAAATAATTAGAATTAGCGGCTGAGTGCAGTAAAAATAAATGAGAAACCTGCAGGGAATATTTTTGGTTCCTTTTTGGCTCTATATAATACTGGGCTTCAGCTGGCTATTGCAGATTATTGCATTTTCTTCAAATACAGTATGTTTTGATGCTGTTTGATATTTTTCCCAAGACAGGATTTATTCTTTTAAAATAGGGCTTGTAACATTCTCTTTTAACCTGATATAAATGATTTGCTCAAACAGAAGAAAAAAGATCAGGTGAAGGGGGTTTCTTGCTTTTCTTGGGGACTCGCTAGTCACCACGTTGGAGCCTGGGAGGCTCTGGCCTCAGCTGGGAAGATGGGAATGTCAAGAAGACCCTTCCAAATAACCACCGTCATGGAGGCAGAGAGGAAACTGTCTAGGGCCAGTGGCCTGTGATCTGAATGGCTTCCAGCTCTGGCTCTGCTGCTCATAACTGGGCACAAAGACCTGTCTGATATGGGGATATTTATAAAGACAGACAAAGTCCTGGACATCTTTTCAAACCTATTCTTCAGCTCTCAGGGTTGCTCCTGAGCAAACATTTTTCTATCTTTTTTTTGTGGGCTTTTGTAAAACTAACGGCCAAATTTAACATAGGCTCAGCTCAAAGCTGTGTGATTTTGGCCAACATAACTGCTTGTGTGAAACATTTCTCCTACCCCTGTGTGAGGCTGGCATCATTAAGTTGCAGGTTGCCAGTTAAAATTAATAAAATTAAGAAAAGACAGTCAACAAATTTGGCTAAGTTAAAACTATCAGAAGGAACAAAATCCAGCTGAGAAAAGCAAGAGTAGAGTCAGTTCTAAATTTCTCTTTGTGCAATCAAGACAAACCTCCCCCCCAGGTATGAGGGGCATGGACTACTCTGCTGTGGGAAGGGGAAGGAAAAGAGTGGAGGAAGCAGGAGGGGGAAGAGGAAGGAGGAGAGACAGAGACAGAAGAAAGAAAAGCCCTGGAGAGTTCAGTTCCCTGCAGGGGAATGGGAGAGTGCAACCACTGCCGGTGGCAGGACAGCCTGCCTCTGCATCCCCACCAGCAGCTGCTCCCTGTCACAGCTCAGCTGCCCGTGGTGCTGCCCTGCTTGTGCTTGCACTGGCCCTGGAAAAGCAACAGGTTACACACTGGCTGACGGAAAGCAAAACTGAGGCATGGCTGTAGCGCAAAGTATCGTCGTCACCTAGGTTTGCAAGGAAGATCTGACAGCCTGCCTGACCTCTGTAGCCGCATGGCCATAGCTGGGCTTATGCGAAGATTTTGTAACAGAGGCAGAAAAGTGAATTTCTACTGTAGGATACAAAAACACTGAGCAATTCTCGTGCCATTCTTAGGGACCTGAGAGCTGAGAAACCTCATCTTGCACTAGTATAATATGAGACTTATGTGAAATAAAGTGGTGTTGAAAAATGGTCTTCCAGCTTTCCTAACTCCTTTTCCTAACCATCACGTGCTTGGTCCCTCCGTCTCCTGCAGGCTAAACAGGCTTCAAGGCTCCTTCCAGTTCTTATGACAGATGTCACCTCCATCTTCAGCTGTTACTGTTTTGACAGGTTAGTGCATTTCCTACCCAGGTCTTGTTCATGCTTCTCTGCATCTTTTTCCCAAGCCGCTTCATGCTTCCTTTTCCTATCATCTCACTTATGTCAGCCTTTCCATGTCCCCATCGTTCGCTCACTCGCTAACCTACCCCAAACACGCTGCTGGCAAGCAACCTCCTAACTGTATTTTAGAGAATAAAAACATACAGACAAGGAGTAAGAGAAGGAAGATTATGAATGATTACAACGGAGCAGGCCCTTAAGGAGCTAAATGACCCTGCTCAGCACAGAGTTTAAAAGCCTGAGCAATGGAGGCCTTACAGGCAGCCTTACAGATGTTTCTAATCCATCTCAAAGCAGCAGCAGTTTTGGTTGACAGGGAACATGTGCTGAGGGGTGATTTGGTAATTCTGATATCAAAGAAAGAAGAATGAATGAAAACCAAGTATT
The DNA here is from genome assembly GCF_018139145.2 of Gymnogyps californianus. NCBI lineage: Eukaryota > Metazoa > Chordata > Aves > Accipitriformes > Cathartidae > Gymnogyps > Gymnogyps californianus. Next base: position 32,303,318 of record NC_059472.1, on the reverse strand, counting down.
AATGGTTTATTGAGTGGAAGTTTAAGCAGCAGATATACTGCTTTGTGCCAAGAAGCAGTGTACCAAGAACCTTTCTAGCACCAAAACAGAAACAGAAGGGACTTACTCTATTTACATAAGAAAAAACATATATCCTAGACCAGTTTCAGTTGGAAGGGACCTCTAGAGTTCCCCTGCTCAGCCCTCCAAAACCACCATCACTGTTAAGAATATTTCCTTCTCTCTAGTCAGAATTTCCCTTGCTACAACTTGCGTCAGGAGCCTCTTGTATGTTCACAGACACCTCTGAGAGGAGTCTGGCTCTGCCTGCTCTATTACCAGCCATTAGGTAGCTGAATGATTAGTGATTAGTTGCCTCCTGCATCTTTTTTCTTTAGGGTGAACAAACCCAGCTCCTTCAGCCTCTCCTCATATGTCATCTTCTCCAGGCTCCTAACCATCTCCCTCCTACTGGATTTACTCCAGTTTGACGGTGTCTTTCCTTACAGTGTCAATGCCTCTTTCTACTTTGTTTGGGTAATCTGATGGTATCACAGCCTGTGCAGTTCTGTACGCTAATCTGATGTGAACAGTCATAACTGCTACTGATAAAACATTGTTATGTTCCGTAATAGTGAAATACTAGCTAATCCAGTGATTAGCTAATCTAGTCAATCTCAATTAAGTGTGTTTCAAAGAAATACTAAGATGCATTTGTTCTTTCAAGAGTTTGCCTCTTTGCAGGAGAGTAGATTATACATATATGATTCCTATTTTTGCTTGTTTGTCCACCTCAAACTGGATTACCATAGAAGAGTTTCCCATCACAAAATAGTTAACCAATACTCAAGTCAGACACCTTGCTGTGGATAACAGGCTTTCCTGTGGCCACGAAAGAGATTAGTTTCTCTGAACTTGCACAACTCTGACCCCGAGAAACCATAATCTTCCACTCTCAGAAATCATATTTCTGACAAAGTAATATTGAGAAGATTCTCTGCAGCCGGGTATATAAAATCTGAACAGATTGACAATAAAGGTCTTCAGTTTACCACTTTCCTCTATCTTCTCCCTGACATGATCAGTTCAATTTAAGACCTCATGTGATTGGAAACATCTGAAGCAGCAAAGAGCAGTGCAGGCAGGAGAGGGTTTTGAGGTGCTCTGAAAATAACAATGCTCTGTGTTCACCATATTTAAACTGAGCGTATTTCCACTCTCTTCTCTGGATATTTTTGAATGTTGGCAAGTGTTATAGAATCGTAGAATCATAGAACTGTTTAGGTTGGAAAAGACCTTTAAGATCACCGAGTTCAACCGTGTATTGGGTTTGCATGGCAAGGTTTTGGTAGCGGGGGGGCTACAGGGGTTGCTTCTGTGAGAAGCTGCTAGAAGCTTCCCCTCTGCCTGATAAAGTCAACGTCAGCTGGCTCCAAGATGGACCCGCTGCTGGCCAAGGCCGAGCCCATCACTGACAGTGGTAGCGCCTCTGTGATAACATATTTAAGAAAGGGAAAAGAAGTTACAGGGGAGTTGCAGTTGCAGCCAGAGAGAGAAGTGAGAATATGTGAGAGCAACAACTCTGCAGACACCAAGGTCAGGGAAGAAGGAGGGGGAGGAGGTGCTCCAGGCGCCGGAGCAGAGATTCCCCTGCAGCCCGTGGTGAAGACCATGATGAGGCAGGCTGTCCCCCTGCAGCCCATGGAGGTCCACGGTGGAGCAGATATCCACCTGCAGCCCATGGAGGACCCCATGCTAGAGCAGGTGGATGCCCGAAGGAGGCTGTGACCATGTGGGAAGCCCATGCTGGAGCAGGCTCCTGGCAGGACCTGTGGACCCATGGAGAGAGGAGCCCACGCTGGAGCAGGTTTGCTGGCAGGACTTGTGACCCCACGGGGGACCCACGCTGGAGCAGTCTGTTCCTGAAGAACTGCACCCCATGGAAGGAACCCACGCTGGAGCAGTTTGTGAAGAACTGCAGCCTGTGGGAAGGACTCACACTGGAGAAGTTCATGAAGGACTGTCTCCCGTGGGAGGGACCTCATGCTGGAGCAGGGGAAGAGTGTGAGGAGTCCTCCCCCTGAGGAGGAAGGAGCGGCAGAAACAGCGTGTGATGAACTGACCACAACCCCCATTCCCCGTCCCCCTGCGCCGCTCGGGGGGGAGGAGGTAGAAAATTCAGGAGTAAAGTTAAGCCTGGGAAGAAGGGAGGGGTGGGGGGAAGGTGTTTTTTTTAAGATTTGGTTTTATTTCTCATTGTCCTACTCTGATTTGACTAGTAATGAATTAAATTAATTTTTTTTCCCCAACTCGAGTCTGTTTTGCCCATGGCAGTAATTGTTGACTGATCTCCCCCTCTCCTTATCTCGACCCACAAGCCTTTCATTCTATTTTCTCTCTCCTGTTCAGTTGAGGAGGGGGAGTGACAGAGTGGCTTTGGTGGGCACCTGGCATCCAGCCGGGATCAACCCGCCACAAACCTTTATGTCCCAAATTTTCTTCCTATCACTAATTCCTACTGACTACCAAGATTCCCATGTTTGGTTGGTGGGTTGTGGCACATGATTGTGGCAAAGACAGACTATTCTTCCTGCAAAAGATTGCCTAGTATAATGGAATATATATGTTTCTTAGGTACCATTTCCTTCCAGATGTAGCACAGAAGAAAGGAAAGAGCAAGTTTCTTTCTGACAACACCGATAGCAGCTCTTGGTGAATGGTTCTGCACATCAGTTTCTTCGCAGCAAGCCTTGCTGGGTGGAGCAGAGGAGATAAAAGCAGGTTTGTGTGCTCATAGGAACTGAAAGAAAGATGCGAGATCCTGTCAGAGATTTTTATAGAACAGTGCAAGTTCATGCTGCCTTCTGTGCATCTTTTTTTTTTTCTTCCTTGGGGTGTGTTGAAAATACTGAATGAGGAAAATGTTTGCCATATTCTGATTTTCTCTCTGTTTTTTTGGTAGCCCTCCTGCCCCTGGGCACCTCAAACCTATCTGACATCAGAGTAATATACTAACATTAGGAGCTTCCATACCGACAGGAGCTTACCAGCCTGGCCTCATCCCGGCCCAGCTTTGCTAGCTCCTCACAGACCTAAGCAGTCTGACATAAAACATGGGTCTTGATTTGAAGCCATATTCTTCTTGCCAACTGGACTCATTTTTGGAAAGAGCACAGTCATTTGGAAGGTCGAATACTGTAACTGTAGCCATATCATGTACATTATTTTAATCAAAAAAAGATGAGGATGCAAAAATAAAACATTGCAATATAATATAAACCAGTATCAGGGCACTATTTAATGCTAAAAACTGGAGGGAAGTGTCAAAACCTAAACTGAACTGCCTGCAGAAGAAAACCTTGAAAGAAGCACAAAATTCAATTTTGTACTTTACTTCAACAGATCTAGAAACCTTGCATATAATAGCCAGATTTTGTTTCTACAATGACACATAATTTTTACAAATGGTTTCTCTGGTATGATTTATCTTATTAGTTAGAGAAAAAGGTTTTTACTGTACCACTCATCACTAGTTTTTGCTTTTTTCCAATGATACACAAAGTAAATCACACATGGGCTAGCATTAAGAGTATGCTGTTATCTAAACATGAACTAACTCTGAAGAAATGCAACTGGTGTGAAACCAGTGGAAAATTTGATAGAATAAGTGCACACTAGAGGACTGAAAGAGATCATGAAGATTCTTCTTACATCTACAAAATTTTCAAATGAAGTTTTCTTTTTCAGAAAGAAGATGTAGATGACAACAGAGAGTCTATAGATCTTACCGCCTTAGGCCTACTTAATGCACAGCACTCAGCACCCTACTCTGAATGGAACAAACAATATAATTAAAATTTGCAAAAGTGCCTAAATCACTTGGAAACTTAAATTTAATTAGAAATCAAATATTTTCCTCTAAATGTATGGTTTTCTTAACCTGAAGAATAATCACATGATAGGGGATAGTTTTCCAAAAGCAGAAAATGTAAAATTAATTAATTAAGGCCAATCGAAAGGTAAATCTAGAGAAAGTGAGCACAGTGAAAGATGCACATGTATTAACTTACACAAGTTCCATCACCTCCTAGCTCCTGTCATTTGAACATCCATCCTGACTTCTGCTGTGGCATGTTCATAGCACAAACTTCTCTTCTCAGATGAGAGGCAGTGATTCCAGCTGTCTGTCCCAGTTTTCTGTATTGTACAATCCTCTCATAACAAAACAAAACTAAAATTGGAGAGAATAAAAAGACCAAACAATTTAAACTGCTTAATATTGAGGTCAGATACAGTTCCATCCCAAGACTCACAGGGAACAGAACACAAAGCTGCTGTACATAAACCTCCCCAAAGAACAAGAACTACATATTAAAGATTTTTATTAGATGATGTTTTTAAGTGTCCCTAGGCATAATACAAGCTTTTTGTGTGTGTTTGTGTGTTCAAACAGCACAATTGCAAGAGAATGCAGTCGTAATATGCCATGTATCAGTAATTCAAAAAAAGAAAGCTCGTAAAAATTAACAATCAGAAAACAATAAGTAGTGACATGTCAAGAGAGGCATTATTAAAACAAGAAGGAACTCTACTGCCTGCATATGGTGAATATCACAAAATAACAAGGCGAGAGTCATGCCGTTTGAGCAGCTTATACTTTTATGAGCCCCTTAGCCTCAAAGTGTCAGTGGAGACAATGATTAGCCTCTGAGCATCAATGGAGGTAGCGCTGTTACCCCCACAAGCTCTTATTCATTATTGGGGTTTTTTTAGCATATCTTACAGTGTATTCTTAACTGTTGCAAGCTAGGAATAAAATAGTTGACAACCACTCAGCTTCTTGCCGACACAAAATATCATATAGCCCAAGATTAGCCGTGATGCATATTTATTATGATTGCTAATCCCTCCTCCAAAAGCCATGATTCAAGATATTATAATAAAACAGAGTAGACTCACAGAGAGACAGAAAGACAATGTCTTCTTCTGGTTTTTTTTCTGCAACTCATTCTGTACAGGCAGAATTTGATTCCAAAGTACTTAAAATTCCAATTTGCCTCCATACTTATGACCTCAAAGAAATATTCCAAACATGGAGCTACAATGTAGTGCATTATTTTTTCTTGCACTAATCACACCACAGATGCTGCTGGGCTGTTCAGGACTTTGTGTTCAGGACTGTGTTCAGGTTTTGATCAGGAGTATGAAGGTTCATGCAGCAAACACTCTTGTTTGCCTGTTTCTTAGAGGAAGGATTCCATGGCTGCAAGGTCAAACGTGATAACTGAAGGTTGCCATGGTAACTATATATTGATTCATTAAATATCAGAGTTTGTTCTGAAGCCTGTCCAAAGCAGGATATTGTTCTACCATAATTGTGTTTCTCTGCTCTTAGTCTTTAGTGGTTTGTGCCACAGCTAACTGATTCTGAATGCAAAGAGAACTAAAGCACAGTGATGTCTCTGTTATGCAAGGAAAAAAGGAAAAAGAGAGGGGAAGGAAGCCCAGAGAAAGAACAAAAATAACTAAATAAGGCTGAAGGGTGCACAATGCACACGTCACAGGGGAGAAGAGAAAAAAGGTGAAAAAAAGCTGTTCTGATGTCAACTATGGCGCACTGAGTCAATAAATTCACTTTAGAATGGCTTGAGCATAAATGTGCTCCTTCCTGATCCGAGCTGAAACCAATGCTGTTATGACATGGTGAATTCATAATCCCAATAGCTGGCTATGGAAAACATGAGACAAGTATACATTCTTTCAAGCTGCTGGCAGCAGAAATGCTTTTGTAGAAAAGCTACAACCTAGAGGGATAAGTCTATAGAGTCCATGAGCAATATAGTATTGTCATTCTGACCTCTCTGTTTATGCAGTATTTGAAGAACTGTGGAGTAAGCATTGATTATAGTCATAGAAGCACCCTGTTAGTATGCACCCATCCACAGACATTTCCAAATTTCTGTTTGTCTTCTTAGCTAAATATGGAAAAACATGAACACATGGTAAGATTTCACAATATAAAAGCAGATTTTGGTTTCTGATTTCGTATGGGCTAAGATACATAGGCTTCAATATAAAAGATATTAACTTAGTTTATGTTTGGTATTTACATTAGTACACCTTTGATTGGAACCAAATCTATGTCCATCCATGTTATAATAAGAAATGTAGATATCACAATCATTAGCTGTACCAGTTTTCTTCAACTGTGTCAGATTGTTTCTCTGGTAATTGGTAACAGTGATGTAACTGGAACAAGGAAATAAGGAATAAAGTATAGCACTGAGGCTATGATCTCTCTGCAATCTTTTTCTATTCCTTTAACCAGAGTGAGGTCCTCCTTCTCCCTTCTCCTGATCACCAGCCATATTTCTATTTCAAATTCACATTCAGCTTGCTAGTGAAAGGGGCCCCTTCCATGAGGTCTTGCGTTATTCATTCAAAATAAACCAGCGTCTGTAACATCGAAAGCATGTGGCATATAGCAAAGGATAAGCATTATGGATTTTTTCTGCTTGTTTTCTGATAAGCTCTCAATTCTGCCTTTCATTCTGGAAGTTACTAAATGTCCGTCACAGACCAGATAACCAAGCAAAGCCTGCCACCACCTCTGAACTTTGGTGAATAGCAAAAACCTCATCTTTTTGCATGGAATAAACAAATGGCCTTCAGGAAGCTGCGCCCAAACGAGACTTCACATTCTCTCTCCAGCAGACATGTCACCCAAACAAACCTGATCCTCCAGTCAGTCAGGAAAATCAGTCTGCAGACTCCTGCCCATCAGCAGAGCAGGAGAATTCAGTTTTAACAAACATTGTGACAAATTTACTCTTGCATTGACAGTAACAGAGATATATATATCCCCTTTCTTACATCAGTGCAGAGCTTATAAAACTGACATAAAAATTGAGCATTGCAAGTGGTTGACAAACACTGAGCACTGTAATTTTCTGAACCTCATATAAATATCGATAGGTTGCAAAAAACGGTTAAAATTTGAAATATTAAAATTCTGTTATTTAATTATCGTTGCTTCAAAGATGATCCCAGTTATCTGCTAGTGATAGTCAACAATTTAGTGATTTATCTCTTCTTCATAGGTACACAATAGCTGATATAAGCAAAATTTTCATAAATTTTATGTTTTACCCTCAAAAGCCTGTGTTGACCTCTATATGATCAGTGAGGCATAGTGTCACGTCACAGAAAAGAAAGTTATGACCAACTGCTACATCTATGTTTTAATGTTACCCACTTCCTCATAAGCCTTTTCATTAAATTTATGCTTTTTTTTTCTCTCTTCTACTGTCATTAGGTTTGCTGGGTCACCTTTTTTCTTCTAAAGACTAGTCTGTTCTATTTTTCACCATTAGTAAAGGGCAATCGAATAACCAGCATCTCTCTGTCAAATTTCCCTACGGAGTATCTATACATATATGTGGTCTTATAGGAATATAGAGTGAAAATAATCATGTGTGTTGCGAACAAACCCTTTTTTGAGTTTTTTGGCAGAGTCGTCACATGGGTTCTCTGGGAAAGCCAGATACCGGTTTTTATGCTTCTCTCTCATCTCAGTCAAATAAAACTCAACTCCACATCCAGACACATTGCTTTACACTGTTTTATCAGCTCTCAGAAGCTAAGTAGGATCAGTCTTGGTCTGTAAGTAAGTGCAAAATATTAGGAACATTGGGAAAAGAGTTCTACTGGAAATGGGATTCCCTGAAAAACACAAGACACTAGATCTGCTGATTTTTAACTGACTTTTGTACGTGCTTTTAATTCTTAGAGATCCAGCACTGCTGCGTTTAAGCCTCTATTTCATGACTACATTTAAGTACAGGCAACTGCACATTTGCCCTGTATGTTCTGCCCTGTAGTGCAATGCAAGACTACGTCCTTGGGGAGGCATGGTGGAGCGCCCTGCCTCTCCATGGTGGAGGAGGAGTGCCTGGTCCACGCTGGACCGGCCAAGGGAGGTCTGTGCCTGGCTCCATAAAACTCCCACTTATCTGAGCTGGTGAAGACTGTGTGAATGTGAACATTACTTGATGGGCAGAAGGAGACTGTGTGAGCTGTTTGTCCTTTCATGAGAGCAAGCACCATGAGGACTTGTGTTTGCTTTACTTGCCCTCTGTCCTATTCACATCAGAGTGACTTGACCTTTTCAAGCACAAAGAGGAACGTGCAGCCAGAACTTCCTTGATTTATCGATGTTGCCACTCAGATGCCTTCCCCTTGGATTTCCTGTGACACCAGGTTTTCACAGCTGAAAATCCCACAGGGGCTGGGTAAAGTACCCATGATGGATCTCACCCAAAAGCCATCCGCTGAACTCCTCTGGTTAAAGTATATCAGACTGAGTTTCCAGGAGGCACTGGGTGGGATGATAGCTTGTGAATGGTGTCAGGGTGGCAGAGCTCAGATCACGTCTCCCACATCCCCCCCAGCCACTGGGAAAAACAGAACATATCTTTCTACCCCAAAAGTGTCCTCCCTGGTGGTGTCTTGTGTGGGTGAGGGTGCTCCAGGGGTGTCTGTGGAGCAGTGGTGATTTGACATACAAATATCACTAACGCCACATTGACAGAGCGCAAGCGCTTCTCCACAGCCCTCAGTGAGACAGGTCCTATGGGACCAGACAGCAACTGAGTGATTTTAGGATCACAGCCCCACCTGCATGTCCCTCTCAGGCAGCTAATTGCCATGACTACATTCCTTTGTAAATTAAGCTCTTCGCTCTGCTTGGATGGCTTATCAGTTTTGGTAAATTTCCTTTTCCATTTGAAAGAAGACCTTTAAAATTTCTGTAGTTAATCTTATGAGAAATATCAGAGAACTGCAGAACTGCATTTGTGCAGTGATGAGTGAAAACAAAATCTTCTGAGAAAGCCTGAGCACAGCCCCTTCTCAATGGTGAAGAGGGCAGAGGGGAAAGATCAGTGATGCAAATGTGAATACCAGCCCACATTAGTGTGCACCAACAGCTTATAGTTATTTAAAAACTTCTGAGAAAATGCTAAAGAGGAAAAACAATACACAAGCTTACTCATTTCTGTGTTTGTAAGGATAGATTGTATTCATTTTTTCATGTGTTGGTAAATGCCTGGGCATTTTCTGGGCCTGATCCTGCCATCCTCCTGCCAGCTACTTTTCACGTGTTCTCACTGGAAGAAGTCTTTCAATAACACAAGAAAAATAAGGGATTTGCATTCAAAGGTTAAGGAACCATCTTTGAAAATCTGATCTGTATGTTTCAGCATAAAGGGAACACTGCTGAGGATCAAGAGCTGAAACTCAGTGATCATTTTATGCAGGAGCTGGGTGGCATGGCAAGAAATAGAAGGTATCACTCTTCCGAAAAATGTGCTCTAAAACATCAGAGAAGAAGCAGAACTACAATTAAGTCTTGCTTAACAAGTTGTATTTCTTAAACATCCATATTTTTTTTACCAACCTGATCTGTAATATTAACCACAGGGCTGAATTTAGGTCAGCTCTCCCTACAGTGATTCATCACTCTTGTCTTGTATCTTAAACATGCTGGTGTATGAAATAGCCTGTAATTTTATTACTACTCACAAACGCTGTCACTGAAAGATCAAAGAACATGTATATGTGAGAGAGCGTGGAAATGAGGTGCAGGGGTTCCAGTCACCGATCTCAGGGTGCCAGCAGTCAGGGTTATGAATGAGAAGCATTTAAGCATCATTTTAAACATGGTTTTGATTATTATTTTTTTCCCAGAATACTGACCCAGCAATTGGCATAGATTAAGAAGGGGTCAAAGGACCTTCAGAAAGAATTTTGTCTCAACAGACCTAATTCCAGGATGCAATGCAAAAAAACCCTATTCCGTTCTGGGTGCTAATACAGCTACATAACATTTAGAAATGATAGATGATGAGTGATGAATGACAACTGCATGTATCAAGAGGGCATTTTAATCACTATATTTCTTGATATGTATTTTTTTAAAATATATTTCTGGACTTATCTTCAAACAAATGATGAAAAAGCAGACCAGTAATCAATGTAAACAGCAATCAAAATGTAAGGCTGTCCCTATAACATCTGAAAATATATCTTCCTGCTTTGGGGGCCAGACGTCTTCCTCAGTACTGTGATTACCGTTTATTACCTCGCAATGAACCAGCACCAGTCCATTCAAAACAAATATTTTAGACATAAAAATGCTATTTCTATACTTGTATGGCATCCTTAGAAAGAAATATTTTCCACTGTGATCATTTTGACAGCAGCAGGATGAAATGATGAGATAGAATTAGTTTCTACTACTGACCATTTGAAAAAAAGGAGAAGCTATAAGTTCGTTCTTACCAGATCAAATAGTTGAGCACGTTTAAAATTTCTGCCATTGCCACCAGGAACAATATGTGCTTTGAAAATATTCTGTCACATCACGGCAGTTTTATAGGAGTAAAATTTATTTATCAATGAAGTTATTTATCAAATTTTATGAAAAAACATCTCCTACTGCAAAATAATAAATAATCCAAGCTTAAAAAACAATTTCCACAATATTCTCTTCCAACACAATGTTATGGACTTCCACTGAATCACGAATGCATATAGGCAAACTCACAGAGCCTCCCAGACTGTTTCTTTAAAGGAATAAAGATAACAAATGAAGGTTATTGCTGTGCTTAATGCAATTTGTTGCCATTTGAACCTGTAAGTGAATAAAGCCTAGGCAGCAATAGTCAGAAATATTTTGATGTTTCAAATGTGAAGGTCAAAAATATAATTAATCTTTTTAGTTAGGTCCTACTTTGAATAAAAAGACTACTTACTATAGTTCTAAATTAGGTCTTGGTATATATGATAGGCAAAGTGCATAAAACTGGAAAAATATTGTTTTCTAATTGCAACTTTGAGATGCAAACTGAAGGTGAGGTAATGCAAAAAGCAGAACAAAGAGGGCTGAGATGACACCATATTAAATGAAATAAGGGGTTATTGAAGTGAATAGAGAAATAAGGGGTCTTAAATCTGAAGCTTTACATTTGATTAATTAAACTGCATCCTGAATTTGCTAATTGGATGCTTTCATGATATGTTGTGGGACACTGACAGATGGCATTGCACTCATGGCAATTAATCCTAGTAGCACTTTTAAAATAAGGCATAAAAGTATCTGGTTATCCTTATTTCTGCAGTCATTTCTCTGAAAACCTAGGATGGAAATAGCTGTGAGCTTCAGTATGAGGAAGACAAAAATGATGAGTATTCAACCACTTCTAAATAGCATTTAATTGCTTTTTCCTGGTAATAGCTTTTAAGTAAAGACATTTTGTGACATTTACTGATAGTGTCTACCTTTTAGTTAACACCTAAGGATAGAAATACACGCTTAAGTTTACATCTTTTTATTGTATCCTGTACAAGGGAAACACATGGAATTTAAATAGTTGATAGTGCAAAGTCGCCAAAGAAGAAGCAGGAAAAAGCTCCAATAGACCCATGACAGGAAAACCACATTTCTGTTGGATCTTTTTGGTTTTTTCCTCTCTATTTTTAATATCACAAGAGTGCATGTGCAGGAGCAGGTGTCTTTTTGGACTGACAGTGGTGTAAATGATAAAAGTTTGACTGCTACTGTGAGTTTCCAGGGAATTTGCATTTTATGATATACCAAAGCATGAAATGTCTGTTGATTTATCCTGCTGAAAGAGTCTAGGTGAGAACTTTGCTGAAACTGTACTGAACTATTCCATGAGAAAGAATTTGCTACTCACTGTGATTTAGGTCACTTAAAAATAAACACAAGGAAAGTCAAGGTTCAGTGTTGTACATGCTGACTTGCCCTTTTTGTCTCACTTGGTAGTTTAAATTGGTGGAAAATTCCAGGTGGTTGGCTTCCATCACTTGTAAGTCACATATGAAAACACATTTACACATTGCCATAGTCAGAAAAAACATTTTGCTAAGATTACTTTTCACATTTGCCCACCCTTATGTTTTTTACAGGCAATCAACGGTTATTTCCGTCAAAAGCCATAAAGAATGTTATGGAAATTACTCTGCTTGATCAAAAAGTTTGGTTCTGCCACAGACTTCCTCAAGACCTGGATAAACCCAGGAAGTGCTCTGCAAAATAGAGACAATAATAATAAAAATAATAACCCTTTCCTTTTATTTCTTAGCCTGTGATGTAACCCTGCAGCGAGGAGTACTGAGGCAAAGAGTAACTAGGCTGCATAAGATCTTAGTCCAGGTCTTTAAGAATGCTGCGACATATCTCTTAAAACAAGTATGTCCAATATCTAGAATTACCTCAGCTGAGTTAATGCTTCTAGAAGTTACTGTAATTGAAATAACAAATTTATTTATGGTTTATGATGTGAAATCTCTAGGTCAGAGTAGTCTGTGCAACTGAATGAGGAATGCATGTTGACTGATTGCAAAATAGATAGGAGAAAAAAAAAATTCATCTTGCTTTTTAAATAGAAAATGTCCTTATAATAGATCAAGATTTCTTAGAATAAGAGGCTGCGTTCTTTGCTCTTTGACACTGTTTACAGTCCCATTGAAGTCTCACGCTGTATGAATCCATACATACAAATTGGATTTATGGCACAGATTTAAGAGCACAGATGAATATAGGATGATAATCATAGGACTAACAGTAACATTGTCTGCCCTCAGAGCATAAGAAAAAAAGAATGAAACTACATTTTTTTCTTCAGTTTAATAAGGCCCAGATTCATAAGGTTCCAACGTTATTCCAACCACCTTCTTTATTGACTAGTGACCAATGCCAAAAGGTCTGAATTATCACTTCTAGAGCAAAGCTGTGAAATAATTCTGATAGATAATGAAAGGGGAAGATTGTTTTTAACCTGACCATGAAAAGCATTGGCCCAAATCTGTATTTTCCTTTACACTTCTTCATTTGAAATGCCAAATTCTTTACTGAATCCCATATGAAATAAGCAGTGTCCTTTAACACTTTTTCTTTCTTATCAACACTGCTTCTTCTAGAGGATGGTAGAATTACAGCAAATCAGCAGGATATTAATCTTTTTTTGATCTCATGCATTGTAAATTCAGGTCATATGTAGGGGTTTGCACTAGAAGTCTCTTATTACCATATTGATTAGTAACATTGTATAGTCTTCTACATTGTTCTATGTGGTACCTCTGAAAACAATTGCTGTTTTACAACTATCTATACATAATCCATATGATAACAATAAATTAATGTATTATGCAAGCAGCTGGGATAAATCTGTCTGAAAATCCTGGAACAGCAGTATTTGGACATAGAGAGGAAGATACTACCAACTCTCAAACTGAACTGAGATCTTATAGCGCCTAGTTAATCTCTGCCACTTTTGCTGGTGAATTTCTGACCACCACATTGTGGTATAGAAAGTATACATTTATTTCAACAGAAACTTAGAAAGTAAAGTTATCATTATTATTAGAACCAAAAAGTACCCTTCTAAAGCAAAACATTACCAGCAGTTTGCTATTCTGTGCATAGTGAAAGGCCCTTGGACTTGTAAAACAGAATTACCAACTGCTTCTAAAGGTGTCGTCTTGGATAAATCTGTGGAGCATTTTCCTCCAGCAGTCACTTTCATAGCCCCAAAATTTCAATTTATTCGTTTGCTTACATGTATTCAATGGTGTGTGTGAGATGAGACCTTATTCCACTGAGCTGATCTACAATACATTTAGAATTACCTCAATTCCACATTTACAACGTCTTTATGGATATAGTGAGTTTACAGTATCTTATAAAAACCTTTGGTGACAAATCAGCAAAAGCCAACAAATATCTTGACGAAACATACCTCATGGCCCAGAGTCAAATCACTCTCACCATCTATCTAAACACATTCCACTCCAATGTAACACATATTAACACATCATGTGGCTGTCTTACTTAACAAACAAAACCAAATATCTTCTGAGTCACGGCAAATACTTTAAATTCCCATTATTCCAACCATCATTGCTAAAGCAATGAGCTAGGTTTTTCAGGAGCATGGAATTTTATTAACACCAATACAGTTACCAAAACCATTTAGACTGTTAATATCGTTCATATTGATATTACTAGTCACTTGCCAATGCAAAGAATAAACTGTATTTCTCTCACCCAGCCACCAAAGGAAAAAAAAAAAGCAGCAAAAGTAAGGCTATCCAGTTTAAGGTTGAGAAAGTTGATCTAACCTAATATTTCATGGATAATCAAAGCTGCAGAAGAGGAAAAGCAGCTCTTTACATGCAATCTCTAAATGAAAGCAGTAAATACTTGTGACATTACACAAAATCTTTCAGTGAAAGATCACTAGTAGAAATAAAGAGAGTTTCATATCACTGCAGTAAATTAGAAAATATGAAGTCAAATCAAGCATAACTGGTTTGGAGGTGTAATTTTATCTGTGATCACATTGCATTGAAACCTTTTAATAGTTTACCTGCCCAGGCAGTTAAAAAGGATTTTTTTAAACTAAGTGGTGAGATGTTATATGAGATGAGGACTGATGATGCAGTCCTTTCAGGAGGCCTCTGAACACTGAAAAACTTGTTCAAGCTGTATGATAGGGGAGAAATGTTTCAGCTAAAGTAATTATAAGGAAGAGGATTCCTTGCACAAAGTTGGGGCAGGTAATCCGGAACACTAAGCCTTCTTGCCATAGCTCTATCAACAGCAATGAGTACAACTATTTTGGACAGAGGAATAAATTACGAAGATTATAAAATAAAAATATATTCATATTACTCTATACTACTGCTATTATAATAAATATTTATATTAATAATTATATTCATAATTTACATGGTGTGATATAACATTTTATATTCATTTTATATTTTATAATATTATAGTTATGTGTCAAATTGAAATCTTTGTATAGAAACATTGATATTAAATATTTCTATATTAAAATGGAATATATTAAATATAAAGACTATAAAATATGTCCTGGAAAGAGACTTAGGGTTGCATAGATGTGAAGATCTATGAGGTTTCCCTCATTAAGAAAAATGTTGACGGCCTTATCATACATTAGATGATTGTGAAATACCTGAAAATACAGTAGTGGTTACCAAACACAATATGAGGAAAGCCCTGCTTTGGTTACTAACTATTCAGCAAGCTGAGAAGGTCTACACAACAACAAATTACACAAGTGGAGGGTGTGAAATAGTTATGTGCAAAACTGGAGGAAAATACTTTGCCCCCGACCAAGATGAGCTTGAAAGAAATTTCCTATAAACATTTTAAATCTTTTTTGTGTACATTCCCTTAAAGTTTTCCTTTGTTAAGTGCACCTATTATCATCTATACTTCCCTAGCAGTTTTTTGTCATTGTACATTAATTTGCACTAGTACCGTCTGATCCTATAATGATGTATCTTTATGCAGTAGATGTTTGGTTGTGAAGAGTAGCAGACGTGAGACACATCACTGACTTTCACTCCCTATAGAATTTATTGAAGCTGCACGAAGCTGCACAAATCCAAACAACATCTTAATGGAGTGGAAATTATATTGTGCTTCCCAAGAATCCTAACCTGAGGCAGCAAGGCCTTCAAATCAGGGAATTTACTTTTCATTTTCCTGTCAAAGGAAGAAGCAGAGACGTGAGTGGAGGATTTACGTGGCACAGCTCTAGACTTTTTCATAGCACTGGAGTGGGAAAATGTAGGTTCTGTTGATCCAACAGCCAAACTCCAGAAAAGGTAAATGTAAAAGACCTTGCCCACTAGTTATTACTGATACTTGGTATTAGTTATGTATCAACTACAGGATGTTTGCATCTCTAACCCAAAAGATCATGAGAATTTACTCATATTAAAAAAATCATTATTCAAGTTTTGAACAAATAAACTGGATCCTATATTTACAAATATCAGTGCCTCAACTTTGTACATAAGCAGCATGATTTCAGTAGTACAACATAGGCCTTCAGTGAAAAATACGCTTCACAAAGTGTTAAGATTTGATAATACAAAAGTTTGGCATGCTGACACCTGAAAACAATGGCAGTACTTAATTTTTAACATAGGATCCCAGGATTTTAAGTGTAATCAAGCTTACATCTCTCATTACATTTTATTTCGTAAGCACATAAATTGTTGGTAGGAAAAGATAAATGATAGCTTGACCAGATAATCGGGATTTATGGGGTCTAGCAAACATACAGACAGAACTGGTGCCTCTAGTCTTGGATATGTCCAAGGTTTTGGAAGCACTTGTTTTACCACTGTGTTCATATATCTCAAAGACTTTACAGCACGCTGTATAAAGACGGTCCCCTGAGGGTTTGGAGGATTAGTACCTTCAGTAGGGACTGCTTATGCATGCTATATGAGAAGTCATTGAATAAAATACAGCCACCACAGGGACTGCCATCAGTGAGTTACTGAGCCCTGCTCTTTTTTTTTTTTTCCGTATGCTCTCATAAATCTTCCATTCTTTTCAACACAGTAGCATAAAGGAAGGGTAAAAAGGATGGACAGTTCGGTGTTGCCCAGGGCCTGGGATGCTCAACTGGCAGAGGGAGCTGGGGCTGTTGGAGGGATGCAGGGCTGAGGCCACCCACTCCTGGGGAGCACCCAGGAGATGCTGTTTGACAGAGGAACCTACTGCTCAGTCCCCATCAGCAGCCATGGGATGTTGATGGGATGTAGGCATCTTACGCTGAGCTTGAGAGGGCACTGAGGTGCTCATCCCTTAGGAAGGTGCCTCATCTCCCTCTTCCCATTGACTCTTTGGAAATTAATTACTTTATGGGCCATTTTTTAGGTATTATTTTGTCTAAATAGGCAGTCCATAATGTTTTATTGGCTATGGACAGTCCGCTATCCTCAAACACTTAGTTCAACTGCATATAGCACCCAGGAAGTGCCTCGCACCCCATAAAACACAACCCAATGCTGGGGGGTGGCCTGGTGTGTGCACCAGGGTTGTATTTTGCTAGACTGTCTAGCTTTCTACTGAGAAAAGATAATTGATTAAGGTCCTGGGGCTATCCCAAGTGTTACAGAGAATCCTGATTAATGAGCAGCTTACTAAAAAATAGACTCTTCCCGAGGAGCTGTCAAACCCTGAAGAATTGTGCCAGCACTCCCTAGCTGTGCCCTCCACACCTCAGTGAGCCCAAATTGTTCAATTACTCTTGTAGCTTTTTGGAGGCATAGGAGGTTTTTTCATCTTTCACAGCAGATCTGTCAAGATGTTTGGCTGTCAAAAAAAAGGCTTTCCCTATCCCAGAGTATTTATTTTTTCAGATAAAGTTGTATAAGAAATGGCCTTCCTTTCCATTTTGGATCATAGCTGTTAGCTGTGTATTGAGCACGGACTTTGATAAGGAGCCCACATCCAGAGTCTGCTACAGATGTCCAGCTAAGCCTACCTGGAACAAGACTGCAATGGAGGAAAAAGTCGTTTTTCTTTCTCATTGTTTCTCCAGTCTGGTAGAAGGTGGAGGGACAGCCATTTTCCCCTCACCATAGGTTGTAACGGTGCCAAGCCTGCTTTCATCTATATTAGCTGGCAGAACTTCTTTGGGGTGATTATATTGTTGAGGAACTGGTGAGCTCTAATAAAATCCATTGCTTCTAGCATGCCCGTTTGCTAAGGTATAGAGTTGGCTAAAGTCAAAGTTTTCCTAAGGCCAAGGAAAATCCTAGTGCCTTTAGGATATTTTTAGGACTTATTGTAGAAGTCATTGCACAGGCTAGAGACAAGCAGAGCTTTACAGGACTTCTTTACATCAGCAGTGGTCAGCCTTTATGACCATACAAGTCCTGTGTCAAAAATCTTCCCATAGCCAAGATCCAAAACGTAAAACACTGTTCCTCAGATAATGGAGAAGAACTGCTGTGGGATAATGCTTGTCCAGGGATTCACAGTAATGCAACTCTGCCCTGTCCTGCAGTGCAGCATGGAAACAGGAAGGTTAACAAGAGATACTGCTTTGGCCTTCATCTCTTAGAATAGGAGGGGTTGCCTGCTAACACAGTGAAATGATAAATGTGAAGTGTATATACGCTAAACTACTCAGATTGCATAGTAACTATGAGTTTGGATATTGACTACTAGTTTAAAAAAAAAATAAAAATGGGGTAGTGCAACTAGCCCAGGTTATTATAATGTTAATTAAAAAAAAATTAAATTCAGGGTTCATTGGATTTTGGTCTTTATTTCAACTGCTGTTACCCTCATTTAGCATCTCGACAGGGGCGCTGGCCTGAGACTTTCTTCCGAAATTAATGGCCTATGGCCATAGGCTTCAGAAGATGAAAAATTTTTCTTCCTCTATGACTGAGCACTCAATTCGACTCTCAGTTACACTTGTACAATTCAATTAGCATAAGGATAATCATGAAAAAAGCATCAACAATGTCTCTACAACCTTCAGTCTTTTCGCTTTTAATATACTGTACTGAAATTACTTCAATGTAGGAGAAACAAGAGACCCGTGTAAATATTAACTGTCTGTTTTGAGGTAGGCAGTAGTCTGAATACTTGGTATATCTACAGCAGATAGTACATTTTTCCCCAGATTTTGAAGAACGTCTAAGCTATATGAATGTTTTTATGTACAACTATCCTGTGAAGGCAGCTCAAACCAGTTTCTGTAAGATGATCTTCATAACCACTCAAAGGAATCAATTAATGATTCCAGTGTCTTCTTGCATTTTCAGCATACTTTGTAATAAAGAATAATCTAACGTCAGGAGAAGAGTGAATCTCAACTTACAAACAGCCCATGGTATTTCTTTGAAAAACAGGTTTAGTAGCAAGGAGCATTGCTGCTGAAATTGGCTCTCTTCGCTATCCAGTATCTCTGTCACTGGTGAGCCTAGCCATTTCATGCAGAGGTCAGACAGACTGTTCAAATAGCTAACACAACACTGGAAGATTTTGGTTTTTTCTTTAAAGAGGAGACAGAAAACAAGAGAGAGTGAAAATATACGGGCAATATACTCATGATACTGCATTTAAAGAAAAACAATGCAATCACATTAAATTTGTCAGAGGCGTCATAAGATTAACGCATACTTCTATGATAACAGTAGTAAAATATACTCCTTATCCTGATAAAAAACATAGGTTTTCCATTTAATTCTACAGCTTTCTGACGAAAATAATGGTCTCAGGAAGCCTCTGGGTTTAATCTTAGTTGACTTTTAGCTGTCTGCTCCTCCTCTCCTGTTGTCTTTTTTTGGTTAGGTAACCAAATTTGAAACTAAAATAGATAGTTTATTTGGACCCCATATTGGCTCTGAACACACAGGGAGGAAAAAAACCCATGCATACTGAGTCAGTGCTTTCTCGTGTAGAATGGGAGAATCCTAAAAATGCTGTTTCATAACAGGAAACTAAATTATTTTTAAACTACCACCCACAATTAAATTATAAATGTCAACAAGGTTAAAGAACAGCAAAACAAAAAAGCCATGTATGCTTTTCACTGTCTGCATTTTCCATCAGACCATAATAATTATGCAGCCCTATGAGCACAGTTAATATAACCTCTGCTTAGATGCTATACTCCATGGCTACAGTCTGCAATTGCTCTATAATAAAACATTAGGTCCATCACTTGATATTAGAAAGCAATTATTGTATCAGTGCATTTGTTTCTTTCCCTTCATAAAGCTACCTTTCTTTAAAGGATTATCCTGACAGACAAAACGCTTGTCTTTTTAAAGAAGCAATATAATTATTTTCCTCCTACCCTACTGCTACTTGTTTCTCTTATCTCTGAGTTGATCTGAGAAATAAGAGCGGTGGAAATATTTGCTCCAAGTTAGCACAATGGCAGTAGAGGTAAAACTGCTGCCTTGATTTAGTGGGTCAGGAGGGTCCCTGTGGATGCAGGAACCCCAGGCACGTAGCCCGGTTGCTAGGGAACTGTATCGATCTTTTCCAGCATCTTCACTGATACCCTCTCTGCTCCACTGTGATTGAACACCATCCTTTACAGGAGTGGGAGAGTTAGAAGCTTTGGCTTGGCTTTAATATTTATGAAGTAAACGTTTTAACCATTGAAGCTTTAAATGTCTAATGCTATTTTCTTTTTCCAGAGCAGTAGCTTACCTTTGGGAATATCTCAGTCACTCTAGTAGGGCAAATTACTTCACGTTGTAGGCAGATAGCTTATTTTCTCTGAGCTAAATGCAACAGTAGGAGGTTTAACATGCACACAAAAATAATTCAAGTATATTTTTCCTCATTCACTGTAATTCTCTTATTATTTCAAGATAATTTACGCTTAAAATACATCATGCTACAGGTTTAACTGAAAATTGTCAAAATCAGATTGAAAGGTAGATCAGGATATTTTGAATATTTTTATATAGGCTAAAATATAAGGCATATGCATAAAAATGTAGTGTGTACATACAGAGAATGCTAGTACACAGAAAGTGTTAGCATAGCCCAGCGGGGCGCTGTGGGAAATGCCCACTACCCTTACCCAGGGGGATGAGGATTGCAGGTTATGTATCTTTAGCTAGCTAATTTGGAGGTTCATCTCTGTGCATATACAATGGGAGATTTTTAATGTCAAGCTTTTTAAGAAGGTTCCACGATGGGTCTCCTCAGCTGGTGGTGCAGCCCCCACCGCTCTGGTCAGCACCTGCGCTAGCTGACTTGTAGCTTTGTTCCTATATGTCTGGCCCATATGCAGCCTGGAGGCACCATTCTCAGGACGTCACTCCTCTCTGGGGGAAGGGTGGGCCATGCAGATACCTCAGCTGTTGCAGGCAGTGTGCAAATATACTGTATCAAACGATATAATTGAAGGAGACAAAGCACCTGAGTCCTGTCTCAATAGATTCCCAGGGAATATGTATTTATAGAAAGGTGATGCCTTGAAGCCTCACAGATTAGAAGGGTTATCAGATGGTATGAAACCAAAATGAGACAATATTAAGTCTTTCCATACCACCTCTCCTACAGTAGCGAGCAGAAGCTGAAGAGCTGATAGTTTTCCAGTTTAAATATGGAAAATTCTCCATTTGAATTTTAAAAGTCTCCATTAGAAATGAATAAAAACTATATACTTAAATAAACTCCTGTTGATTTTACTTCTATATAAAAATCAATATTTTAAAAAGTATGTGAGATGATTAAGCTCTTGGGATCCTTCTTATAAGTACTCAACGCTGGCAGAAAATATCTAGCAGTAGCCTTAGAAATTGAAATAATTGCTTTAATCAGACACCAGATGCCTGGTACAGACCTGCATGACAGATCCCACGGTGACCCGAGGGAAGTAAATGTAGCGTAAGGAGAAGGTACCTCTGTGAGCACGAACAAATTTATCAGAAGAGCTATGGGGACAGTAGCTCCCTATTAGCATTATCCTGTGTGGCACATACTCTAATCACATGATAGGAAATGCTGCTTTGTGCTGTTTTGCTGTCCTCCTAATTATTGGGAAGGCCACATCTGGCCCCGCATCCAGTCCCGTCTGTTAGGAAGCCCACACTGATAACATCCTCCACTGAAGTCCCTGGACAGTAAAGCAGAAAGTCAGGCTTGTAAAAGATGCAACGGTTCCCAGCAAGGCAGCGAGAAGCTCACAGCACTTTAGCACATGCAAAAATTCTTTGGTGTTGACTTCATGTGTGCGTGCACAATTGGGTCTGGCTTATAAACAAAACTCTGTATCTTTAACCTAAATCATGCTGTGTATCGTATAGTTAACTAAATTTCTCTGACTGAAATACAAAATTAATAAACACAAGAGTCAATTTATTTAAAAATTAAAATAAAAACATTCAAACTTGTGCTTTGTAAAAGATGCCAGCAAGTTCTAGAGGATCTGCCTTCAGTCTTTCTACAGCCTTTTTTCTTCATCTAAAATAAATTCTCATTCTTCCCCATTTCCAAGCTGATCTTCTCCCACTCACTCTAATATTCAGTGTCACTATGTTAGAGATCATGAATTAGGACAATGGCCGTTTACACAGTACTGAAGTTCTTTTTTCTTATGCCCTTATAAATAACAATGTTATATCATTTTCTATATCATACAACATAATGGTCTTCAAAGAAACTCTTCTAACTAAACTGCTGCTAGCACTCAAACTAGCATTCTTTCCTAATACAGCACTGACATGATAATAGCATAATACCTCAGGCCATTAAGTCTATTGAAAGTAAATTATTACCATCAGACACGATAAAACCTAGTCGGATGCATTAACAACCTTACATTCTGTCTTGATAACACTACTAAAATAGTGATTGCCTCTGTTTAGCCTTGCATAATATGTTATCTGTTTCTTCTTGAAATGCGTTGGACAAACGTCCTGCCTGAGTCACTGCTCACAAAACATTTAGGGAAAAGGGCAGCAGTACAATACTTTGGGTCTTGATGTGAAGTCCGGTGAACTCAATAGGGAGCCTGCTATTAGCTGCAATGCCTTCAGCTCTTTACGTGCTATCTCGTGTAATTAATAACAGAGATATTAAAAATTCTACTTCCTCTAAAAGCTGTTGATTTATGCATAAACATTATATATATATATGCATGTTTATACATGTGTGCATGTATTATACATACACACACGCATTTGTTTTACTTATTATCCCATGAATAACAAGAATTCCCATGAATCCCCTCTGACAGCTAAAACCTGTTTACCCACTGGTTTTTTTTTTTTAATTTCTCTAGTGACTTATTTAGACAAATGTTACAAAAAAGGTTGTTAGAAGTATCTGAGAAACATGTACAATGTTGAAAGACTTCCAGTGGGACATGTGTCTCTTTCATCACTGAGAATTTTGCCTTTCTTTTTTAACTTGAGGTGGGTGTAAGTGAGCAAAGTTCTTGCATTTTCTACAAGTGGCTGTAAGTTTCCTAGCATTTTTTAAGACATATTTTCTGAGCAGAACATGTAAGTTATCTGACAGGTATCTGAGCAGTATCATTTACTTGTAGAAACATAAAAAGCCATAATGAAAAATAACTTTAGAATTTACTAGATTTTCATCTAAGACTCTGGACCAAGGAATGGCAGACTTGTCTCTGATGTGTCAATCTAGGCACCACTGCACATAGAATAGAGAAGTAACACCAAATAAGATCACTTTCAGTAGCTGTGAACTCTGTTCCCAGACACAATCAATTAAGCAAATGGTAACAGTATAGTCTGTGGACATTTACTCACCAGTAGATTTGACAAGACCCACAACTGCTTGTGGAGGTTGATAAATCCATCTTAGCAAACAAGTCTAGGTCACACTTAGCTCTGGCTGCTACAAAAACTTCAGTCACAGATACCTGCCACCCTGCCAGGGTCACGCACTGTCGGTGTGCATGTAATAAAATAAAGGTAGTTTCCCACCTCCACTACTGTGTCAGACTTTGCAGCTGCCCCTGTAAGTAAATAAATTCTTTCTTGATCAAAGCAATTAACTGAGCTGTTCTCCACATCGCTGTCTACTACTTTATTCTTATTCAAAGCTGCATGGTTTCACTGGGGATGTTAGTGTCAAATGCACTGCGGAGTGATGATGCTCAGTGTTTAGCATTCAGTTCTGAAGCTTCTCAGAGTGGAAGTGTGAAAGTATCTGGCTGCCTGTCAAAAACACTGGCCTGGATGAATTGCAACTGCCTGGAACCGTATGGTAAATAAGACCAAAAGCTTCTACCAAGGGTTTACAGACTCTGGGCAAACATGTTCACTCATAGTCATTTCATCTGACAGCTTGTAGCCCTCAAGTGATCCCTGTGATTTTTAACAAAACTTCAACTTATTTCCTTTCAATAAGTTTAGCTATGTTAAATCTTTCTCGGGAAGATGGGGTTTCTTTTTCATGAAGATTTTTTCTATATGCATTTAGTGGGAGAAGGTGGTGACAGCAATCCAACCTCTCACACGTGGTTTCCCTTGACCAGGTAACTAACTTTTTTTGTTCCCTTTTCCCCCAAAATACTATAGTGTACTAGCTAGACAGAGGATCAGAGGTAATACAGCCTCTGCAGCTTCCTGCAGCCGTGACGCTGGGTAGAAGTTCAAATTTAGCAGTATGTGGGTAGAGTGAACAGGACACACATGCCTTAGCCTCTGCTTGGGGCTCTCAGGAGTCAGCGCTGGCAGTAAGCATATCTGACAGTGAAAACATGATGTTGGTCATGCTTTAAATCTCTACTTATCTTTTATCCTATTTTACTCATTTGCGGAGACCTCTGATTTTAAGTATTCGGAGTTACCATCCCTTAAGTTACATTAACAGAATTACTGATTTTATCATTTGCCCACTGGATAGGTTCAACATATTCTTATTAGTTCTTTTGTGTATGGAATGAGTTGAGTGTTGCACAACACAAATACATTTCAGGAGTGAGGGTTTTAGTGTGTGATAGAAAAGAGGAACTATTTAAAGGTATTCCTTTATTCAACTCATGACTAAGTGCACAGGGAACTTAATAGTATTGGGATATTAAAGGCTGAAGATGAGCATCTTCTAAGAATGCCCTATATGTCCAAACAATCACTGGTAAAAGCTTTTGCGAGCCATTTAAGATGACATTGACCCCCATTTTCTGACAAACTGGAAGCATTACATACAACTTAATAAGAGAAAAAGGGGGAAAACTAATTGACATAGAAAGGTCAAAGTGATATAAATGTGATGTTTTCATGATGGGAAATATCTTCATGGCTGAAAAAGAAATGAGGCAGGTTATTGCAGATATTAATATTAAAAAAGCGTGCTGTTAACATTAACATCTGATTTGCCTAATATAGAATTCATTACTGTGGAACATTTCATCTAAATCATTTTCTTGTTAATGGTCACCCAGTACCAAATAACTCCCCAGCACTTGCCTCAGACATCTCTGTGAATACTGAGCAAATTTATTATACTTGGTCCTGTTGTAATGAAGCTCCAGTGGATTCATAATGATCAGATACTTAGAATAAGCAGTGAGCATTGAGAAGACTCTTCTTTCTGCTTGTGTGAGCACAGTAAAATACCAGAGGTACACTAGAGACCTCCTCAAAACTGGACAGATAGTAAGGCTGGGGGAAAAAGATCTGATTTTTCTAGTTGTAAAGAGGCACAATTATGAACATGTGCAAAAATGCCAACTTGAATTCATCTCGCTGCTCCAGAGCATTGTACCAGGAC
The DNA here is from genome assembly GCF_018139145.2 of Gymnogyps californianus. Taxonomy (NCBI): domain Eukaryota; kingdom Metazoa; phylum Chordata; class Aves; order Accipitriformes; family Cathartidae; genus Gymnogyps; species Gymnogyps californianus. The sequence continues at coordinate 32,278,195 of NC_059472.1, read as the reverse complement.
TGATCAGGTGTACCAACTATTCAGCCAGCATTTAGCTGGGCAGAAGGCAGCCTGTTGACTGTTTAACATGCTGGACTGCATCCTTCACCAGGGGACTAGAAAACTTTAAGAACTCCCTCCCTCATTTGCTTTTTCATTTCAAAACCATTGCCAATGGAAAAAAAATTAATAACGTTCAAGGGTTCTAATAATTTGGACTCTAAGAAATAAAGCAATCAGTGCCTCACCACGGGAAGAGGTGTGTTATGACAAAATGTGTAAAATCTAGGTACTGATAGTCTCTAGAAGACGTTATTCTTGACGGAACTTCATGGGAAAGGATCACTAGAGATTGATTCAACCATTATGATCAGAGTGGCTGCACTGTCATTAACCTATGAGAAAATATGCATACCTAACTTTGTAAGAAAACTGTATTACAGCATCTTTCTCTGAGCACACATTGTAGTTGTTAGAAGCTCTATCATTAGAAAACTGTATATTACCTACACTGAAAAGAAAGGCAGATGGCAACATGCATTTTTTACTGCGGCATTTTCTAACTTTGGTGTTCAGCTGGCTGCACTGCATTCCAAGTATAGTATTTTTTTGGAATTTAGTTTATTCAATATTTTATAACGGCAAATCTCAATGTCACAGTCAGTAGCTGAAACCGCTTCTATAATGTGACACATGATATGTCACAGGTGAGAATCTGTGTACTGAGGACTCACCCTGGGCCATTTAAAATGCTGGTCACAGCAAATGCTGATGTACAGTAGATGGTAGCCATGGAAACCAGTCAGAGCTTAACTTCATAATATTTTTTTTGACAAAACTAGATTCCAAAGGGTGATTTTTCTCTTACTTTGGGGATACAGTGTGTTATAGTATTTAGCAAATTATACATTAGAAGTTTTTAAAAGCAATTCAATCTTAAAATCCCTTGCAGATGTCGCACAGCACTAATTTCAGAACGCTAAAGACCAGCTGTGTTATTAAAGCATGTTAAAGGCTCCAAAACCTCCCTGGGGAATGCAGCAAATGTGCGGAGCAGAATCAGAGCACACCATGGGCTTGCACCAAGAGAAGGCACATCAGCTGCTGCCAGCTTCTCCTCATTTCCAACAACTCCTGGAGAGACCAAACAATTGGGTAGGATGTGCAAAGCGACAGGGAAGACAGGCAGCCATGCAGCTGGGGAATGCGTGCAGGGCAGGAGATACGGGGTGGAGTCCTGGCTCTTGTAAAGGCAAGATGCAAGGTGGGACTTAATGCTTGGAGCCTGGAAATAGGGCAGACAGAAGCTCTTGGTAAATAGGGGCTTTGCTGTGAAACTTGCAGTGTGGAATGTGAAGTTTTCTGGGAGGAAATAATAATTTAGAAGATACCTTTCATAGGAAGCAAAAATACCTTAAAAAGCTTTTTGACGGAACATTAAAATCAGGTACCAAAAAGCAAAAATAAGATCTCCCCAGGTAAAGGATAGCTGGCTGGTTGGTAAGGGTCCCTGGGGAGGTGGGTTGTCCAACTTGAGTTCTCTGGTGACAAAGACTTGGCAGTTCTCTTGGCTGCAAAAAGTGAGCAGGGATATATGGTCTAGCACATATTTGTAGATCAGGTTAAATATAAGCCCTATAGCTGTGGGAAGCGTAGAGATGGAGAGAACGTGGGAGAAAATCCTCCCCTTCCTTTAGCAGGGAGCCTGCTCCTGCCTCTACCCCAATTCGTGAGGCAGCACACCTCTACTTTGGCTAGTCCGGTGAGAAGCTTTGAGCCAGCTCTGCAGGTAGCAGAAAAAGCAAGGGAAAGAGTATCAAATGTACAGAAGGAGAAAATCAAATGAAGAACAAAAGCAGAGCATAAGACTTTTTCCACTGCTTTGAAAGGACAAAACACCTATCCGTGGATTATAAAATACACTTAGCTGTGATATGACCTAATGAATGTTTTCCTATTGGCAATTCCTGTAACTCCTACTGACTTACTGTGTTTTTCAAAGTTAAGGTAGCAGATGAGGAGTTTGGAAAAGCTGGCTTATCTCCCAGTCGCTGGGCATACACAGATCTGGGTTTATGGCATGGAAAAACCTGAAAACACCCCCACAGTACAGCAATGAACTCACATGGCATGCTGGTTTGTTCGTAGCTTTATTTAGAGAAGAGTTAGAGCTGGAGCTACTACAAAGGCTTGAGAAACTCAAACCTCTGCCTAATCCACTTATTGAACTGAAATCAAGAGTAGCCTGAAAAACACAGGGGTTACATAGGACAGACACCCCAATTAACAGTAAAATGAATGCAAGATAGAAGTTTTTGTAAGAGCGAAATCAGTTTGCATAATGACTATTTTGGATCCCAAGACCCTGCCAGAGAAATGTATGGAAAAGCAGTGGTGTCTTTTCTAGCCTAGATATTGAGTAGATGGAGATATGAGGCTGCATTACCACTCTCCTAACTGATGTAATGTGGTGAACTCAGTATCTTATATCCTGCAAAGTACAAAATTCAATTACTTGGGCTTTTAGAGTGTAGAAGGCAGCGTGGATAATTCAAGCCAAAACAAATACAATATTTTGAACTTTAACTACTGATTTGTGAAGGCATAGATCTGTTTCATCTGGAGAAAGAGTCTAAATATCATGGATTATAAAAAAATTCTTCTGTCTTCTTGCAGTATGGACCTTGCGTAACACACAATGCTACAATTTGCTGTGGCCAATGTGGGCCAGACCTACTTGGCTCATACACAAGTGAAAAACACTTTGGAGTTATCAAAAGAGTCTTCTTATACAACTTAGAAAGTGAAGGCATTTAACTATTGCATGGAAAGAAGACAAAAAAGTGTGTAATTTCAGTAGGTATGTGAATAATGAAAACTGAATTTAATCACTGAACAGTGATCGACAAATCTCCTCAAGGACTTGACACACAGTTTTGCAGTTCAACTGTTGAAGACACAGCATTTATCAAAAAGAGCTGAAACCAGAGTTTGCCAATAACAGCAGGAAGACAATATAAAGAAATAAGACTGATTTCTTTCAGTCCTTAAGATTTCGGTACATTCAAGTTTGCCCACGTTCACTTCGCTACAATTTCCCAGTCCCATTAATTGTGCTTTGGTAAGAGCATATGACATCTGCAACAGGCATTTCACCTTACCGGACTTCTGTGGGCAAGTTAACAAAACCAAATGTCTAAGTGAGGGCCTAAATTTACCCTTGTCACATTTTTCATGACTTTCCATGCCACAAAAAAACCCTTATGAATGTTAGATACCTGCCACGCTAGTTAGAAAATAACACCACTAGATAAAAATATCGCTGCCTTGTAGTGTACAGGGCATCCACAGTATTAACTTCAATTCACTCTCAAATTTAGCAGGGGACAAGCAACATCCTGCAAAGTTTGAGTGAATCTGCAGTTGAAACTGGATCAAGGTCCAAATTTCATAGTACAATAAACAGCAGTTAACTGCAAGGAGATAATAGATTACTATGCAGGCTTCCTCATAAACTAAATATAAAGCTGACTTACTACAAGATTATTTCCTAGCAAATTAAGAACCAGTTTTCTCCTGTCTGGTTGGCAGTTGTACAACACTTACATGACAAGCTAGCTGTCTGATCTCAAATTAAATCAGCAGATTTGTGACATTATAACTGTTCTCTCAAAAATTCTAGTGCATGGAGAGGACAGGAAAAGCAACACCAATGAATTTCATGAGATTTTCCATCTAGACCCTGAAATTATTCCCTAGTAAGATGCTAGTTTGCCTCTGCTCGAATAAAATGAAAATATAACAGATGCCATCAGGATACCTGAGACAGCCCTGCAGAGACAGTGGAAAAGCAAAAGCTTGAATAGCATTCGTATTCCTCAAAGAAATAACTTACCAATTGCTATGAAAATATGGCTCATGATAACCAAAAGCACAGATGACTAACTTACGGTTCCAAGAACATGTCCTCTGCTGTTAAATATCAATCACAAAGTGTAGCATAGCCATTAATATTTAAGATCATCACCACCAGGAAACAGAGAGCCACTTGAATACCCTGGCTTAAAATTTATTGTCACATTTCAAAATTATAAATGAGATATTTTCTGAAGTTTCATTTCATGGAGTTGTTTTGATTGTCTTCTGAAGTGCATGAAATAATGCACTCTAAGACAGAAGCTTTCTAATGCTAAGAAAAAAAAACGTATCTACACTTACGAAAGAACTTTTTCCCCCCCCTGTGCCAATATGCTGGAATCAAATTCACGAGGCCTTTGAATCCAGTGCAGGAAGAAACATCTCGATGTGTCACTGTGGTCTCTCTTCCCATGTGCCCTATTTCACCTGTCGCCATGAATAAGAATTCTTTCCATTGCTCACTAAGAGTGTCTTAAGGGATAGTCCCAACTTCTGGCATTTCCTGTATTCTTGCTTATTCAACATGAGCTTCTTCCTGTTGCATGTATGATGCAATTGAAATAAAGCTGTAGGTTAACTGCAAAATTGTACAGTTTCGATTTTTTGCTATTAATTGGGTGTTACTTTCATAAAGGCCCCACATTTCCTTCTGCATCTCTCCTTTGATAAACATATTTAATGCAGATAGCTTTTCATGACTTTCCAGGGCAAATGTTAACCATATTTATTGAGCAATTACAGAAGGAGAGCAATTATTCACAAACTGTGTAATTTAAGTATTATCATATTATTGATTTACAGGGACTCCAAGAATGAAGTGAAGGTTTATAATGAAGGTACCACCCTTTCTCTCCCTTCCCCTTCTTTCCATTCAAGGAGCTAAGACCAAGAAACCTGCTGGGGAATTCAAAACTTACTAAGGAGTAAGCAAGATCTAAAGACCCTATGGCTAGGTGAAAGTACAATAACAAACACTTAAAAGGTCACTATTCAGTAATATTATGCTGAACTTGAAAAGGAATGATCTGTATTCATTTCAAATCCCAAAATAAAACTCAGCACAGATCCTTCCTTAATATGGAAGTGTGACATTTATCTTAAAAATGCAATTTAGACTGCATTTTAGATCTATATTTAAGAATTTGAATTGCATTTTAAAGTGCACAGGCCTTTTTATTATGAAGCAGACTCTGATTTCAGAAGATTGGGAAAAGCTGTTATAGTGTGACAGGTGAAATGGTTGAGTAAGGAAGAAGGCTTATCCAGAAGAAAACTGTACGCTCCAATGACTAAAAATCACATTAAAGAGGTTAGGACAACTGTCTACTTTTGATCTGGTTTAGCATAGAGATAGGGGTAACCAAATACTAAAAAAAGGAAAAGCCTATTTTGCTTTTCTAGGAAGAAGTGTGTGAATCCTGGGAGCTCCAGTGATGTTAAAAGCATGTTAAAAACAAAATGAAAATACCACCCACACATATTGTAAACCCAGACTGAATAATATGTTGACTCTAAGCATAGCATTTAAAACTAACTTTTTGACATCTTTTGTCAGATGCAAATAAATAATGTATAAAAATACCAATTATTCCTTACAATAGAACTAACAGAAAAATGTACTTATGCATTTAGCTGGGACCAACCTGTGTACATCCTTTCTCTTCTCTTGACTCCTGGAATTTGTTGCAGACTTCTCAGGCCATTGCATTTTATTCCTTCCCTCCACCCCTCAGTTCAACTTTCTCTTTTTTACAAGCTGGAGCAGCACAGTTTATTACATATAAAATCAATCAATCAATCTCCTTGGAATTCCCATCATTTCACCGAGATCTTTTTCGCAGCTTCTCCTGCAGTCTGTTCTACGGCATTTCAGCAAACGTTATTGTCAAACACCCTATCAGTATGCTCACGACAGGTGACATAAATGAGAATTAGTATTAATTAGCCAATACCATTCAGTTTTCTTGTCAAATGAGCTGTGTTACCTCTCCTGGCAAATCTCTTTTTTTCTTGCTTCTCAAGCACTAGATGTAATCCCACCATACTGTGGCTGCTGCATTCTGTACAACATCATCAGGACACTGTATGTTTAATGGTATGTCTCCATCTTTCTTTGGCAGAGAGAGGTATTTGGTTTTGTGATTGCTATGGTCTAACTTGTTGGCCTACAAAGTATGCTGCAGATTTTATACAGTTCTGAGTACACACAACCAGAAATTTCAAACCTTCTTAAGCAAGAAGAAAAGATCCCTATAAATATGCAAATATGTCCGCTATGTCGTACTAGCCACAGCTGCACCACCACTTTTTGCAGAACGGTTTATTTGACTAACTTTTATTGTTACAATCCAATTGGGGATAAATAGGCTTTACTCCCAGTTAGAGGATACCGCTCACATAGCAGACAGACTTTATGTGTAATTCTCACATTAACATGTGTTATATGCAGAATTCATGTGCATAAATAAATTGGAGATCAGAAGGAGGAACAATTTATGTGCTGGAAGCCAGTGGCAGAAACAGTCAAATTCAGTCTGTGAGAGGAACCTTTTCTAAAATAAATAAAAGAATTATTCAGATCTTCACTGAGCATATTACCTCTGAACTTGAAAAACTAAATTTGAACCTTTCTAAACATATTCTTTCTCACTGACCAAACAGTCAGCAACCCCTGGGAAACTGGAAAATCTGAGCAACTATACGCAGAGAAAGAGAGAAGAGAAAGAAAGAGGACTACTCACCTAAGACTCTACTCCCAGGTCAGGTTAGACTCAGAAAGTCATCCTTTTCCCACCCACATGTGCTTCAGTCTAGAGAATTTCACGTTAAGAAGTCCAGTTTCGACGTGCACATAACCTGCTATCCAGTCCAAGGCTATCAGCATCATGAAAGCTATAGATCACATTGTTCTTTGCTACAAAATCTGTTCTGTTCTACTCATTGCAGATTTTACTCTTGTGACATCATTGCCCATTTGCCCTGGCTGCAGGTGGCATCACCTTCGGGCTACTACTTATCCCATCCAATTCCACTCATAAAATCACTGCACATAGGACTCAGACTTTTCAGATGCAGAAAAAAGAAAAAAAATTCTATTTTGCACAATTCTATTTCTTAGAGTATCCTGTACTTGCTACCGTTCTTGATCTATAGGACACAAGTTTAAACTTGCCTTTGTTTCATCTAAATCCTAGGGTCTATGATGCTTTGAAATATCAGGATGACTCATCTATTCCAGAGTATGTCTTCCATAAAACTTGTATCTATTTTTAATACAGTGGTACTAATAATCTATTCCTCATATAAATGTAAACAAATTATAATTGTAAACAAATTATAATTAAAGCAATGAAAAAAAAAATCGGTGTCCTAATTCATGTACCTAAGACGAGTCATAGATTTTTTTATCTTCCAATGATTTCCCAGTCGAGGTTCTAGGCTTGAAGCTTGTTCTCCCTGCTCAGACAAGAACTTGGACCTTAGGCAACAACAGAAATAAATATATTTGTTATCCATGTGCTTTGGAGCAATCCTTGCACACTGTCTTGATAAGTGTCTCTTTAGTAAGCTCTGGCATGTTATGAAATAGTTGCTTTTCTGTATTTCTCAATGCTCCTGACCAACAATAGATGCAAAAGGTTTGTAACGCAAAGATTCCTTTGCCTTTTGGGCTACCTTCTCCTGCCTTTGGATGTGGTAGAACTTTCTGTTTAGAGCCACAAAGACACATACTGCCCTCTGACATATTTTGGAGATAAAAGTATATATTTGTTCTTGTAACTCTAGGCCATAACCCTGTCTGCCACTCAGATGAGGAAGAACAGCCCCCTGGGACGGCTTTCTCAACAAATGTGGCAGCAAGCCATCCATCTCCTCTTCTCAACAACTGTTGCATTTCATCCCACAGAGGTAGGGACGGTGACAGAGAGGCCCCAGAAGCTTTAGCAAGTGAATTGCTCTGGGTGTGTGGGAGAGCAGGGCCCGCTGCACTCTGCATTGCCTAACACACACACAGTCCCCTTGTATTTCCTTGAAAAGCGTGTCTTGCAGTTAATGTTGTACTGAGCTGCCTGGGGCATGTTGTCCATGTCAGGGCTATTATTTCAGTCTCTGTGGACTCAGGCAAGTAACATCTCATTTATTATGCTTGATTCACATTTTCAAACATTTCTTTGAAAGATGAGGAGTGGAAATGTGCCTCTTTCTAATGAAAACAGGGATTACTTCTTTAATCATTAATGATAGGCTTATATGTTTTAGAGGGAATACACTACTACAGTCTAATATTGTTATAAATATTCAGTACCTAGAAATACATGCTCTTCAATTTCCTTTTACTTACCCATTTACACGAATTTGTAATCAAGTGTCTCTGGAATCTTCCTTCTCATAAGAGTATGATCTGGACCTTTTCCAGGTGCATCAATAATTGAGTCTGTGTAAAGTCCATTGCAGATGTCTTATTTTGGGGTGGCAAAGGCAGGAAGAATAATAGTAAGGTGCAGTTATGGAAAGAGTACAACATCCTGATTGCAGGTAAAGCATGAAGAATGTTGGCAACCAATTGCTGTCACTGAGGGAACAGTCACAGCCTGTTAACTCTCGTAAATCTGTCATTACTTACCGAATAGCGGCTAAGGAAGTCTAAGGCAGGTAATGAGGCAGACATATAAAGTAGCAGCACACAGAAGACACCAAAAGCTATCTCTCCATACTAATATTTGGACCTGTATAGCTGCTACAGAAGTGGCAGGAGGACATCTTCAGTGGTCAGCATGGGAACACGGCTTCAGGTGGGTTCTAGCTATGGTCTGATTAGGTGCTGTCATTAATATCAGTCATACTTCCAGGTGTACGTTATCCCATTCTGTCATTGTTTTTGTTATTTCCTGCGCAACTACAACTCACTCCTTCCGTTTGCTCCAGAACTATATCCAAAACTTCTTGTGACTTCTGGCAGCAGCATGTGAAGGTACACAGAATCCCAGCTTCTCTGAGAGAAGAGACAACTCCACGCCTGAGGAAGAATCAGGAGCATCCTATCCCCAAAAACACATCATCACCCTCATAATTGGACTACCACTCAACAAAAATTTGGTGAGGCTAGAAAATTTCTTCCCTCAGTTTCAAGAAGGAACAGATAAATTGCTGCACGATGAGAGCATAGAGTTATCTGTGTAGCTGTGAACTGTGAAGCACAGACGCACTTACTTCTGTTGTCAGACATGCGCCAGGCAAATGCAGGACATGAGAGGAGCTTGGTCATTAAGACAGTGCAGTATAACAGGTAGGTAGGCTGCCTTGCACTGGTGAGCATATAACTATTCACTCTGAAGTTATCACACACTGAAGAAAACACCCAAAAGTGAAAAGGAATCCAAAGCGTTGAACACATAGTAAAAGCCAGACTCTTAGAGAATCGAAACCTTAAAAGATGAGACAGAATAAAGGCAGAGGAAAGAAGGAATCCATTATTAATAGCTGCCTTTAACAATTGTGAATTGAGATACAGCATGGTTAAATGGCAAAAGAGGAATGGGCAGAATAAAAATAATAATGAATCAGCAGGTAGATGGATGTTTACAGTAAGGGTGAGTTAGCAGGTATTTGCACAGGGCTTTGGAGGAAGTTTTTCACATTAATCAAATACGAATCCTTCAAAATGCTTCTCATATTTTAGTACTGCAGTTTCATGCACTTCCTTGACCCTCCCCATTTTTTTCTGTACTTCTGCTCTTTAGATATATGCTACGGAGTGTATATCAAAATGTTTAGGTCCATTATTTATTCTACTTATCAAACGACATTTTTCGGAATAAATGCCTTCTTTTGAAAATGATTATGAGTCTTTTCAGTTCCTGATTTCATTTTAGAGATTGGAAATGGATTTCTAAATCTCTCCTGGAGGTTCCTTATGACAACTGTACACTTTTACAAATAATTGACCTACTTTACCCTGATAAGCACTACATTTCTGAGAACTGTTTATCCAGAAGGTTGAGAAGTTTTTTACCTTGATGCAACATATGCTTTACCAGATATTTCACTGGGAAGACAACCATACTGATGAAAACAAATTGTCCTACGAGTGAACATTTACTGAATTGGTTTGGATTTTAGTTTAACCTTGGGATGGATTGATTCTACTGCTCTCTGGTAGTGGGTATCTGAATTTGCTTTTCATGATTGTGGTTGTAATGAGCTGTGCAAGAAATTGTCCACCCTCTGCCCCTTCAGTTCTCAAGAACAGTAAATGCTTTAGAGTGAAGCGTTTATAAAGGCAAAAATGCACACAATGATGTCTTTATGGAGGGGAAAATATATCACAATTGCAATTGGTTTTTAAGCCATCCTCTTAGTTTCAGTTCGTGTTAATTAGATCCACAATGAAATTTTCACTGTGGTGATGAACTGTAGCAAAGAAAGCTCATAAAATCTGCAGAGTTATTTCCATTTGCTCAGTACCATTGGACTGTGTTGCAAATGTGACTAAGTTCTTACTGAAACTCTCAGTTACACATATTCAGTGTAAACATTCCTGTACACAAGTCAAGATTCAGGAGAAAATAATTAGGTTAATTTGCTTTCTATTTTCTCTTTTTTCCTATATACAGTAGGGACTAGTTGTCTTCGTTATGAAGTGTCTTGCTTTTCATGATATTTTATTGCTCAGGAATTTGTCATTATAAGCTCCTTCTCCAACTATACTTTATCAGTGCTATTTTTTTGTCCAACAATTTAACAATGTTTTTAATTTCATTATAATGTTTTAAAAATCATTGATAAGTAATTTGTATTTTGATGCCACTGTGACACTATTTCAGCAAAAAAGAATTAAGCAGCAGAACATTTCTACTACACTATTATGAAGGGATGGAATCACTGTTGCAGAGCATGACTGCTACAAAAAAAAAAAAAACCTGAACAGGTCTCCTTTATAATTTGTGGTAGAAATGGAGACTATGGTGTGTGTTTTTTCCCATCTTTTTCGCAATCCATATCCACAATATCCCAATAATACAGCTGAAGACGAGAATTGGACCCTGTTGATGGAAGAGAATTTATATGCAGACGCACTGGAATTTTCCAAGCCACAGGATGAGAAAACATTATAGTAGGATAACCTGTGCAAAGGGGAGCCATGTGTTTTGAGTGCTATTGATTTTTCTTCTTTAAATTTGGTATTGATTGCTCCTGTCCATTGATTACTGAAAGAGTCTATTTTTCACTTTCAGGAGAATCATTTTCATTGCTTTGCTGCCCTTTATTCTTAAGCAAAATCCCTATAGATGCCACACTTCAGGAATTTATAGGCATAAGTGACCTTTTAATTATTTATGACTTGAATGTCTATCAGCTGAAAACTTATGGCAGGAACTGAGATGAAATTGCTCTGAAAGAGGAATCAGATTCTCCAAGTTGTATCCCTCACCAAAGCATGGCATCCAAAGGCAACCTATTGATCCGCACAGATATTGCCTTGTTGTATTAAGAATAATTTGAAGATTACATGTCCAAAATTCTACAGTCTTTTGCTTCGTTTCTCAGCAGATAGGAAATGTCTTCAATTCATTTAAGAAGAAAAAGTAGGGGCTGTTCCTCTGTCAGGGTCTGGTCTTCTAACTCGCCAGCTAGCAATGCTGGCAGCCTACCTTGGTCTTCCCCAAAGGAATACAACTGCTTCTCCACTCTGCAGAAGAAACAGCTCCAGACCTTCCCCTGCAGAGACACAGCCCCACAGCCCTCCAACATGGAGATGGGCATCAAGAACATGGTCAAGCTCTTATGGGATTTTGTTCTCCTATGTAGACATCATTATCTGAACTCATTACAAAAGCCAGAAAACAATTATTAACTGCTGTTTGAGTATTTATAATTATGGCTAGTTGTGGGGGTTATATGACCTTCTTATTTTGTTGGTTAGCATTACATTGCTACAGCAAAAATAAATGGCCAGTTAAACCTACAATGTGCTCATACTCCAGAGAGGCACAAAGGCTAGCCTGATAAAAATGGGGATTGTGGAGGGGGGAGAGTGCTTTCTTCTTTTTTTTAAATTGCCCTGCAAGAGTTTCATTGATTTACCTTCAGTCATGCAAATTTGGTATTTATTTTCCAGAAGAAGCAAAAGCAAATTTAATATTACTAATGTCTTTACCACTTCAGAAATGTATTTGAAACATGATAAAAAAACCCTGCTTTTAAGTATGTTTTCTCCAAAGTCAGTAATAGGTCTTAATGGCTCAGAAAGAATATCATAATACAACATCATCAAACCTAATCTACCATAAGAAGAATAGTAATATCAAATGGCCTCTCCTATAGAAATTAATTGTAATTAATTACCTAATTTGTTGGAGCATTTGTAATATATATTTAATGGCACTGCTGTCTGGCATAGCCTTCCAGACAGTTTTCTGAAGAAACATGATCTAAGCATAGCCTCAAGCTGATATTATCAAATAACTCACCGTGCTGTGTAAAAAATCCAGATGAAACAAGCAGCTAATGTTTCAGGTTCTAGGGCCTCAGGAAAGCCTGTTCCCACCCTAACATTTATCTCTGGCAGCCCCATCTCCTGTGCCTTTATATCCGGAACATGCAGTAAATAAGTATTCAGCACTGGCCTCATTGTAGGTAGCACCAAGCAAACAATAGCCCATTACTATATATCACACTCCAATTACTAAAGATCTTGCCATATGTCTAATAGTGTGATACAAACAGTCCATTAGGCTTTCTAATGGTGGTGTTAAATAAAGGGTGAACGAATAGTACTAGAACAGTTAGCAGCCCCTAGGCAGCCTTGCATCTTCCCATGCCACTCCTTTTAATGAGATTATGCTATTGCTTTGGTCGATAGAAACTGTCATTTGAAGGTTTCCAGTTCTCCTGTCCTTTTGTGTTGAACTGACAAGGCAGTTATATCTAAATCTCTACTTTTTGTCTATTTTCTTCAACAGTGTAAAGTTCTTGCCTTTTATTCCCCACTTACGTCACTGCCTCTTTTTGCCAGATGAAACAATGCATCTCTCCTAATTGGGTGAGGGATCTTTGGTGCAGACCCTTTCTGGAATCTAATGTAGCCCCTGAATCTCTCAGCATCTTTGAGAGACAACGTTAGTCATCCACATGACCCCTGCATCAGTGCTCTGGCAAGGCATTGTAAAAGTTTATTCAATAATAGTATAATATTTTTTCCAATTAGAGGAATGTCCATTACTTTTCTTTACTTGCATTAAAAATAGCAGAGCCTTTCAAACTCAGAAGAACTACAACAAAAAGATTCTTAAGACTTGGAGATGTAAGTTCAAAAGACATATCAGAAAAGTAAAATAATTGAAGGGGAAGTATTAGGTTAGAACAAAAATACTTACAGAACTATAAAACTAAAAGTTGCCTCTAGAAATGCTGTAGTATATATGGTATGTGTTATACAGGGGATTAGCAGTGAAACACCAGAGAATAACACTGAGTAATGTCCTGCGTCATAGACTGAAACTGTATTAACTACTGAGCTATAGTATAAACATATAAATGTAAATTTGATACAAGCAGTTGTGCAGCCTGATGCAATGCATTAATACTGAAGAGAATGACAAAACTGATTTTAAATCTCTGAATTTCACAGACTAATTATTGTTTAGTTTAGGTTATAATGAACAGTAAAGCTATGGATATGCTCTGTTTACTTTTAGAGACGTTAGTATGCCAGAAGACAGCAACTAAGCAGCCATCCCAGCTCTGTGGTTTTGATATATCTAAGAGAACCTGTTAAATTATTGTAAAAATTCAACTTTGATATCATCCACTAACAAACTCCAGAATGATGGTGTGTGTATGTCATACGTAAAATACAGGAAAATGTTACATGTAACATTCCACCACTTATCGTTTGTTTCAGCAGTGTTTCTCTGTTAAATCCTGCTGATTTAGTAATCACAAAAATTTGTTAAATAACAAGCCTGCTGTCCATATGTCCTCTATGCAGCTAATGGGTGTATATGAACCTGCCTAGCATAACACTATGGGTGTCAGCTAGGGATGACTGTGCCAATGGTTTACAATGTGGGGACTCTACCGTATAGACGAAGAAATTTTCCAAATAATTTTACAGTTATCATTGAACAAGCTTTGGAATAATGTCAACCAAAGACTATATGATACCTTCTGCTATACATTTTAATGATCAGTGCAAGCAGGGTTTCACCAGGAGGATTTGGGTCCTTAGTGAAACATTTTTCTTATATTCTTCACCTTTACTTGTGAGGCTCTAAACAGAAAGGATTTCCTCTTCATTTGTGATGACAGTACTACTTGTGTCCCAAACCCCCATGTAATTTCTGTGAGCAAGTATATGAAAGATGGTTTCAAAGGTACTACTGCTGTACAGAAGTCCTGGGGCGTCAAGCTTATCTAGATTGAAATATGGGAACATATGGCAGATTTTAACTACCACCCTTCTGGGACCAATGACACTGCAGCAAAGTCAGCAGTGGTTTTCAACAACAGAGGTGTCCAAGCCTCTCATCAGGAGCTTTCGATCACAGTTCGTGGATGTCCCTGTCAACTGTGTAAGTCCAAGCACTGAAAGCAAAGGGTGGCATGCCAGAAAGCAACAGAAAGAGGAATTTCTGAACAGTCATGGGTTTGTACGGTTTGGTAGGGCTTTCCCTAAAGACTCAAGTGAAGTGCAATCAAGAATAAAAAGGGGCACCTTAGCTTAACATTGAACCATGACACAGCCTCAAATAGAAGACAGTTTTTAAACAAGCAGGTGGTGCTCCAGAACTTCCTGGTGAGGGAAGGTGGTCTCTTGGAAGCCCTCGTGGGCCACACGTGGGAGCAGAAACTATAATTTCCTCCAGTCTATCAGCTGTTAGTTCTCAGTGTGTAGGAGCTTTCTTTATAGTTCTGAGCTGCAAGAAAAGAGTGGCTAAAAATCTGAAAAGCACAAAATGCAAAGTGTTCACAGAAGTCCCAGAATCAGAGGAAAAGTTCTGTCCCTCGAATAAGATAAGGCCTAACGTCATTAGGTGGTAAGAAAAAAGCAAAAGCTCTTGGAAATGAGATTGCACATCCAGATGGAAGCCACATCCAGGGATGTCAGAAGTTTCTGATAGAATTGAGAGACATTAGGGCGGCCTACATATTAAGCTTTCAGATACACATTACGTGGTTTAGACTGACCTCACTTTAGATATCTAAACTGTAGATTTCTACCTCTGACCTCACTTCCAGAGGTTCTTCTTGTAATTAACAGTATGAAATAGGTATATAAGTAGTTGTAGGGCATTTCATCTTAGCTGCTCTAGCCTGAGATGAATCTTGTTTTACAAGTACATATTTCTTTTCACTCATTAAAAATTAATTTTAGGCCACTAGTTCAGACACAAAGGCAGATCTACATTTTAGACAGTCACATCAGATCAGATGTGCAGCTGGAAATGTAAATGTCCCAAACCACAAAGTTCTTAGACCAGGGAATCTGAAAAACATCTAGTTCATGGGAAAAAAAGGAAAGCAGAATAACTTGTGTCCTGCTGGATTTCAGCTAGGAGCTAAAAATCATCAGCCGCTTAGTGTGCTGTGAGAAAGCCAACAGATACTGAATTTGGACTTTTTGTAACTATGACTTCATGCAACATCAAATAATGATTAAACCAGTGTGTGAGGCAGCTTCTATGCTGTATTACCCTGGCATATCACTTAAATGTAAGATGATAAATCACAAAGCATTGACTGGTCTACTTGAACAACCTTCACCACCTCATATTGTAAGAAAGCCAAGTGGTGATGTGAGGCTGCACACTGAGATTAAGAAACAGTTCGTAAATACTCTCTCTCATGTTCACAACACAATAGCTAAATAACAGGAGAAAAACTGTAGCAGTTTACACTTTCCAATAAATTATCATTTTCAATGCGCCTGAGGATGAAAAGAAATGCCTCCTGATTGTCCAAGTTCCACAAAAGCCTTTTAGATTCATTAAAATATTAAGGACCTTTCAGAGTTAATAAATGGCCCTCATCTAAGACATGAGAATTAAAGGCATGCACTCAGGTAACTGTCTTTAATTCCACAGAACAAAGAAGAAATATTTGGTAGGAGGGTAAATATTTGTTTAAAACAGCAGCTGCATGACCAAACAGGACTTTTGGGAAAGGCAATCTGGGTCACCACATCCAGTCCCATTTTAAAATCTTTTTCTGAATTTCCAGATCTCCATCTAAAGAAAAGCTTTTTATTTTATCCTAACCTCTGATTGAAAGTCTATTACAGAACCATGACTGAACCTTTAAACCAAAGATTGGATATTTTTTTGGTCCTAATTCCAACAGGAACTTCTGCAGTTTATTTATAGGCTATGCTAATTGAAGAGAATGCTAGCTTTTTATAATCTCTGCTGATCTTACTTTCCGTATCAGCCCTTCTGCTGAGCAGTAGAACCATTTTCAGCCTACACATATCTCATGGTGAACCTTTTACTCCACTGTGGCCTCCTCTTCAGAATGCTTCTTTGTACCCCATTCTTTCTTTGGTTTAAAGAGAATACCTATATTGATAAAATAGGTTTAAAGAGAATACCTATAATAAAAAAATGCACCTTTTTTTCCCCCCTCATCAACACTAGCTTTATCTAAAGAAACAGGTGTGGAAAGATGGTTGAAGCAGGGAATTAAAATCCTCTGGGCCTTTTCATCACACTAAATAAACATGCATCTCTAATCCTGATAATACTCCTTTTGAAACCATAGCCATGCTTGCACTTAAACCTGGGTACATGCATAAGTCTTTGCACTATCAACTCTAAGGTAACGATTGAACCAGCAACTTGTCAGATGATAGTTTAAGCCATGAATTTTTTATCTCTGAATAAAAGTAACAGCACGGCTTTATAAGTATCCTACGGAATAAAAAGTTTGATCGTGGACTCCAGCATTGTTAAACAGAGTCCTTACTATCTGTCTCAGAAATAAAATGGGTTTTATGGGTCTCCACTGTCACTGACAGATGAAGCCTACTTATTTCAGTTCCTGCAACATTTCTACAAGATCACCCCACACTGTAATCATATGGAACAGCTTTTATCACTAATGCACATTAATGAAGGAAAATGGGCATACTAAAGAAGAGCAAGACAGACTGATACAAGCTAGATGTTATTGCTTGTTATTCCCCCAGTATTGGTTATAAAACGTTTACAGTAATCTTGTGATATCTCATTTAAAGCAAGTAACCTTAAGGTTTTTCATACTAAACTAAGCATCTGTTGGTTTGGGGTTTCCTTCTGAAAAAAATTAATAACTTAAGGTCTTAGACATAAAAAATCTTCCAAAGACCAAAACTGACAACGCTGCTCTCAAATTATTCAAAGAGGAGTAATTTGAGAAAGTGAAAATGTGTAGTTCATTTTTTAATCCTACATGTTCTGGTTAGTCTAGGGGTATATTTTTTAGTTCACTTTACTGAACATCACTGTAAAATAAGTTTATTTCTTTGAAAAAAAACCACCAAAGGAATATGTGATGAGATGCATATTATGAATAATTTTTACTGTTATAATTAATACAGCTATGATATCTAACTTATCAGAAATGACAACTGCTTGTTCATTGATGTTTTACAATCTTCCATGATGGTGTATTGTTGCCTTTTCAATATCTGGAGTCATACCAAGTAAAATCTCCCTGGCTGCCAGAATTCTGCCAAGAGTTAGCTTTCATCTTCTGTCAATACTCAGTCCCATTTAAATAGCTGTATTTTCATTATATTTCCAGAAGTGTTTATTGGTCATTATTTGTCATAGTTCCATTGAAAATTCTGTGGATAACCACCAGGGAAAAGAAATGACACCATATGAGTTAGATGTGCAATCACACTTTACAGAGACAGAGTAACAACCAGCAGACAGAGGAGATGAATAATTAGGGCTAGAAGTGAAAAAGTTGAGAGTTTGAGGGGGGAGGGTGTAAAGGTTTAATGTTGCACAGGAGATGGAAAACCATATTAGAAAAGATTTGTCTGCAGTAGCTCACCAAAGAAATGTGTTAGCGTAATGGCGTGAAGGAAAATCGGGAAGAATCAAGTGAGTCATAAACACTGATGTTTGAACACAAACAAAAGGCAAATGCCCAATCAATATTTATTTACAAAGGTATATCAGCAGAAGCAATTGTTACCCTTACTGTTACATTAAGTGTAAAACGGCTCTTGCAGTAATAGGTGTTTTGTCATTGTCCTGATCAAACTAGGTAAATTCTGGAAAGCAGCTGAACTTAAACACATGTGTCTGCAGTGAGCTCAGTTCCCAAACCCAGAGAAAAAGCCTTCTGCAGGCTGTGCCTGTGCTATAACCAAATCTCCACAAAGAAATTCAACTCACAAACCACACACAGACAAAATGTGACTAAGTGAAAGAAGCATTTGAAAAATAAACAGACATTTAAGAGCGTGAACTCTGCTCTGACATTTCATCTCACTCTAGTCAGAATTTGGACTTTACCTCTCGTTTGGAAGACCTTTAGCAAGGTCCACTTCACCTATGTGAGTTCAGAGAGAGGGAGGAGAACTTTGGCTGAGACACCCACACTGGTCAATATGAGAACTCCTTGCAGGTCTGCTTCACATAAAACATACATGTCCAAACAGATTCTGTGGCTGCTGCTACGGGCATTGCATCCCAAGTTTAATCTGTTGGCTATCATCTTCATTATTTCCTACTGTAAGATTTACTTCATAAAAGAAACTGTTAAAAGCCTATACTGGGTGAAAGTCCACCTGGAATTTGTGGATGTAAAAAGCCACCAGAGAAAAATATGCAAGCACAAAATACAGAAGCAATTATTTTAGGAAAGGCAAAAGCAGATTCTGAGAGACAAATTTACTTACTACTTTTTCCTCCTCTAAATAATTCAGCAACCGGGAGATTTCATGTCAGCGATTTCATTATAGGGATGAAATTATTTCACAAAACCCTTTCCTTTCACATTTCACACAGGTTCAGCTCCTCAGAGAGCCTCTTGAATTCTTAAATGGCAATACTATTGCAAATAACCATCAGCCCTCTCGCTTTCTTGCTTACATTTCCCCAGCACATGGAAGAATGAATCCTTTACTATCTGGTTTGCTGCATTTCTGGAGAGAATGGAAAGAGAGGTACACTGTAACTAACTGGGCATAATGAGCTTTCAGTGGGATTTAGAAGTTGTTAATAACCACAACCTGCCTCCATAAGATAAAAACAATACCTGACTTCTTACAGTTTTCCCTCACTTGGTATCTGTCTGTCTTGCTCATGTTTTGTGGTGGCTATTATTGCATTTATTGTACTAGAGGTTAAGATTTCCCAAATGGAAGATATATTTCCAGGAAAAACTGCCAGCACTGTATAGGCGAGATAAATACTGTCCTTTAATAAATATGAGAAAGGCAAGCACTTTGACTGAATGTTTTAATCTTTGCACAAAATATTGAAAACTGTCTTCCTGAAGAAAGGAGGAAATATTAAACCAGCAGGGTAGTTAATGCATTTCCTGGGACTAATATAAAAAAATAAATGAGAGAAAAACAGATAAATTATATTAAAGGCAGGATGTGAAAATGCAGGCATAAGAGAACACCTGCAATGGCTAACAACAGGGAAATGAAAGCAAATGCTGGTCTGTAGCACAGCCCATTGGCATTGGCATTAGCATGCAGAGAGTACATCTTTACCCTGTTGATCTTTTCCAATCTGGCTTTTAAAAATACATATATTTTCCCTGAAAAGTCTATTTCTAGATTCTGACACAGTTATATTTCCTCTAAGTGCTGCAGGAGCTGTGTTACTTGTTCTGTCCATATTTCTGTATCGCAGTGGCACATGCTCCATTCCCTTTTCAATCCAGCCACGCACAAGGGTGGGCTCCAGAAACATGGACATTTCCTCTGCTCCTCTCCTGAGAGCTGGGAGGACAGGCTGTGAAAAGCTATGTGCAAGCACAAAAAGGGGTAAGGTGCTGGAGAACTGGAAACAGTCCTCCTATTTCCTTTTCCAGTCACCCTGCATTAGGTACCCCACTCCCCATTTAGTAATGCTGAGGATTACGAGATGCTAATACCTAAGGAGACCGGTATTACACAGGCTGTGAAGACAAGGGACATAGGCCATTCCCCATTTTTATTCCCAGCTACCTTCCCTCTGAAATGACCTCTTGCAGATGCTGCCCGATTTCAAAACGCTGCAGTGTGTTCTCCCCAGGCCCCTGGGTCTCCCTGAAGGACCCCAGAGACCTGAGTCCCCAGCCTGGATCTCCCCTCACAGCTCCAATGGAGTTTATGTTTGAAAACTCTTGGATTTATACTCTTTGAGAAATGTAACTATTTACATGTTTAAACTGCTGAATCTTTCTTTACAATATTTTAATCTGGTCTGGTGAAAGGGCTTCCTATAGCTGTGGGAAAAATCCAGTTCAGATTGTTTGAGGGTTTTTTTTTCTTTCATTATGTATCTCTTTTTTCAAAGAAAATTCACTGTGAAACATGCAGAGTTTACTAAGGGAAGACTTTATATCATTATAATATGTGAACTCCTAATGGAAAAAAAAATCTTTTGTAAATAATATCACAGCCTCTCTAGATATCTTGGAAATTCAATATTTTCTTGAACCAGTAACCTGCCAGTGTTAATGGTGCTTGACTGTGACTTAGTGCTTTAATCATGATCAGTCATTATTCTCTTCCTATTGTCTCATTCTTTCACTGGTAATTAATGCCTTAAATGATGCATCCACCGGAATATAGGAAAAAACCTCCGGTTGACCACTTAAGGTTTTTTAGCTTTTTTCTTTCCCAGAACTCACTTCTGACAAGTATCTTTCTTCCAACAAATTGTTACTTTTTATACTTTTTTCCTCCATTTCTCTTCTTCTCACACACAAACACATATACACATGCACATACACATAAAACCATGTTTCCCCAGGAAGTGAGAAAAGGGTATGGAAAAGGCAACATATCAAGTCCAGTTTTCATGAGGAAAATAACCTTATTTAAGCCCAGTTCTAATCCTCTATTAAGCAATACTAGATGGTTCCAGGTATCATGACTAATAATGGTTTTACTCTCCCCTTTACTGGCATTGCACACACCACAGTACCTTTTAGAAGACTGAGTCCATCAGCAGTAAAAGCTATCCATTGCCATATTTTTCTGCATGAATTCATGCTTCCAGAAAGTGAAAAACTTCTGCCAACAAATTATAGTCAGAAAAACACTACTTGATGTCAAAATGTTGGTAAATAGAGGAGGAAATCAGGTAGTGGTGCCTAGTATTGGTTTCTTGGAGGTGCTTTGTCCTTCATGAATTGCAAAAGCCTGAGCTTTCATGGAACAAGAGAAATTAGATTTTTTTGGTCTCTTAACATACAAAATTTATTGCTTGCCCCATAATGCAAATGAGAGGAAAGTTATGCAGTTGTTATTACACGGATAGATGAAATCACTACTTTAATACCTCCTAGCAATTTCTGCAATCTTTGGAATTCTTCTGATATCCTGTTGTATGAGATATATATGGGTCATTTCAGAAAGAGTAAATCCAAGCTCTGAGAGCTACACTTACTAATTAGATTTTCAATAAATAATTTAGCAAGCCTGTTTCAGATGAGAGGTTTCATTAAATACTTGAAAATATTTAACAATTTTGCTTCTTTTCACATCTGACACAGGTTCATCTCCCCAAAGGTGTCTCTAGGTTTCTAAATACAATAGCACTGTTATTCTAATAAACCATTTG
Organism: Gymnogyps californianus; assembly: GCF_018139145.2. NCBI lineage: Eukaryota > Metazoa > Chordata > Aves > Accipitriformes > Cathartidae > Gymnogyps > Gymnogyps californianus. Next base: position 32,256,518 of record NC_059472.1, on the reverse strand, counting down.
CAGCTATCCTGCATACATTTGCTTTGGCATATTGATTATTTTAATTCTTTTTTTAGAGTTCATTGGTATTCATCCTCTAAAGCAGAAAACCTTAACCTGAGGCTAATAAAGGTCTGTCTTGCCTCTGGAAATTTTTCTGCTATGGGATTAATAGAAGTTACATAGAAAATAATTCAAGAAGAATAAAATATTTTACTATGTTGCCCTGTTTCACAAATTGGATTGACTGCCTTAATTTGAAATCACTTTTACTTTGTAATTAAGCAGTTGTTGTGTTCAATATTTTTCTTTCTTATCACAAACAAGGCTTCAGTCTGTTAAATCTGCATGGGAATATAACTGAACGTTCCTGTTTTGTGGGTGGTGTTTGACGTCATTACTGTGTCTTATTAATGGCTCCGTTGTACTTATCTGAATAATTAAATTGTGCTAATGGCTGTAGTATTTTCATGAGCAACATTATCCTTTTTTTATTATACTGCCAATGAAGGATAGCAAGATGCCAACCCCTAAAATGCAGCTTTTGTGGAACCCAAGGAAATATTTTTAGCATAAATCAATCCAATCAGAATGAACTACAGAAAAAGGCAAAGAGTTTTTCTGGAAGACTTTCAAAACACCATCAATAAAGTGATGCTACAATTGATTACTTCTCAGCGTGCGTTCTAAGATAAATGACCTATGATTCCATTTAAAAGTTAATGCTGAAAAATCTTCAAATGCTAATAGCAAAGAGCAATACATAAACAGTACAAAAAGAACTGAGCAGACATTTGGGGTAAAAAAAACAGGCATGCAGGTATACCACAAAAATACACACAAAGACCTCTTTCAATACCCAAAAATGTTCATTTCACAGCTATTCACAAGATAAAAGACAATTACTAGACAAACAGGTAGAAAAATGAAACTTTGAAGGAATAATTCAGGTAATCCACAAGTTAAAACCCTTACAGCAACATAAAGTTTGTTGCTGAATTTAGTTATTGATATATTGTATCAGTTACTGTTTAAGCTCTTAAATTTCTCTTTTAATAAATACTTGAGGGCTAAATCATGCCATTAAAGCAATAGCATGCGGTACGGTTGTTTGCTCAGAGCTAGTTTGTCTCAGAGGCAGCTTATGGCAGGGACGGGTCCACAATAAAAATGGGAAACACATGCATATCTGTCCTCCATGAACCCTGACAGTTCTGTAGATGTGCACAGATGTCAAACAATAGTATGAGACAGACAAACAAACACATAGACTGTCTACCCTTTTTTGGCCTTTGCAATGTGGAAAGATACTTTGTTCATGATGTCACGATACTACTGCCAGCCCAGCCAGACACACACATGGCCAGGATCATTTAGGAGCCAAAACCAATTGTCCTGATGGGGACATTTCTGGGACTATCAATAACATGTGTGCATTGCATTTGGACTGGCAGCTAGAGAAAAATTTCTATGCGTCATAGAAGGGAAGTACTGAAATACTCTTCCACGAAGAAAGCGTGGATGGGAACAAAAAGTGACTTTAAGATCAAGGTTTATCAACAATTTATGGGAAGAGACATTACAGAAAGGCATATAATATGGTCACCTTGGATAACCAGCAACTGGACATCTTAACCCAGTTTGCTCCTTCCAATCTTTCTCCCAGCTTGTATGTTTATTTGCAAACTGGCTTCTGTCTACATGTGCCAAGACAGCTTGCTTATAGGGAAGATGTTTATATTCAGAATAGATTCCCAGCATCATTTTTTTCCCAAAGGATTATGACTTAATCTGAAGAGCTATGAAAAGCTGCTTTGATTTTTTGATGTCTTATTAAAAGGTCGTCTCATAAAAAATGCTGGCTCATTCCAGTGTGTTTGGTTTGGATCGCTAAATAACATACACTTGCAAATATGTCTGGTGACTTATGTAAAATCAGAAATTATTTCACTTACGTACTATTTTCCTACATCACTGTAGAAAATACGTGGGGTGAGCACATGGATTCCTTCATTGTCAAAGATACCCATTGTCAAGAGCTGAATTCACTTCTTACGCACACAACGCAGTTACAATCACCTGTATAACTGTCAGCCAAACTTGGTGGCTAATTGTTTTTCTGAAGTGCATTATTATCTGTGTTCTGCTAATAGAAACAATAAAGGCTTTAATGTTCATACAGCTTCTAAAGCAGATTGGTGATAAATATGCAATTTTTAAAAACAGATTAGTCTACTGCACATAATGATTCTTTTGGCAAGAAAATGAGCATATCACTCTTTATAATATAGAGAAAAGAGGAAAAAAACACTGCCATTTCATTTTATGACCAGAATAAAAGTGCATTGCATATTTTCTCTTTAAAAATCTCATTTTTTTCCCCAAAGAGGAAAGCTTAACAGGGCAGACGTGTAGTTTGTCTGAAATGGTAGCACTGAACCAAGAGTGATGATGTGAGTTCATCTTGAGCAGTGAAAAGAAACAAACTCTTTCAGTTGAATGAGTTCAGAAGAACTGACTGCCCTATCTTAGTTGGGATATTCTGAATCAAAAGCTAGCAGTTTTAGAACATGCCAGTTTGAAAACATAGGGACAAATTCCTTGTTGCCAGCTAAAATTTCATGGTGGTGTACCATTTTAGATCACTAGAAAATCCAACTCCTTCATTGCAAAATAAATGTTTGACATAATATCAACAAACAAGTTTCCAGCTCATCAATACTTCTATTATTCCCTTTAATTCCTTGTTCTGAAGAGTAACATAAGCAAACAGATAAGCTTTGAACCTCGTTCAGATCTATGTTGTACCTTGGGATAATTACATGTGTTCAGGACCAAATATCCTTCAGTGATATCAGTCATTGTCTCCATGCTTACTGTGCTGAAACATTGGCCATAGGTATTCAGATACCCTTTATTATCTTTAAGGATATGACAACTACTAACAAAAAAAATCACCTAACAATGCTGAAGTGTACATTGATATTGAAATTACAGGATGTTTCTTGCATATTAGATAGTATATTTCAAATTAAAACTGTTTATTTAACAATGAATTGCTTATTCACATCTGTACCTCTAACCCAGATTACTAGAGTACATCAAATATTCGCAACAATCATCAATATCTAGCTGACTGAGAAGAAATCTCTAATGATACCATGATTAAACCAAAAACGTTGTGTGGTTAATTAACCTTCATAAAATAATTTATTCTGTACATTTCATTATAGCTTAAAATAAATCCTCTGATGCAGCTTATAACGAGTACTTCCTTCTAGCTGTAAAGTATTACAGTCTTGTGAAGAAACAAGGTGGAGGATCACTTTTTCAGCAATAACTCTGATTTAAATCTACTCACTACCACATGCACTTACTATGCCTCCAAAATGTTCTTTACATGTCTGCTTAAACAAAAGCCTCATCCTAATTTGACCTGATTTCACTTTTTCCCACTCCCCCCACCCCGGAGGGTTCACAGGATGATCTGACATGCACAGGACGTTATCATAAAGGATGATGAATAGTTCTAAACACCCACTTCTATGAAAATCAGGACCTTTGTGGAGAAGACCTGGATTTGGTGAGCTAATCTACTCTGAGCTCAGTGCCAATTCTGTTGTGCCATGAGCAGACAATGGGAGTCCACCATGAAAAGCCCAAGGCCTCCCTGATGGTTCATTTGAAGGAAATCCAGAGGAAGACAATGAAGAAGTCCACACTCACCATTTCCCAGACAAAATGGTGGTCTGAGTTGAAAGATTTAAATGACTATGTTTGTTTGCTTTTGGATGGTAAAATTGAGAGAAGATATAAAAAAAGCTGCAAAAATGAAAAACATAACTTCTTTTTCGTATGCAGTGGGGAAAGAAAAAGTGATGGGCTTGCATGACAGCAAGGAAAACTTATTATAAACGTTGAGAAAAACTTTCTGCTCATAGGGGTTACTAAGCACTGGAGCAGATTTTCCATACAGGTTATAGAACCTCTACCACTGGCAATTTTCAAGAGCAAGATAGACAAAATCTGCCTATTTAAGGCATGGTTGCTTCTGGTTTGGGGCAAGGGATAAACTCAATGACCTCCTGAGGTCACTCCAGACCTCCAGACCATTCTTTGATTCTCTGAAGTCAATGAGACTTCATACAGGAAGAGCAATTTAGGTACATGGACTTTCCAATATTATCAGAGCTATAACTTATAGTGACAAGTAACTCCTTTGTAAAATCTGAAAGGAGAGATTTTCCATTGGCACTTACTGTTCTCTTATAGCAGTCCTATACCACTATTCACCTAAATGTATTTCTTTTGTTTAACAGCTACATAATGCACCACATAGATACCTTCTCTAGATACTTTCCCAGGTAATTGTTAGACCTCAGAAACATATTTAAAACCATCAAACGAATTTCCTGCACTTGGTAGATGACCACAGAAAGTTACTTAAGAGATTTCTCCTCTCTCAGTGTATGTGTGTTTGTGTGTGTGTGTCTCCATGAATGTGTGCCTACATATAAAGACACAGGGAGAGATGAAACTGCACTTACTGTGGATTTTTGTAACAAACATTTCCTTCCTTCTTGATGTATAAAATTATTATTTGTGGATCACACTCAGAAGTCCAAGTTCAATTTCTAGTCAGGTAGGAGCCCAGCTTATGTCAATGGCAGTGCTACTCATTTCAAGGACGAATAAAAAAATTTAATTAGGCCCTCAGGTAATAAAATAGCTTACTGCACGTACATCTTATTATCAAGGCCCTATAATGGTCTCCTCCAAAACTTTACAAAGCAAAAACAGGGCCTCAGCTTCAAGCAAAGATCCTTCCAGCTGAAATGGTCCCACGTACAAACCCCTTTCTGCACAAGCGTTTCTGACCCGAGGGGAAACATGGGAAACTGCCTTAACTTGCAATCAAGTTCTGGTCTTAAAAGCTTTGTTATGAAGTCCATGGGCAAAAGGACTAGCAGCACACTGTCTGGCCTTGTGTTTTTGGCGACCAAGCCCTCCATCCTTATACCACAGGTATCCTGAAATTGTAAGTATTTGTCATAAGAGAGTTATGCTTCCATCATCAGTTTTCAAAGCTGTCAGTGAAGCATCTTCTAGGAAACCACATGGGCTTGATTTCTGCACGACTGAGGTTAGATCTCCCTCTGCCACCTCCCTCATCTCCTCTGCAAGGAAGGCAGAATACATGTCTGCACAGAGAAGACAACAAGAGTAACAAAGACCTCCTCCATGTGTGAAAGAGATAGAAGGGAGCACTTCATGGATAGCTGGAGATCACAGATGAGCTTTTCCCACTGCTGGTGTTTTACTTCACAATGGGCAATCAGACATCTGCCATCCTGATACACGTGCATCTAAAACATCTACTTTAGGCTCCCAGAATTCTTGCAAATCCTACCAAAGTTTTCAAAACTGTCTTGCAATGAAAGTTAAAATAAACTTGCTGGTGATTTGTTAGGATGTGGATGGGCCATTTTATGCATAATAGCGTTATGCTAAATGTTCTGCAGTTAAGGAATCCTTCCTGTACTGAGTGAACTGCTGCATACATTTCTCTAATGTCCATTCCTGCTTAGATTTATGGTGCCTGCTCATTGTCCTTTATTAAATGCTTCCATTAACTTTTCTGTTACTTTTTTCCGCAGCTTACAGCTCTATAAAATTGAGTTACTAGCTATGCAAATTCATACCATTTGCATTTGTAGAAGTCCTGCTTCAAATAAATGTGTTATGTCTCTACATATTTGGTATATTTAGATGCAAACCTCTGCCTAGTTTTTCAAGATGCACTGACTTTTCATATTTCTCTAGGTCTGGATAAAATAAGACTCTGCACCCTCCTGTGATGATGTGGGAGCAGGGTACAGGGTCAGAGGCAGATCTGACCAGTACCCAGCAGTGACAATGATTCTTTGAGTCATTAGCCCTGCTGAGTCAAGAACTTCCAAAGTTGCTTCTATTTTCTGTCTGTGGACTAGATCCACAAAAATATTGAATTACAATTATTTGAGGATCTATTTTGAAAGATCTTGCATGCTTACCCTTAGCACAGATTAAAATTTCTGAATTTTCAGTAGTGCTGTGTCAGGTGACTAGAGTATCGCCACATGCAAGGATTTAAGACCTTCCTTTGTCCTTAGTGTTTCCTATTGAATGGTTTAGGCAACTTATATCCCAGCATATTATTCTTTGTAGATCACATTTCCAAGTCCCTTTTACTCTGCGTACACAGCTTGGAGGCCTCACTTAGGGCTGTACAAAGTCCCTCCAGGGCTCAAGGTATCAATAAATGGGTAGTTCACAATCAAGCCAAATAAACGCACTTCTTCCTCTTGTACCCTGTTGTAGAGCACACTCGTGAGCCCTTCCACCTTCTTGCACTGAAAGGGAGTGGAGTTAAAACTTCCATCCTTATTGACCATTGCCCAATTAATCTTACTGTAATCATGGAGAAAATACCTTAATTTCACCTTTCTCTTTTTTAATATTTTTCCCTCTTTTTGGTGTTCCTGCTACTTAAATATCTACAGACAGTTCTGCTAAAATGGTCAAGCTACTGTTATCTCTTCACTGGTCTATTTATTAGGAGTATTTTTTTATTTTTTTCAGAAGTCGTATCCTTCATTTCTTTTGTGTTGCATCATCATACATGCTCTCATACATCTAATATCCTAGCCCTTCACATTAACTTATAGTTCTTACCTTTTCAGTGTACTTTGCCTTATTTTTTTACTTCCTTTTGTCATTCTGGCAGAAAATCACACCCTTGGCTTATCATATGGTTAAGATAGAGTAATTATGTCTATCTGTATATCCCAGATACCAAATCTCCGTGCTGTTTTATGAAGATTGCTTCTTCTAACAGCATAACACCAACTGTAGTGCCATGCCTGTATTTCTAGAGTACAGCATCCCTGGACTAACTACCCCAGAGTGTTCACTCCAGGGACATCCCTATTCACTGGGGCATTTTAAATACAGACAGCATCCCACTAAGATGTTTTTATCCTCTGTGTTGAACAAGAAACGTTTAACATATAGCCAAGTTCTATAGCCACGCCTGAAAAAAAGTGTTTTTAAGTCTTTGGGAAAAAAACCTTTCCTGAGAAACATGATCAATATTAGCCTAGTTCACAGACTGGAAAGAGGAATTTCCCAAGGCCCCTCGACAAATTGCCAATTCTGAATTGCTCTCACTGAAAAAAACAAAACCATAAAAAAACCCAGCAAATCTGTGGTATACCTTAATAATGATCCAGGTCATGGTGTGAGTGACTGCAATACTTCACAATTTTATGTTACTATTTTTAATCATCTCCTTCAATGCTCCTCAGGAAGAAGAGAACCTTGCCCAGTATTACAAAGAAAATGAATGAATCCTGAATCTACTGTATAGCCACCAAAAACCAGTTTGTTTTGATGTTATTTTTTTTTTAATAAATAGGACCAAAGAATCAAAGAGGTTAGTGTAACCATGTTGCTTCACAACGTCAGCCAGTGAAACATCACTGAGGGCTTTGAATACAGAGATCTAGGACCATTCTGCTACCATGGAAAAAATGTAGAAATTTCACAAAAGAAGGTTAGAACTAAGAAAAAACCTTAGTATTTTGAGATTGGAATTGTGTAGTTATGCAGACAAAAATTAATCAAAAGCTACAAACAGCTTTTCTTCCAGAGACAATGTCTGTTAAAGTCCTTAACTTGTCAAAAAATCTTTGCAAAGAGAAGAAAGAGCTACTGCTATTCTTAAATTCTGTTCTGTGAGTGATATCCACTTACACCATCCTTTGATGAAATAGAGAAACACAAAGGGGAAAGAATACTGAGTATGATAAATAAAGATGTGAAAATACACCCTTGTGATCGACTTTCTCAGGATTCAGGTGTTTATTCATGTTGGTCAGTGAGTAGAATAGTCAGATGCATGCCTTATTTTATTCCACATCTAAATCTAACTTCCATATCAGCAGTTTTGGCATATTGATTTCTCGATTGATCATACCGAGGCTCAACACATTCCCTGGGACTGACAGGCCTTTAGCTCTGTGCCATTTCACCTATATCTTTTTCATATCTTTCCAAACAATGGCTCTTGTTGTAAGTAAATAGAATATTTTCTACACCTTGTTTACTTTCCTGTGCTCAAATTCAAGACTTATCGATATGTGGTAGAATCTGATTATGAAAATACATTTGCCGTGTGTCAGAGAGCAATAGTCATGACTCCCCTTTGTTTATCAGGAGTATAAGTATCCTGAGATCCTCGGATTAGAGATGCAATAGAAATAAAAATGCATTAACCATTGAAAATATTTTCACACAATAGATACTCTCTCTTTTTGGCTTACTTTTACAGTATCTTCAGTTTTATGTTCACAGTTTCTAAATTCTAAAAACTATACCCGCAGACTATATAAAGAACACTTTTGAATGGATGGACCGATGTTGCACTGGCACTGTGTGCTTTGAGACAAAATGTAAGGGAGATAAAAAGAAAGAAAGAAATCAAATGAAAGCCTGAAGGTGAGATTAGCTCTCCTGATAAAACATCCATTGATTTTAATGGTAAAGGGAAATCACGAAGGGAGGGATACAGAGAGCATTGGGGAATGGCTTATGCATCTCTCGGGTATTGGAGTGTCCTAAAACCAGTGTATTTCTGTCTGCTACACTTCCTCTCTGCCCAGGATGTGATCTTGTTGTTCAATCTGTGAAGACAATTCTTGCTAATTCTTGTTTATCATAGTTTGAGGTGTCTTAGGCTCCAGAATTTTAAAGATCGAATTTTGCCACTCGAGTCAGCTTTATCAAGAGGAGGCTGGTTATACTGAGATAGTATCCTGGACCTCTGTTACTATGAGTTGGGGTTTTTTTTCTTCAAAAAGTCCTTTGCTGATGGAGGCTGGGAGTTATGGATACACTTTTTCTCAAGAGCCTTTTTTCAACAAAGGCTCAAATGCTAAAGTTGTGGAATTAGTGTGGCTCTGAATACGAAAGAGCTTTTACCTGCTTCTGACAAAACTAGTTAAGGTAAAAGCAAATTTATGGCAGTGAACATTTTGTGGCGTGCTCACACTGCACTGGAAATTTAGATCCTGCAAATGGGATTGCAAAAGCCCAGTACCAGCCCCTGCACGGTGAGTTTCAGGGTCAGAAATCTGCAGCTCCTTGCAGTGGTATAACTGAGTGGAGACTTGGATCTGCTTGTATCCCCCATGTGGCTTTCACCTTGCTTACTTGAACGGCTGCAGACAATGGGGAGGCTAGGAGGACAAGTGGGTTACATTGCATCGTGACCAGGAAAAGGTTCTTGTCTGAAATGTGTGAAATCATGTAAAAGAGACACATTCATGCATCTGCAATTAGTTTTAAAAGTGTTTTTGAAATATTAACTCTTATTTATTTTAAGTTAGGATTAAAGGTTACCTTTAACAATACAGACAATAAATACTTGCAGAACTGTGTTTCCTGAAAAGTTATAGACACTGTCTTTCTTCATAATTTTGCCATTGTATTTCTTCTAAAGAAATATCTTTAGAAGTCTGATTGAAAAGCACAAGAAAATGTGCAATATTTGTTCTAATGATTAAGAGATCTATGAGAATAACTGGATTTTGCAAAAACAAAGTACGTCTATTGGTACATATATAAGGAGTCCCTGCTGCCTCATAAGTTTTGATTATCCTTTTTCAGGTCAAGTGATAAGTTATGTGGTCAGCTGTGTCTTCCTTTTGTCTTTAGATCTTTTATTTTCCTGGCATCATCTGTCTTTCTGTTTCTTTACGTGGGGTTGGACACATTCAATACTGTGGAAGTCTTACCAGGTGTCTGGGAAATAGATGCCTTAATGGATCACTGCCTAGCTGTAAATAGCGTGACAAAAGCAGGATCTCATATCAGATGGATAGCATCTTAAAATGGCTCAGAACATCAGTCACTATACAGAGTTTAAAGCAGCAAAATTCAGTCTTCCCTAGGCAGAGGATAAACAGAATTGAAAACAGACTTCTGGAACCTTCTCCAAAATTATATCAAAAAAGGAGGAAAAGAAAAATTGATGTAATCCTGGACTCTAAGCACACACATGCTTTGACTATAAATCTCTTAATCACTTGTCACTCTCAAATTTCTGAAACAATCATAGGTGCTAGTAGTTTCATCTGAGCTCCTTTCCCTTGAAGTGTACTTCATAAAATATTTTTATACCATTCCCTATTGAGCAGACCCATCTTGTCTCTGACTTGCAGTATAATCACTTGTTCTTAAGCACTCATGGGTAAGCAGTCTCTTTTTTTGCAAACTTGTTTCTTTCCACAGGATTCAGTTCAGTTCTGAAGTTCAGATTTCTAGCAGTGTAGGAGTAATTAAAATTCCCCTTGATCAGTGTATTTTAACTTTTTTGCAGGCCTCTTTTATCTGTACAAATATGGCTTTGAATGTGTTTTCTCTCCTTAGAGGCGAGTAACAGATCCTAATAAATATTTTTTTTAGTGCAGTCATATCCTTTGTCCCAGTTAGCCAGCTGCCACAGATTTTTCCTTTTTTTTCTTTTTTTTTTTCTTTTTTTTCTTTTTTTTTTCCCTTTCTTTTTTTCCTTGGAAATGCTGTATTTTGATATAACCCAAGCCCAGTGACGACATTTTTCAGACCAGTCCCAGTTTGCACTAAGGATCCCTGAATTGTTTTGGATTAGCACCAGCTCCCTTCCTGCCATTGCCTTGTCTGTGGGAGAGATCTTCCCAGGCATCTTAGTGATTTAGTTATGCCTAGATAAGGATTTCCTCCTGCTTTGTATCCAAATCCCTCAAACATCACACAGACCTACCCAACATCTGCTGCAACTGTCTGTATTTGAGAGCAAGTTTTATGCTCTGTGAGACATCTCAGTCCAGACCAAGGGTGAAGCAAGTATTAAAGCAATGCGGAGAAAAGTGAGAGAAGGAACTGAGAAAAAGAAGGGAAAAAGAGAAAGGAAAGCCAGTACGTATCTTTTTCTCAGCCAGTTTTGTCTGAATCACCTTTGGTTGTTCCTCTGACCGAAGCACAAACATTCACCCCTCTAGGTTTTACTCACTGGCAAATGATCTGGACTGCATTTGTCACAGAGACATTCATCCAGTCACTCCTCTACAGGACAAATTTTAAGGAATAAATAAGTCATGACCTCTAGTTTCTTTGTAGTAGGGTGTTGTGGTTTAACCCCAGCCAGCAACTAAGTACCACGCAGACGCTTGTTCACTCCTCCCCCCTCCCAGTGGGATGGGGAGGACAATCAGAAAAAAAAAAGTAAAACTCATGGGTTGAGATAAGAACAGTTTAATAACTAAAATAAAATATAATAACAATAATAATAATAAAATATAAAACAATAATAATAATTGTAATGAAAAGGAATATAACAAAAAGAGAGAAATTAGACCCAAGAAAAGACAAGTGATGCACAATGCAATTGCTCACCACCCGCTGACTGATGCCTGAGCCATGATCCGCCCCTCCTGGCCAACTCCGCCCCATTTATATACTGGGCATGACGTTCCATGGTATGGAATACCCCTTTGGCTAGTTCAGGTCAGCTGCCCCAGCTCTGCTCCCTCCCAGCTTCTTGCACACCTGCTTGCTGGCAGAGCATGGGAAACTGAAAAGTCCTTGGCTTAAGATAAGCGCTACTTAGCAACAACTAAAACATCAGAGTGTTATCAACATCATTCTCACACTAAATCCAACACACAGCACAGTACCAGCTACTAAGAAGAAAATTAACTCTATCCCAGCCAAAATCAGGCCACATGCAGTATTCCGAAAACACAGGAAATTTTTTCAGATGCCTCTTACAAGTAGTAACCAATTGAAAGTGAAAAATGGTATTTAGTAAAAAGATGCTGTTCACACCTATCCTCCTAATTTTTGTCATATTTTGCTTCAATACTAAATGTTAAATCAAACAGGCCTGAATTAAGAGAAAACACGTTGGATATCAACAGCATCATTAGCACTCCGCAGCTGTTACATATACATATGTTAAAGCCTTTCATGTTAGAATTCCAGTTACTGTACCAGAACAAAATCATATTCTTGTCTGATTAAAACAAAGTGCTCAGAAAAAAAAGAAAAAAGCCTACCAAAACCAGCTCAACATCAAGAAAAGCCAGATAAGTATGGTAAGTATGAGCGCTTTGTAAATGACGAGTTAGCTATGGCAAGCTAACAAACAAAAAACAGTTCCTCTATTTGTTTTTGATAACAATGATTCTGAAGAAAACCACACAGACGTTAATGTCTCCCCAAACTCATATAGCTTGAGTTGTACATCATTCAGAGATTCATCACTCCAACTCACCCTTGGAACATCTAGCACCATTTTTTGCAGGTAATTTCATAACGCAATGTGATATTCTATGAAGCTATTCCATGATGTTATTCACAGAAGGGACTAAGCAGTCAGCAATTTTCAAGTGCTGTAAGCATAATGCATTAGAGGAAACAATATCTTGTTCATTTCCATAGTGATGCAAAAAATGTAACTTTCACTCTCCACCTTGAAAGAGTCCAGCAGATTCCAGAGTCCAACACATCTCATTCATTTCCATCTCCTGTTCAGTCTGTCTTGCCTAAAATTGTAAATTTTCTCTTCCCGTCTTTTTACCTTATTCTATTTACAGCTGGGCAGGCATAGCCTTCAGTCTGATGCACAGAGTACGCTCCAGAAAGGTGGAGGATGTGATCTGAATCCGCTTAGGCTAAGGAGGGACAGGAGAATACAGGGAAGGATGAAAACAGCAGCACCATGACAACAGTCCTTAAAGGAAAGTTATGGGGTACTACCTTTGAATGGGGGTGCTGGACTTGGGACCTGCAGTAGAAAGAAAAGCCTGCTGAAGTCTCAAACCCCAGAGAAGGACGAGATATTGGTTACAAGCTTAGCAGAGGAGCTGCCTACCTTGTCAGCAGTCTACCCTAGGTGGCTGCCAGCCAAACGCACTACTTCTCTGGAACATAGGGAGCACAGATCTACTGGGATTTATACTTGGGATGGGCATTGAAAAAAACCAACAAATATTGAAACACTGCGGGCTGTGGTGATCATATCATGATGTTAAACATTTCCTAACTTTTCCTTTAGGCACCGATTTACAAGGTTTTATGTACTCCAACTCCCTCTCATTTGCTCCTCTGGAGACGTAACATCTGCCTGTAGCAATTGCTTTGTGAGTCAAGTCCCAGAGGTGCTGAAGGGCACCTTGACTGCACTCAGGGTAGTGAGGAACCTACTAAATTCCTCTAGATCCACAAAGCAGACATTTTCCCACCTAGTTTTCCCTCATGCCCTAATCCATAGGTATTTTCAGAACAGAGTACCAAAGGAAATATGGCTGTGGCTGCATGCTGGCTTCTCTAGTAGCTCTTTCTTTAGAGTGCACTCATGGGATGCAGAAATACTGGTTTCCTCTCTCATCCTGTGCCTATTTCTGTTGTTTGGCTTCATACTTGGGGAATTGGGTTCACCCTCCATTGAGCCAAAAAGAAAGCAAGAGCCTGTAGTGCAGAGGTTGAACAGCTGCCTGGGAGGATCTGGAGGACACCTTACTGTGATGTTGCTTTAATCACTATGCTATTGAATCCCATTCTTTTCCCAGCCCCTTGCACATGAAAAGTTTGGTTGGTCTGTGAAGCAGAAGTGAGAGCTAACCATGCAAGTGAGAGCTGACCGTGATCTTGCCTTCCAGGCTTTCTCCCATTTCTGGTGTAAAACCCTTAAATATCCCACAGAGGGCCACTGAGTAGATAGAAAGGCTTCGTCAACTGCAGGCTGAGAAATGACCAGCTGTTGCTTCTGCTTACTAACACTGGAGCAATCTAGCCTCTACTGCATCCATTTGTCCTTGGCTAGCCAACTGACTGTGAACCCAGGCATAACAGTAAAAATTTCTCCTGAGGTGAGAATGAAAGCATTAAATGCTTTTAATTCCAATTTACTTCATAGCAAAACAGTTGAAAAATAACTGTTTGAGCGAACATTTTTAGTTCAATCTATGAAAAACAATTCCATTGTCCAAGGAGCATTTCCCATACCATCACAAATCGCCATTTAACATATAGAAAATAGCTTGATGTAGGCACTGATGCAAGAATGACTCTAATCTCAGTTATGTTTGCTCTGATAATTATGTTTGCCACATCATTCTTCCTATTTTCTGAGCATTTCTTCCCACATTATAGAGATCAGACCCCAGTTTTCTAATCAAATCCACATTAGTACATGTATTTCAGAAATTCTTATTGGGACTACTTGCAAAAATCTTGGTATAAAACAATAAATCTTATATGAGACTCACCCAAGAACAAACTGAAGCATTATTCCCAAAGCAGAAGGTAACATCCCTGACTCTGGACTGGTCTTCCACATTGCAAAGGGGAAAAGAAAGTCACTACATTTCTCTTAAAAATCACCCCTAGAGCAGAGGATTGCCTTTGATTGTGCATCCCTTTGCAACTCCAGTGCAGGTGTATGCATTTTAAAATAAATTCTAGAAGAATCCTGAATACACTAAAGAAATACTTAAATAGGAACTAAATAAAATGGATCCACCTGTAACTGGGGTGTGGTACACGTTGATTATTTTGGGTTGCTGAATTTGCTTTTGGGATCTCTTGGAGCCAAAAATTCAATTCCAGGAAACCTTTGTGGGCTATTTTTAGCTTAGGCTCAAAGGACAAAGTTGGCATAAAGTTTGTCCTTGGCCCTTCCACTTCCAAAGTGTTTTAAGGGAAGGGAGGATTAGCCAAATAAACCTTGTCAAATATTCACTGATGCTTAGCAGCATGCTGCAGTCTTTGCAATTCTCCTGCATCCCTTCCAACAAGGCATAATTTTCATACTCTCTAACAGAGAGCTGTGTGATTCTATCTTAGGAAAGACTGATTAATTTTGCTGAATTGACTCCATGGCCCATGGGAGGCAAACGATAAGAAAAGAAAAGAAAGAAAAAAATATTTTCAATAGAGCTGAATGCAGATGGTACATTATCTTGTCTACCGTCTTTGTCATATAGACCTGTGTCTGGATATTGTACTGGAGGTTATCCCATTATCCAGGTTTGCCCTATAGGAGTACACAGTGGGTGTTAATCTCATAGTCTTCTCATGGATATCTCCTGTTTACTAAGCCTGTTCTGTAAGATCCAACCCTTAGAGTAAATCTGGACTCAATAATTGTGAAGTATAAATTCCAGAAGTGTTAAATGCACTGGAACTGATGCAAAGCATTTTAACTATGTAGAAATGTACTCATTTAAAACACATTTGAGGTGACCATATTCATTGGACACACTTCCACTCAAAAACAAAACCTGTCTCTGGCTGGATCTTAATGTAGATCACTTACTGTTGAAATCACTGCTCTATTGAGGAGCCTGCTGAAGATGGCTTCATTAGGGAATTAACATGCCTTAAGAGTTGCAGGGTAGTTCACACACTGATGTCTACACTTACGGAGTCCTTATTGATCCTATTCCTAAGGTGGCAGTAATCAACACAAGCTAAAATAAGTCATGATAAGCTTTAATGGCATATTTGAAGTTCTATCATCAGGACAGTTTGTTTGTTAAAACAGAGCAGCCCAGCAAACTTCTGACATGTGACAAGGATGCATTTCAGTTCCCTGAACCTATACTGCTTTATTCAATAACCTGGTGATGCTGTTAGACTTAGTTGTCCTTGCAAGTGCAAGCCAGCTCCCACATGCTCTCTGCCTTTCTTCACACTCAATTTCTATCACTCTTCTCCCTCACAGAGATACAAAACAAGATCTGCAAAGAGGTTATGTAGTGGATAAAAGTTTTTGTTAACAAATAATAGCAATTGCTAAGAACAGAATGGCAAAATGAAAAGGAGAACCTTTTGGGGCTGAAGAGGAAGTAATCACAAAGAGAACAAAGCTAAACCTAATCAGACTATTATAACACTTCCATGGAAATACACTCCCGTAATAACAATTTTTAAATGGATCTCGTTGAAATCTCATTTCTGTTCTAGTTCACATTGAGAATTCATTCCTTCCACCCTAACACATTGATAAATTGAAAGGCTATCCAATGCTGTGGTAATGGGTATCCTTCATGCCAGTCCTCCAGGATGGATGGATACCATAGTCCCTGAAAAGAATGGTCATTAGACCTTTCCTCAGAAATCTTCATTTATCATGAGAGTTATTCAAGCAATATGAATAATTATAGAATAACAGCTATAGATCTGCTGGTGAAAAGAGGATTCATGTTCCGGAAAAGAAAACGTGTATGGGGAAGAAGAGACAGAAGAGGACAAAGATTTCTTCAAGACTTTGGTCACAAGACCAAAATTGCTCAAATGGGATAAAAAAATCTTTACAAAGAGTATATTGTTTGTGTAGAGATGTTCTGTAGTCAATTTAGATCTGTATTTTTCTCATAACAGCTAGGGAATAATTGCTTTTAGAAGGTTTGCCAATTGCTTTGTCTGTCACACATCCTTAAGGAGTAAAAGTGCACTCAAAGTAGAGCTCTGTCAGCCAGGGTACTCACCAGAGCAGAGCTCTAGGCCTGGGCATGTTTAAGACCCTAGGAAAAACAGGGATGTCAATACAGGTTATATGATGGCACAGAGCTCACTCAGAGCTTCTCAGAGGCAAAACCATATGTTGCCATCTCAAGGGTGAGGGCAAAATAATTTTTACCTGCAATACCTAAAAAGAAATTCTGCAGCACTGACATAACTGGGCCCCAAGTATGATCTCTGAGACGGATCATAACGGTTCCATGAGAAACCCAGGAGGGCTCAGAGAGCTGCTGTGGGGCTGGGGAAACTCCAAGGAGTTTTGAGATAGGTGGGAGGTACAAAGGGAAGGAGGTGTCTCCGTAACTTTTCATCTGCCTCCTGCCCTCAGGAGCCAACCTGATTTCCCAGGGAGTTCAGGGGCCACCTCAGGAGGATTTCAGCCTGGCTGGTGGATGCAGTGTCAGGGAAGGCTGGCCCAGAGGCATCCGGTGGTGGGGCAAAGGCAGTGGTGCTGGGCTGGGATGTGAAGACACTCAAAGCGCAGACTTCACCCCAAATGCTGCTGCCTGCAGAGGAGCATAGTAGAAGAACAAGAGCAGCCACTGCATTCATTGGTGAGTCAGGGACAGCCAGTGCCAAACAGGGAAGGTAGAGGCAGTGAGATGCATCCTCTAACGTGGATCTGCTGAGCCTGGCATGCTTATGTTTCATTGCCGACATGTGACACAAGCTCTTGCGCTCCAAAAAAAGATAGGAACTAGTGTTAAGAAACCTAAAGACCCCCAAACTAATTTTCCTGCTGATTTTTTTTCTTGGTGTCCTACAGAGAAAGCCAGCTCTTGGAGGGCCTTTTGGTTGGACTGAGAAATGCCAGTTCTCCAAAGAGACGCTAGGTGATGCTGGAGCCTTACAGGGGTCACCCATGGAGACGGCCAAAGCCAGAAATGTCGCTAGGGCTTGTCTCAGGCTACCCCAGCCTTAAAACATTGGTGCCTGCTGCCTGGGGAGTGTCAAGCAGGGGAGCTCTACCAGAATGCTCACAAAGTGCTAGCTGAAAGGAAAAGTACACCCTCTACTTTAATTTCAGAAATGTAAAGAAAAAACAATAAGAAGAGCAAATGTCATAACTCACATCTTCATAAAAGGCTGCCTTCCTGACTTTTCCACTCTTTTTAGTGGGCAGCCTCAAAATAACAAGATTTTGCTAACACTGGTGTATCTATACTTCTGGCCTTCCAAATGGACGAGTAACTAAAACTGCATGTTAGCATGTTTTGTTCAGCACGGGGTGTTTTAAAAGCACTCCACAGATCATCTATAAGACATGATGTTCTGCAAAACAAAAGGAAGAAAAAAGACTTCAACAAGGGAAGAACCATTTTCTCAAGGCCAAAAATAAGAGGGAAAACAACTGTCACAGAAATGTCTACGTACATAAAGGGAGTTGCCTTGAATTTGTAAAAGCTCTGAAAAAGCACAATTCAAAGCTCACATGATATTGAAGGAGTGTAAGGGAGCCCAGGGTCAGCTCCAATGGATCCAAAATGGTCAGATTGGTGCTGTAACACACTGAATGCTGGCAGTTTTCAAGGGGAAGACTATCCTCAATAAATTATTCACAGTGTCATTTGGTGAAACTTCTAGATACCGGTTATTAAAGCCATGCAGTCTGTCAAACAGGACTGAGAAGGCAGGCGGCATCTGATTCAAGGATGTCAGCTCTGAGAGAACAGGATCCATGCTGAGGGAAGACAGTTAAGTTCTGCTCGAGAGCCTGTAACTGCACGCTCCTGTGATGGCATTGCAGCTGTAGCTGGGGATGGATTAGTGGCTTCAGATGGGAAATTAATGGCGAGAAACTTGAAATCCATTTTGCGCACTGCTGTGCTAATGTGCCAAATGTCACTGTCTCCCTGTTGGCTGCCTCAGGGAGGGGCACTTGCATTTTTCTATCAGTTCCCTGTAGATTGCTAATTTGGAAGATCTTAAGTAAAGCAAACCTATGTTACTTCACTGACACAACAATGCAGAATGAAAATTGTCGTGAGCTGCAGCACTGTGATAGTGATTTCAATCACAAATTGATAATATCATTTGAGAATACGGAAATGTTAAAACAGAGTTTGCTTGAAATTGTAATCTACATACCAGAGCCTGGTGACAGATTATGGAGGTCAAGCATCAGGAGAAATTATTTTCAAACTCCCTCTTTTCCACATGATCTTTGCCATTGTAATTAATATTGGGGTGCAGACCAAGCTATGGGGAACACATACATATTAGGGAATGTATGTAAATGTAGCAACCACCCTAGAGTCCTGAAAGTCTAGACAAGCTAGAAATGGAAGTAGAATCACATCTCTCATCTCCCTGATGAACAGAGCAGTTAAATGACTTGCTGAGGGCTATGTGGGAAGCCTGTGGCAGAAGGCAGGGCCTCTTCTCCCCAGTGTCCATTCAGTATGCCATCCAGAACACTCTTCCGTATAGCTGATAGTCAGCTATTTGCTTTTGTATGATTCGACCAAGCCTTAGAAAATGCCCATTTAGGAAAAACGACATCTGCAAAAATGGAAGGAAAAAAAAAGGTTTGTAAAAGAAAAAGTGAAGATATTTCTCAATGGCAAAAGTTTTTGCCTCACAGGCCAAGGTGAGTTTACCCAGGAGAGTTTCAGAAGATAAAAAATGTGACTGCAGAGAAAGAAAGAATTAATGCCTGATGAATCACGATGGATGAAAACTGTGAAGCTGATGATTGATGGTATTTACATTCAGTTAGAGTAATAACCCTGCACTAACCTGTTCAGACCTGTAAAATCCAGGTCTGTTTCCACAAACTGTTAAGGTCAGTAGAAAATTTCCCTTAGTTTTGTCTATAAGGAATGGAGAAAGAGAGGAGAGTTAAGCATGCTGTGAGTTATTTGGAAGCAGTGTTTCCATGATATAATGGCAAACTATTAAGTCCTGGCATGCAAGAACGTGATCATTCACATTTAAAGCGTGGCAATAAAGAAGACGGTAGACATATGAGATAGAAGGGCAGGGAGGGGGAAGAAAGAGGAAGGAAGAGGACAGATTGCAAACCAACCAAATTCAGCATGTGAAATGTGTATTTTAGGTACGGGAACAGTACTGACTTCCAAGCCTGGGATCGAAAGCTCTTCTGACATTTTCCCACAAAATAGCTTGCCATCTGAAAATGCCAACTGATTGAAATCAAAAGTGTTTATGGAAACAAGTTTTTTTTTTCCCGTGATTTTCATCATTCCAGGGTTTTTAGGCTAGAATTTTTATTGCAAAGAAAGAGAAAGAGATAACTTCACTGTGGAATAGCTAATAGCCTAGTGATGTTTGCAGTCTACCTGCTTACAGGTAGGTAGTACTATATTCTAAGGGAATACCCTCAGTACTAAACAACTTTACAATGAGCATATTCTCGCTCTGATTTTATTTTCCTTTTAACACACAAAAAATACTTTGGAAGATCTTTTCCTTTTGATTGTGGAAAAGAAAGAATATTTATAAAATATTCACAAGTATAAAAAAATGCGCTCTCTTCGGTGGACCTTACCTGGCATTTAGGTCATTTGCCTATCATATTAACTGGGTGTCACTATGCTTTAAGAACTGGTGGTGCTTTTGGGAGGAGGGAAGGGGAGCAGTTCATTTAAAGTCGTTACACTATGAAAGGCCACCTACCAGGGCAGGCTGAGTGATTCACAATGAATAATTTATTCTCTCCTTTCTGTCGTGCAATAGCGACAAGCAGATTGTGAAGGGTTTTTTTTTTCCACTACACTTCTATATTGTGTCTTCAAGCCTGGTCAAAAGCCAGTCCGAGCCAGTGGAGGACTTTGAACTGAGACTTGCTCCATGGTTCATAATGAATGTCAGTAGGTAGCAACCCAGTGAAAATTATGCTGCCAGGATCTTTTGCTACATAGAAAGGAAAAATCAATGATCTTCCTTTAAGAAAGAGGTTATAACATACAGTCCAAGGTGGAAATATCTTAAGTAGCAGCTCTGAACTCCCTCCACAAGGCTTTTTGCAGGAGTGAAAGAGGCAAACACAAATACTCCACTTTCTCCCAACAACACATGACGAGATCATAACAAGAAATTCCTTACTAGCTCTTCTAAACACAGTAGACCGTTAACTGCTCTGTGAGAAATGGGTTGGACTATACAAAAAGATGACTGCTTATTATCTGAATGCTATTACTTAATTACAAGTGATAAAAAATGACAGCATTTCTGTTTCTTGGTTGGTTTATACATGAGCACACTACAAGTATGAATTAAAACACTTTTCCTCTATATTGTTCATATTTTCTGTAAGCATTCATGTTAGACAATCACAGCCACTTGATCTTCAGATTTTAATGGAAGCTATACACAAAAAGGCCAGTGAAGCAAAATATATTACTATCTCAGTAAATATTAGAAAATTATTTAAAATATTCAGGCAGCTTCCCTAGTTCAGTTGTATTTCATGTCTTACCTCAAAACTGAAAGCAATAATAAGCAACATCCCCAAGCAAGGAAACAAAATCATCTGAATTTTTAAAAATGCTAAAACAAACCCTAGCAGGGCCACACAGCACTGTCCCATCCACAACTCAGGAACTGGTATGGGTTAGGGCCCATTTCCAGTTAAAACTGTGGAGGTGGCCACCCAGTTTTGCACTGTTTGATGGTATGGGTGCAGGCACCTCTGTGCCATTTTGATATACTGGTATAGACATGGCCTTAGAAACCTCAGCCAGCTGGTTTTTGTCTCATGATCAAACTAATTTAATGCCATTTGCAGCTTTAGTTTGTTGTTTATTTGGGGGGGGGGGTTAATTTTTTTTATTTTGTTTTGAATGTGGGCAAAAGAAACCACACAGTAACCTAGGGACAGGGGCATCCTCCAGGATGTCGTAGACTCTTTAAAACAGAAGCTTGAGTCCTAATCTTTGGCATGCTGAGTGAACCACATTGACCAGACTCTTTGTCTTCTGAAGATAGGTTGACACTGTTGTTCTTACTGAGATCTGAAGCTCCATCCTGGACCTGAGAAACCTTTTCCAATAGAAGCTTAGCTGAAACAAGGTGCTTTCAGTGAATTGTACTTTACAATCAAAAAAAGAAATGGCAGATATTGGAGATGTAAATATTCCTTGAATGTCATATGTGCTGCTTTTGGCTGGGATAGTTAATTTTCTTCATAGTAGCTAGCATGGGGCTATGTTTTGGATTTGTGCTGGAAACAGCGTTGGTAACACAGGGATGTTTTCATTATTGCTGCAGTGCTTACACACAGTCAAGGCCTTTTTGGCTTCTCACACCGCCCCACCAGCGAGGAGGCTGGGGGTGCACAAGAAGCTGGGAGGGGACACAGCCAGGACAGCTGACCCCAGCTGACCAAAGGGATATTCCATACCACATGACATTGTGCTAAACAATATAAAGTCGGAGGAAGAAGAAGGAAGGCGGGGGACATTTGGAGTGATGGTGTTTTGTCTTCCCAAGTAACCATTACGCATGATGGAGCCCCGCTTTCCTGGAGATGGCTGAACTCCTGCCTGCCGATGGGAAGTGGTGAATGAATTCCTTGTTTTGCTTTGCTTGCCTGTGCAGCTTTTGCTTTACCTATTAAACTGTCTTTATCTCAACCCACGAGCTCTCTCACTTTTACCCTTCCGATTCTCTCCCCCATCCAACCACGGGGGGGTGAGTGAGCAGCTGTGTGGTGCTTAGGTGCCAGCTGGTTAAACCACGACAGTCCTTTTTGGTGCCCAACATGGGGCTCAAAGGGTTTGAGATAACGACAGATTTGACTGGAATGTGCTAGATCGAATTTATAGCTGTTATTGCTGTTTAGCTATTAATTGGCAGGCTCCTGTGCTTGCCATGGGGCTTGCTTGCCTCATTGTAAATTAGAATCTAGTGCTCGTTAGTGGCTGCTTTTTGCTTTTGCTGCTTGCTGTACTGCTTATCATCTTACTCTGCTGTGCCTGGGAACATTTTGATAACAGCAATGGCGATGTGCCTGGGCTGGCAGATGGCCAGGGCATTGCTGCTGTTTCTGTGCTGCTGTACTGGACAGACTGGAACTCCAGTGTGAACTCGAGTCAAAGGGACTGTGACCTGTGGATGAGTCCACAGGGGAGCAGGACACCCCGAAGCATCTGTGGCTGTGAATAAGTCCACACCAAAGCAGGTACATCTCGAAGTGTCTGTGGCCATGGTTATGTCTGTGCTGCAGCAGGTATACCTCTGAAGGGACTGTGAACCAAGGATAAGTTCACGCTGGAGAAGGTACACCTCAAAGGATCTGTGGCTGTGGATAAGTCCATGCTGCAGTAGGTACACCTTGAAGCATCAGTAGCTGTGCATGAGGTCATGCTGGAGCACCTCAAAGTGTGTGGCCATGGATAAGCCCACAACACATATTACACATAATAGTGTTCCTTAAATAAGACTAATTTCTGCAAGGAAGTACCACACAATGTTTTGTCAAATGAAAACTGTCTATAACATTTCAGTGATTCTGTAGATAATTATCCATATCGAAAGAAAAGCTCAAGAAAATAGTTTGAAATACTACAGCTGGATTCAGTTTCAATACAAAGAAAAGAGAAGGAAACATGGGCCTCATTTCTGATTCCAGTACAACCACTATGCACCTCTTCCTAAGTGCAAAAGTCTGCACAAAGCCATGACACCCAGCACAGGGGCTATTCCTCTGTGTTATAGTGAAGATTACCTTATCACTCACGTTTCTGCTCCTCACTGGGAAAGTAAAGATTGAAGGGCTGAGATGCCTGTGAACTGAACTTCAATAGAGTTACTGAGTGAATTACTAAATTAATTTTTGTCACAATAACCACACCAAAAATCAGCATAGAAAACTGCCATCAGATGTTTCTAGGGGTTTAATCTTCTCATAAGACTCAGTATTATGTTTTCCCACCATCCACCCATTTCCTTCATATTTCTTTCTGACAACCCACTGTAGTGTCCTCCAAGCTTATAGCTTTTTCCAGCTACGCTAACCACAGTGAGGTGCGTCTTTTTTTTCCCCACACAAATATTCTTCCTCTGTGCTTCTGGGGCCCAGCAACAAGTCAAACACTCAAAATACAGAACATGGTATTATTTCCTGTTCTTACACCTAATCCTGGAGTAGCCTACAGCAGACAGGGGAAAAAGTGCTGACTTGTCTGACCTGGAGTATAAAGAATGAAGTTGGATCAGTTGGGATAGTTGGAAGACTTGGGATATTTAGCAATAAAGTACTGCCAAATCTCTACTACCCATATGCAAAGAGAGTCATTTCAAGTGTCAATAGCAAAGCCAATTTGGATAGATACATGGACTGGAGACTGTAAAAATATATACTTATCTGTTAACATTTGTGTCTTGTTTATTCCTTTGAAGTCTCTTACAATTTGTGTGCATTAAAACATTCTTAGGTTTATTATTCTCACTGGGTAGAATTTGAAATTTGCTCTGGTTTGGAGGATCGAGATGGCAAGTAAGTGACTGATATTAAAACAAATGTCTGGAGACCATAATACAATTTTTTAATCAGGCTTCTCAATTCCTCTTGTCTGTTTTTCTAGATGGTACATTATTTATTCACATCTGTTTCTACTGTAGATAAATCTGAGTCTTCACTACTGCCCAGAGTTTGCACTATGGATCTGTCATAACGTTTATTTTTGACCCTTAACAAGGCAATATACTGAATGATGTAGCTATTGCCTATTTGGATATTAGTTTATTTTTTAAAAACAGCAGAATGTAGACACATTTATTAGGAATAAAAAAGAATTGCATGCTTCTACTAATTAACAGCTTCTTATTTTTAGTAAATTCCCAAAGACAATATCAAGCACATTATTTGAACCTTTAAAATCTGAAAAAATGTAAATTGTTACAGAGCTCTTTTTGAGTAACTTCAGGTAACAATCAAATAAGAAGATTGTCTCACATTCTGACTACTTAAGAATACAGAGCAACCCACTCCTAAAAGATGATTAGACACTTGAATCTTCTTTATTTGAAAGGTAGAACTTATGAAAAGAGATAGAAAATTCTTGGACTGCAAGAGCTTTCTCAGAAAAGAAACAATCCTCAAATTTGGAAGACTGCTTCCACATCAATACATTTGTTTCATTTATTCTGTCCATTGTTTTTTGTTATGAAACAAGACAGGGATGATTTATCTTGTTCTGTATTTCAAACAGCATCAAGTTCTGGGACAGTCACAGTTAAAGTAATTGAATTTTGTGGGGGATTTAGCTATCTTTCCTTTTCTTTCTTCTCTCTGTGATGAAGGAACTTCACAAATTGATATAGGGGCCAGAGTGGTGTTGACTTTGACCTCTATGAAGCATATTTTACTTTTCTAATTTCATCAAGAGATTGCTTGCTGAAGAAAGCCTAGTGTCACTTCTCTCTGGCCTCTTCCTTTGTGGACTTCCTGAAAAGAGGTCTGGCAGTGAGGAAAGGATGTGCTCCACTGAAGTAAGAAATTTTCTTACAAGTTTATGGGTTATTGTCAAAACTACATTTTCAAGTGCTTTCACCAACTCTAAAGTTTGCTAAAGCAAGATGAACAGTTTGATGAGCTCTTACAGATTTTCTCTGGTCTCCCAGGAATGGAGGAGGATACAGACAGAGATGAATCATTTGTGTCTGGTTTCTCCCTTTTCTCATTTGTCCTCATGCTCTTACCATATCTGTTGCACAGGAGAAAGAGAGACAGCACACCTTTTGTTTGTAAGGCGCTCTATCACATCATCTCCTTGCTAAAGCTGGAATGAGAAGCTAGGTGAGCATACTAGAGAAAGGCTCTTGATGTCCTGGACTTCTTTCCTTAACCATACCAATAGACACTACTGGAGATGGGTCACTAGGTTACAAGGCCCTTTCACTTGTACAGCTGTTGTTGGGTTGTAATCACAGATCTGAAGTCCTCGCTGCCACAGTTTTCATTATTGTCTATAAATCGTAAAGATAAAATCACTTTAAAATATTTTAGAAAACAGTCTTGATTGTTCAGGGACCATCAGTTTCCACTTCAGGATATGTTTAAGGCATTCTTCTCAACATTGCTAATTTTTCTTGGCAACAATTTTCTTTCATTATTCCATTCAAGTGCACAAATTAGACATCTTCAATCCATTTTTCAGCCTGGTTTCCTAAAGAGGTAGTTCCTTCTATAGACATTTTTATCTAATAGGCAATTTTAATGAAATATGAAAGAGGGACCGAAGCTTCCAAGACTATTAAGTTCCTAAAAGTTTGTGAAAATAAATGGCTAGGTGAAAGGAGAGAATTGTAAGTCGCTATTTCTTCTGAAGGGCCTCTTGTGTTCTGCCCCCTGGAACAACACATCATTGCAACATATCATAGTTTTTCTTACTTAGTTCTGTTCCAGGTTCTTTAAAGCTGCTATTACTGCTTTTTGACTCAATATTTCAGACCATGCTTCTCTTCTCAAAAGAAGGAGGCAATGCATTGCTTCTGTGCATCAGCCTACATGTATACACATACAAACACAGGAATGCTTACATGCATAGGCAAAAATATGGGGGGGCGCTATGTACATATGTATATATATACACACACAAAGGTAAAAAATTTCTTTCCAATTTTCTGTTCTTTTTTTTAAATGTCCTTTACTGTTGATGGGCTATTCTATGCCATCTTTTATTAAACCTTCATTTTCTCAGCCAATAGCATTCAGGTCTTTGCTTGAGAAAGTGTGCTTGGTGAACAATGGAAGTAATTTCCTCTTAGTAGACCTTCTGTCATTTCCCAGTTCACTTCAGTCTTCTGCCCATTGCAAAATACTGATTTCTATTTCCAACACAAATCTTTAGGGTCTTTGAGAGGTTTAGAAAGTCCATTTCCATATTCAAAGATCATTTAAATGGTGTCATTAAGAAAAAGAAAGGAAGGTTTCATTTCTGTATAGCGTTTTAGAGATATTTGGCTGACTTTCTCTAGCAGTGTGTTATGAAACTGCAACATATATTCGCAGTCATCATGAATGTGAGAATAGTTCTGTTTAACTTCCAAAAATGTAAGTCAGAACTCCCCAGTGGCTGGATAAACATTTTTCAAACTTATGGAATTAAATTCAACTTGCTTTCTGTATTTCATTCTTAAACAGCAACATATTCATAAAACTGTCTAATTCCAACATTACAAATATTTTTTTTACTTCATTTCAGAGATGTGTGACCTTACACTTCAAATGGAGTTACTTGGAAAAAAACATGCAGTATTATTTTTAAAAATCATGTGAATATTGATGTCAGTTCTATTTGCAAACCAATGGGAGCAAATTTTTTATTTCTGGATCATGTCCCATTAGGGTTGTTCATGCATATTTCTCTTGGAGCTTTTTTTTCCTGCTGAAAGCATGATATAGCATAAAACATAGATAATTTCCAGTATTTTTATATACTTCTTTTATATGGAGTTTGGGGAGGGTGCTTTTTGACTCTTTTTTTTCCAGTCAGTTGTCCCACTGTCTTGTGAAATATCATCTCATTTGTGAATTGTATAGTCAGCAGTAGATTCATCTCAAGAGGACAAAACAGTATAATGAATTATGTGGATGCACTCTGAATAAAACATTTCTTAGAATAGCAGTATATCTCATGACCTGCCTTTAAATGTTTCAAAATACAGTGTTTCTGGATATCATTAGCATATCATACAGAGGATGGTTCCCAAAGAAGATGAGAATTACTGCTACTAGATGATTCATCAATGGGAAAGATGCTATACTCTCTGAAAGGAGAAAAATTTATACAGGTGTCATGGTTTAACCCCAGCCAGCAACTCAGCACCACGCAGCCGCTTCCCCCTCCCCCCTTCTAGTGGGGTGGGGAGGACAATTGGAAAAAAAAAGTAAAACTCGTGGGTTGAGATAAGAACAGTTTAATAACTAAAATAAAATAAAATACACTACTACTACTACTAATAATAATAATACACTACTAATAATAATTGTAATGAAAAGGAATATAACGAAAAAAAAAACCCACCAAGAAAAGACAAGTGATGCACAATGCAATTGCTCGCCACCTGCTGACTGATGCCAGAGCCATGATCCGCCCCTCCTGGCCAACTCCCCCCTGTTTATATACTGGGCATGATGTTCCACGTTATGGAATACCCCTTTGGCTAGTTCGGGTCAGCTGCCCCGGCCATGCTCCCTCCCAGCTTCTTGCACACCTGCTTGCTGGCAGAGCATGGGAAACTGAAAAGTCCTTGGCTTAAGATAAGCGCTACTTAGCAACAACTAAAACATCAGCGTGTTATCATCAACATCATTCTCACACTAAATCCAAAACACAGCACTGTATCAGCTACTAAGAAGAAAATTAACTCTATCCCAGCCGAAACCAGGACAACAGGACATGAGACCATCATGGTGGTGGTTCAGTCCATGTAAGTCTAACACATACCAGCAGGGTCTGAGTCCATTAAAAAGAAGTCACGTGACTATTGATGGTAATGAACAGTAGATACCGTGTTAGGCACTTCCAGAAAATGATGTGTTCTCAGCTTCATCACATGCAAAACTTGACCTGACAATTTTAAAAAAACCCTTATACATCTTTAAATATGTATCTTTTGAAGAAGGATTTCATATCCTATACTATTATATCGCTTAAATCTATTTTCATTCTCAGTTTCATAAAAAGGCTAAATGCATTTCAGTAGTTCCTGCCTCAAATAATATATATTCTCTATATTGAGGGCAGATAAAAGGAAGGTGTTATGAAGTGGTGAGCAGCTGCCAATGCTGTCAGGCCTGGAACAGGCACGGACACAGGGATATAGGGATGCTCGATCCATCCACCTAGGTCTTCCCTTGCTGTCAGTGAAAGGATCCCCCCCAGTCTCTGGATGGGCTGTTAATGTCAGGCAATGAAGATGCCAGAAACAAATCTGTGGGGAACAAGCATGTTCCTCTCTTTCTGTGAGTGATGGAATCGATTTGGCTTTCTCTCACCCACCAAAAAACAAAAAAACAACAGTAGAAAACATCGAACTAAATGCACCAGCTTCCTCAAAATGCCTAAAAAAGACTATGAGGCCTACCATGAAGTTAAACAGTTTCAGCTATAGTACTTGCAGCACACTACTTCAAAGTAAACACCAGGAAGAAAGAGGAAGCAAACAACTTGTAAGTTTTAAACCACATTAGTTTTTGCAATGATGGGTCCAAATGATGTCAAACAGCAAAGTATTGACACAAACTACTTCCTGAGGTTTCATCCTGTCTAGACCAATAAAAATGCCTTCCCCTACCCATGTCCCCACAACTGCAACTATCGTCCCTTCCAGCCACCCAGAGTCTCACTCAGTCACCCCAAGTCTCCTAAGTACAGATCCTCATTTCAAGAGCTGATTTGAAGTGCCTGTTCTATGTAAAATTTTTTGCAACCTATCTTATGAAGTGGAGAATCTACCTCATGAATGCAGATCTGCATAATGTGATTATGGCTGAAAAAGTGAGCAGCAGAGGTCATTTACTCTCCATTCCTACTCCAGAAAAGGGTGATCATCGTCCATCAATAACGTGCACTGGAGTAAAGCATCCTGGAGAGGACAAACACAGCTGGTGCCAGAAGAACAAAGGAGACAACATTGTGATCAATGTGAGAAGACTATCAAACACTATTTGAGATAATCGTTAAAAACAGCCAACAAGGCTCAGTGTCATTAGCAAACTGTTTGGTGCAGACCAATTTAATGGACCACATTGGCAGCTTCAATAAATTATGGCGTTTCAGAGCGGCTGCACTGGAAGTCAACTTGAGGGCAAGAGGAAGGATGAATCAATTCCTTTTAAAAGGCAGTTGCTACTAAAATTATAGTTTAGTCCATTCAAATTACACTGGCTTCAGGGACAAAATCTGAGATGTTAAGTAAGAAGAGCTGAAAAATAGGTTTGCTATCTAGCTGCTTTATTAAAAAAGTAGACCATCTCTACCTAGATATTACTTGATGCCTAGTCATGAGCTATAACTATCTTTTTTGATTAGAACAATTTTTCAGTAATTTTTTGTTTGTTTGTAAAGCTATCTTAGAACCTATCTACCATTTTGTGCTTAAGGCACTGCACATTCTGTTCTACTTCAGTCTGCAGATAGAGACTGGATCAGACCAGTGTATCATCACATTGGATGGGATCTGACATAAAATATTGTTCCAGTAATTAAGACAAGGAACCTGAGCTTATTATTGTGTTTGTTCTTTTGCTTTTTAACTAACCTAGATTTATCTCCAAGATAGCACTTATCCAGAGACAGTATAAAACAGAATGAAAATATAATGGATAGCTACATAACCTCAAACTTCTCTATTTCTCAGTCATTTACTCGTTCCTGTAACATTCACCACAAAGACTGCGAATACTTTTTTGCCATACGCAGAAGCAGTTAGGTTCAACAATGATTAAATAAACTACCATTGTAAAATGAACATAGCCATGAACTCTGATCTCTAATTTTCACACAAGTTTATCTGAAGCGCACTTTGTGAGTATACACATAAATGGAGATATGAATGAGTCTACATGAATGAATATACAGTAATGGCCCGGAGTGAAACAGTAGGCATATTGCAGCACAATCAGGAGCACAACTTTTCCAGACATAACACAGCCTCAGTCATTTGAATGGACCTCCACATGATAACAGGAAAAGGTAATGAACGTAATCACATCCCACTAATGCATGTCTTTCTGTCACAGGGGTTTTACTAGAGTTTCATTTTGAAATAAAATCATAGAGGAAAGAAATGTTGGGCCATGTCAGAATAACCTTGGTATCTTCTGACTGAAAAGTACTTTCATTTTGTTTTGAAATGCCATTTCATTGATTTTTCTAAATTTTGCATTATACTAGTACATACCAGTAAAAATATATACATTTCAATATTCTTTTTGATTAAAAAAGGAATGTAAGGAATACATTGTGTAATTGCCATGAAATCACTTTACTTTCTACAAATATATGGAAAGTTCACAATATCTGGCATTTGAAGTAGTCCTTTGTGCTCACTACTAATGGTACGCATTCAACAGATTTTTTTCTTCAGTGTACTGTTAACGGAGATGACCACGTGAGACACATTAAACCAAATTAGTAACTTGTTTTGCTTCCATTCTTCACATAAACCATCAGCTGGATTTCCTTATTTTTTAATTCATAAACTCTTTTATCTCCTTTCATATTGCTTTATCTCTTGACAACAAGAGATGAAAGATGGACAGCACCTACTTCTCATGAGCAGTGATGGTTTGTTGGCCATCCAACTAAGGCTGTTAGTTTTGTCAAAACATAATTTTGATGACTTTCAGGGGAAAGTAACACAAGAAGTAATTACTATGCAAAATGAAACAAATAAATAAACTTATTTATATAAGATACAGCTTGATTCAATCTATTATATCATGACTTTTTAATGAAACATGTTAATAGTCAACAACAAATACTCAGTGCTGCAGCACTCTGTGGCTCCTGAACATGGCTTGTGGTCAGCAGAGCTGTCACTCTTCTGTGACTCCTAGTAGTACTGCACATGCAGTCTGAAGGAGCCATTAGTACATTTTCTATGGACAAATTCCTGTGTTTTCATCAATATGTAATGCTACCAGAAGATAAAATTGAAATCCCCAGACAACCATGCAATCATATTTTCTACTTTGTTGTTTTTTTTTTTTAAGTCTGTGGGGTTCTTGCCGTTTTTCTGGTATCTTCCACATGTACAGAAGATTACTGAATGAAATGTATTGGTGAATACTTACCTATTCTGTGCATTTTCTTCTGAATGTTCTTATTGATCTTCATTTTTTTTCTCCTCTTCCTAAAGAGATTTTTTAAAAAATTTAAAACTAAATTCTAATTTTAGCTATGGTAAATGTCATCACTAAATTGTCTGCATAACCTTGCACTGTGGGCGTAAGTCTATTACTGTGTGAAAGTATATGGTTACCTATGTGCTGCAATACACTTACAAGTGGATTTTGGCTGTTCAGTTTGGCAGACTTGAAAGTGATATCACAGTGACACGTCAGGAAAGTTTCTCCATGGTAGCTGCTGGTGTGACTGAAATCTATCATGACTTTCTAGCAAAGGCCCACTCTGAGACTCAAATAGTGAGTATTTTCAAATGATCCTAAAGTTCTGAAATGAATCCAAGGTGCTTTTGACCATGTCAACCATCATTATTTGCTTTAACATCTTAACTCAGCCAGAGAAAGTGTGGTACACAAACAAGTTTGTTTGCCCCCATATACGCTGAAGATGGTCAAGACTCTGGCTGTGCTGTAATCCTTATGAGCATTTTCATTGAATCAGCCTTTCTGTCCTGCCTCATGCTACATCTGAAGTCAACATTTCCATAGGAACACTTTTTATGTTATAGAGATTGTGGATAACTGCTGCTTCTGGGTTCCTCAGTACAAGAGAGACATGAACATACTGGAGAGAATGCAGCAAAGGGCCACGAAGATCATTAAGCAACTGGAGCAACTCTCCTACAAGTTAAGGCTGAGAGAACTGGGACCGTTCAGCCTGGAGAGGAGAAGGCTCACGGGTGATTTTATTAATGTCTATAAATACCTGAAGGGAGGGTGCGAAGAGGATGGAGCCATACTTTTCTCAATGGTGCCCAGTGACAGGACTTGGGGCAATGGGCACACACTGAAACACAGGAGGTGCCATCTGAACATCAGGAAAAACTTTTTCACTGTAGGGGTGACTGAGCATTGGCAGAGGTTGCCCTGAGAGGTTGTGGAGTCTCCCTCCTTAGAGATATTCAAAAGCCATTTGGACATGGTCCTGGGCAACTGGCTCTAGGTGGCCCTGCTTGAGCAGGGGGGTTGGACCAGATGACCTCCAGAGGTCTCTTCCAGCCTCAACCATTCTGTGATTCTGTGTGATTCTGCTTACAGACACAAACTCCACAAACTTGTGGAGCTAACTGAAAAGTCTGCCATTGCTGTGCTGGAATTCAAAACGTAGGACTGAAACATTCAACCCCATGCCTTATATGGTGTGTTAATGATACAACTAAGGCCAGCATTTGTAAAGGAAATCTTTAGTTCAGGGACCTTGTCTCCTGGGGTCCAGTAAACACTGTTGAGAGGGAAGCTCCTCCAGAGAGCATTAAAGAGCAGAAACTTACTTTAGCCATCTAGCATCTTCCTCCCTCTCTCTCCGTTGAATTCTTAGCTTAGGAAGAAAAGTCTCCTAACATTAAGGCAGCATTTGGGACTACGCCCCTAAAATTTACAAACAGCTGTCCCCTTGCAATGCTATGCAGGATACCATGTATTGCAGCAGGAAACCTTGGCTTTTCAATAGCTCATTAAAACATAGCTTTTGGGGTCAGAGCATGAAATGTTTGTTTATTCTCCAGAAGTGCACATGCACGCAAGTCACTGCTGTCAAGGGGATGACTCACACAGGAGAAGGTTCACCAGGCTCAGAAGAGACGTGCTATTAAAGCATACACAGTGCGCTGCTGGTTTGCAACTGGCAGGACCATGCCCTTCCTAGCACAGTCGCACAGGATCTGCACAGGGCTGTGGTCACAGTGGTAGGGAGAGGTTTTGTTAACAGTCCCAGACAAGGCAAGGTGATGAATCAGGATGAGGGTCCATCCAGGGACTCCCACAAGGAGCTGCAGGAAATGGAGATAAACACAGGGCTGGAGGCAAGTCTACCACGCAGGTCCAACATCCATCCAGGGAACAAGGACTAGGCACAGGTTGACCTAAAATATAGCTTGGGCAAAGACTTGGTGCTCAGGCCTGTGCTGAAATGGGGCTCCTGAGCCCATGGGCAGGGCTGAGGGGAGGCTGGGCAGGGCCAGTAGGGCCTGGTAGTGCCCTCAGGGTCTGGACATCTTTTGACCTTATGGATAACAAATGATGGATCTTCCTTGGCCACATGGTGGCCTATGAGGATTGGCTTTGTATTTTCACAGCTACAATTTCACAATTTCACTTATGTCTACTAACGCCACCCCTCCAGGTGTGGAATGACCTCTGAATGCAATCTTCTCCAGCCATTCCCACACAGAAGATTCTGCTGAGAATCACTGCAGGCAACTTACAAAAATGTGAACAACATGACAAAATGCATTGGTTTCCTGAGTGGGGATTTACACCCATCAGCCCTTCTATTGGATAAAAATTGGACTCAGACAACTTAAATCCTTTTGATTTCTTAATTTACTAGAAAATTTGTCACAGTCAGTAACTGAGGCATCCCATTAACCTTTAATCTATCCTTTATGTTTTTCACTCTTATACATTTTTACCACCATTTACCACTTTAAAACTTTAGGTACCTTTTATCTAGGACGATAATCACAAAGTAACTCGGGAATAAGAAATAATCCAGTTTATTCTTTATTTAAAGGTAATCTCTGATTACTTCCTACTTTCAGTTAATAATACAGTATTTCTTCAACATGATCTTAAAAAAGTTTGATGATATTATGGTGCAGACAAATCTATGCTTCTCACAACTCCTTCCAAACTTTATTTGAAGAGTCTAAATAAACAAACAGTGTTCTAAAGCAGTTAGTCTAGAAATGTGTAGAAATTAATGTTCTTGTTTTATGAACTGCTTTATAAAAGACAGATAATTTCCTCTTATATTCTTGAGGGCTTTCTGACCAGGGCAGAAAGCCTGTGCACTGGTTAAAAAAAATACCTGGAAGAGATGGGATCTTTGCAGTGCTGTCACAGCACTGTGCCCCGTGGCAGTGAGCACACAGGAGGTGACCATCTGCTCCCCTGGGACTGAATATTGCCCAGAGAAGGGCAGAGCAGTCAGCAAGGCAAGAGCGAGCAGCGGGGGCCTGGACCCGACGTGGAATTGTGTGTCACTTAGCAAAAAGAGTAAACTTGATAGATGTGCAAACAGTCACTAGTAGATCCAGACTAATTAATCACACAAGCTCGGATGATATCCTGACTTTCTACAACGGTGCCAGGAGATGCACAAGATTTCAGCCCAGCCCAGATTTAAGCATATCTAGAGAATGCATTCATCCCACACTGTTTATTTTGATTTCTTTAAATTTTCCTTTGTTGCTTTATTTACTGTATTCATACTTTGCAGCATCCAAAATAGGAACCTCACATGAGCAGAGTGCATAACTGCCACACTGAACAGCAACAAAATCCAAAATACAATCAGTTGGGCCTTCCATAAATAAGACAGAAATTTATAGAGTGCCATTATTGTCTATTTACATCTCTGCAGAATACACCCAGCACTGCTATATTGCTCCCACAGTATTTTATTCCACAAATTCAAAGCAACTAATAATGCTCTCCTTTGCCCTAGTCTTGCTATACAGAACACATTTTCTCCTATTCCGGAGTCTGTTCCAGCATTTGGTGCATAGAGTAAATCACAGAGGTCACACCGGTCTGTCAGAAGACAAATGTGTTCTTGTTCTGTAACATGACAGGCTGCCTGAGCATATTTAGAGGTGCTAGATAATTTTCATTCTCCAGGCCTCCAGCCTCCCTTTGATCTCCATATATCACTTTCCACTTCCTTTTAATTCTATTCACATGTGCATGGATGCAGCTATGCAAAACCAAAGGTTATTTCTAATTAACCCCAAATCGAAGACAAGACCTTCTTGCCAAGCACCAGCCCTAGAACAGAGCCTTCTCCGCCTTTCCTGCTTGTATGGTTAATTGCCGCTGTGCCCATGGCATTCCCCGTGAAGTGTCTGCGCACAGCTGAAAGAGCAAAGGTGGCAATGAGGGACCTGCATATGCCAATGCAAAGACAATGTGGCTGATCACACCAAAATCACAGCTTGTTTAACAGCCTGATTCAGCCAGATACTTAACCACACACTTAAAAATAAATAAACGCTCTCTCCTTTTGAAGTCAGTGGGACAGAAATACATCTTACTGAACAAAGCGTGTCTGACAAATTGTGTACTGAACCAAGGCTTTCTACCATAAGGTCTTAAATAACTAAGTTCATGAGTATTAGTCACATTTCTATTCTTACAAGCTACTATTACAACAGTGCTTAGGAGTCATGGACAAGGACCCCATTTTGTTTTGCTCTGTACAAAGTCCGGGGAAAAAAAAGGACAAAACCTTGACAACATGAAAGAAGAGACAACCAGCTAGGGAGGAGATGAGAGCGATGAGACACAGGGTGGGCAGTACAGCTAACAGCAGACTCAGCCTGGCAGCCGCCTCCTTGTCTGGAGACTGTCACAGGCACCCTGGCCAGGGAGAGCTTTCAGCGGTGTCTGATGGAGGGTAATGAGGCAGCTTCACCGAGGTGTGCAGCAAGCTCCTCAGAGGCAGCATGAGAGAAGACATGAAAGTGCTTGTTTGAAATGTTAACAAGTGAATGTCGAAGCTGGCATCAGTGACCTATCAGGGCTGAGAGATGACACTTTCTGTGAATTATAGATGATCTGTAGGGAAGGTGCAGCTTTGAAGGGCCTTCAAGGTGAAGTCAAGTGCTTCACATTTGATGTAATATAAAAAGAAATGCCAGCAATGGGATGGTGAGGGGATGGGAAGGAGCGAAGTGACAACCCAGTGGAATTAATTTTGCAGCAGCATGATGAACAGCAGGGAAAGGCAATATCCCTGCCCAGATCACTCCCTCCAATCACCACGGTCTCCCAGCTGATCCTCCCCGCTACAATGCATGAGGCACTTCCACTAGCAACTGGCAAGTTTGATTATTTGTTCTCAAATTCAGAGGCATGTGTGTGATGGAGAGTATACCCAGGATAAGGACTATGATAAAAATGTCTGAAAAATGCTAAAAAAAATTAAAATTTCAGATTTCTATTTGATTAGGTTAGAGTTTAATAAAATAATCATCAGATAATCACAGGAAAGAATCAATCATTGCCTTAATTTTAGATTTTGATTTGTGTTCATAATTTCCCAAGAATTCAAAAGATAAAGGTGCATATTACGCCATTTATATCTGCATTTAATCAAAGAATCAATATTACACATAGTAAGAACTACTTATACTTTCAACATAGCAATCAGGTATAGATAAATGGAAAAATAAATTACACTAACAAATACCAGTACTTTGCTTAATTGTTAGGGATTTTTTCATCCCATAAAAGCATTTGCTTTCATGTTCTTTCACCTTTTCATCTCTCAGAATTACATAGGTGGTGTCATATTCTCCAGACATTGACCTTCTCAACAGATCGCTAGAGACCTAATCCATCACATACCTTGGCATGTCTGATTCCCCACATGGGGCATATACTCATCATTGGACTGTTGTAATACATTCTGTATCCACACACTGAGGCATGTTTTGCTATAATTTGCTCCTTTTATTCTGTTCTCCACCTCTTGCTAACTACCTGGAGCACTGATTGTTTTAAAGGAAATCCCAGGTTTTGCTCCGTAACCTTCAGCAATGACCAAACATCAGCAGTAAGCCAAGAAGTCTGGTGAGCAGCATTCTCCTACATATTTCATTAATATCCAAGTATGTATTACAGATCTCCTCAGCATTATTTCCTAACGGGTTCTTTACAGAACATTACTTCCTTCCATTTCCTTGCATTCAGCTGTGCTTGGCACACACACACACACAAAACAAAACAAAACAAAAACCGACCTAAAAAACCCGACAACCAGTGAAACAAACAAAAAAAGGCTTGGTGCAGGTGCAAGAAAAAAACCACTATCCTTATACATTTGTACATAGCATTTGACTGGGATTCACCTCCCTTAATTTTAGCCATTTGAAAGGCATTGCATCTTAGCCAGTCATCTTGACTGCCCCTGTAAGTGGCTATCTCCAGATAGTGATTCATCCTAGCCTCTTTTTGCATCTGCTTAGACTAGGCATCTGACTTTCAAATAGGTGAAGGTACACACAGCACAGAGCCCTCTAAGGAAGGCTTCTTCCTCCTGTGAACAAGGCTCCTTCTTCTTGTAGTGCAATGTTGCTACACTACTGCCAGAGTCCTGCATTCAAGAGGGATTAATGCATTTGCTTTGGGTAAAACAGAAATGGTGAAAAAAGACTCCCTGTCTCCCCATCAGATGGAAAAAGAAGGTATTCTTTTTCAACCGCTTTCTGTGAAATGAAAAGGTGATGATTTAGCCTTCTAGAGATGTCCTTAAGTGTACTATATTACAGACCTTCCTGAAAGCTCACTTCATCTGCTCTGTTGTGTGATAACCTCTGGGACACCATATTTCTGGAAATAGTCCCCATCACTCAGCAGTCACTCAGCTCACATTGCCCTGAAGCATTTCCAGCTGTAGGGAAACTTTCCTGGATAAGCAAATAAGCCTTTAACTAATTGCATACATGTGTGCAAAACTTCAGCATCATTTATAAGTGCAAGTTCACTGAGATTTTAAAAGTAGTCAAATATCTGTTAAAACAAAAACCATTTTTTTTCCAAACTTTTGCTTTCTTGTGAAGTTCATGCCTATTCTACCTAGTTTCACCCATAGCTTGCTCCTGACCCATCAAAACCAAGAGAGAAGAAACACATGCATCATATTTAGAGAAGTAATAACTATTCATGCATAGCTCTGAAAGAGCAAACACTGTCCTGGTAAGACCTCACAGTTAGAAGAAAACATTTTCATATTAATCAAGTGCTAAAAAACTTTATCAAAAAAACCAAATAGTCTGAGAAGTTCTGAGCAGGCAAACATAGGGCAGAGTGAACACTTCCCCACTTTGACTGCTAAAACAGCTGTGGATATAACTGAAATGTATCACAGCACAGAATCTACCTCCTTTGCAATTTCCAGCTGCATGTTTAAGGTTCTTTTTGGTTTTCCTGCTTCTTATAATCTCCCTCACTTTTCTGTTGACTTTGATGTCTCCTGTGTTCATAAATTTTCACTTTCATCCCAATGATAGCCCTTTTTCGCAAAAGTTCTGGTTACACTCTAGCAAAATTTGCATTCCTACAAATTTTCCAAGAAGGTTCCACCTCCAGTATTAATCCTTGATTTATGTTTTAGAAATCCCAGTGTAAATCAGCAAAATGAAGAGAAAATATCAAGACATCCGAAAAAAACAGAATTGTTTGTTGGAAATCCACTATTGACAGCGGAGGAAAGACAGATATTTGGATTAAGAATGGATGACAATTAAAGGTCCAAATTCAATTTTATTGGGCAATTTGGCAATCTATGTTTCTATCCCAAGACCCAAGATAGGATTTTTTAGGGTTCTAAGTCTGAGCTCTAAGAAAGATTTTGAATATTTTTCTTGAAACTATAACTTGAACTATGTGCTCATTTACTGAGTTAACTAGCCCAGAATGAAAATGGGAAGTGTGCTAGAACCAGAATAAGGTGGAGTCTTTTCCAGTTCTTAAAAAGAAGATATTTTTTCAGTCTTTGGATCCAGTCTGGTTAAGCAGTACACAACATAGCTACAACCCGACATTCCACAAGCAGGAGTAAGGTATTTTAAATTTTGGATAAATATCCTTGTTTTGTGATTTTAACTGAAACAAATGAAGCATGGCAGTTTAATTATCTCTTAGAAGTTTTAAATTATACAAATATAAATAAAACCAATG
Organism: Gymnogyps californianus; assembly: GCF_018139145.2. Lineage (NCBI taxonomy): Eukaryota > Metazoa > Chordata > Aves > Accipitriformes > Cathartidae > Gymnogyps > Gymnogyps californianus. The sequence continues at coordinate 32,217,370 of NC_059472.1, read as the reverse complement.
GTATTCGTGCTGTCCTTATCTGAGAAAAGTAAATGTCATACTAGCTGTTCTGGGGTTTGGTTTATGAGATTTCAGTGTGATTGTTTATACTGGAAGATTAAAGCAAACATCAAAGAGCAACATTAGTCCCAAAAAGATGACAGAGAAATAACAAATCATTAATAAGTCTATAACCAGGTATGCAAAGTCTTTAACTCAAGTCATTGGAAATAATCTTTTCTGTTCCCAGGTCAGAGAAGTTCATGACTGGTCAGGTATGAATGGCAACTGTGACCAGACAGCCTTATTCCTGCAAATAACTGAACCTGCCACATCAAGAGAATGTGATTTAATGTCCACTCAGCTGCACGCCTGAGAAAAGATCAAAAAGGACTTATCATAAAAGAAAGATAACCTTTTCCACAAAGATACTATAGCCCCTCCTGCAGAGAGATCCCTCTTGGAGCAACAAAGAAATCAGACAGCCACTAAAACTGAAGGAAACCCAAAGAAGAGCAGCTGCAAAGAAGCCACACTTGTCTGCCACAGCACTCCGCAGAAGGAGCGGCACGGTGGGAGTGCTGCACCCGGAGCACAGAGCACGCTCCAGTCTGGGTCCTCTTTGTGCTGGCAGGCCCAGGAGCAGAAGCAGCATAAGAAGATGCAAAGGTTAGAAAAGGTTAGAAACATCCTTCTACCTTCACTGCTCAGAATAAAGTTCACTTGTATTTCTTGACAAATATGTTTTGCTAAAAATAACCCATTTTTATTTTGACTCCACTAATGAAATGTTTTAAATAATATCTTTAAAAAAATATCAGAAATATTAATTTTAACTACACATTCATCTACATTAATAAGTAACTACACATTCATCTACATTAGTAAATTCAATTTCTATCATTTTAGCTCTACAGTTGATATTTAAAACAGTGGAAAAAAATTGGGTTTTTCTCACTGACAATCTGGGAAAAAAAAGTGTTTGTGTTCCTAGGAATGAAAAGCCTCCCTTTACTGGAGAACAGGTTTTTTTAAGTTTAAGGATGGGCAGACTAGAATATTTTACTGGAATAGAATTTTAAAAAATATCTCTTTTTTCTAAACACAAAGTATTTTATAATTTAAAAAGGTTTTTTTCTTCTTTCTTACATGGACACTAGTGTCTGAATTCAATAAGAATTTGTGAATGATTGAAGCATTTGATGAGGCCTTTTTTGTGAATAATAATAATAATTCTAAAAATCTTTAAGCTCTCATCCTCCTGTCTGTGGGAACACCGTTGATCTAGAGATTGCATTGTTCGGGTTAAAACAATATCGCAAGTAAAATTATACAAACATTTCATTCTCAAATCAAACCAAAGCAAAAATTTGCAAACCAACAGTCAGACTTTGGGTGAACCTCTTGGTCATTTAAGTCCTAACTAAGGTATTTTATACAGTTTTATTTTTAGTTTAGCCCCAGTTTTCTATTTTTGTCAGGAATTTATCCATGTCTGAACTTGGTTTTCAAGGAAGAGTTGAAATAGCTCAACCACAGCTATTAAAAAAAATCTTACATTTAGAAGTAACTAAAAATGTCTTTTACTTAGTTTCAAACACTATCTTTTCCACTTAGCCAAGTTTCTCAAGATATATAAACTTCCCTCATTAATTTTTATTTCATACAAACAAAAATATTTTTTTTTCTTCACAGCTTTGGACAAAAATTAAAATGTCTGTAATTTCATCCCCAAATTCCAGTTCAAGTCACAAGAAAAATAGTTTCAAAATGGATCCAAAGAAAACTACAAAAGCATGTCCATTCTTGAGCAGGTGGAGAGGTGGGTCCTTGGACATTGTTGTTGCTGAATTTCAACCTTCCCTTTTTTTGCTGATCAAACTACATGGTAAAAAAATCATTTGGTGTCATAAGCATGTAGTGTAAATTTACAAAGAATTATGTGTGAAAGTTCCAATATGGAGAGTGCTGAATTATAGAGAGCAGACAGGAGAATGTGGACTTTAGGAGGTCCTCTTATATTGTATACTGTTTTTCTTAAAATTCCAGCAATGAACAGTCCACAACACAGCAAAAGTTGATTCACTGCAGAAAAATATACTCTCTTCATCTTTTCTCCTTCTAGAATCTATGAGGATAATAAAATACAAGAATGAAAAAATTGAGGAGTCAATGACTTTAAGCTTAAGCTTTAAGTGAATCACTTCCATTATCCCAGAAGTAATTTTTTCCATATTAAACCATTGAATACTCGCGCACATCCATTGTACATATATATACGTGTTTGCATACATATATATATTTATATTAGTCTAGATTTGTGCATGTATATGTAGTGGTGAAAGACAATTTCAGGTACGAAATATGACATACCCAGTTTTGCCAGTTCGAAAACAGAAATTGAAACAACCTTGATACTTTGATTTCCTGTTCTTCCACTGGGACCTTTGAACTATGTTTTGTATTTTTCTTGCTGATAATTATGATGCAAAACTGTAGTTCTGCTTTTTTTTCACCTATTGGCTCCAAGTAGAAATTACATGCCAGATAGATAGAACATGTTCTTCCATGCACATCCCACAGAACTCAGCAACTTTGCAAAGAATTCAAAACCAAAATATTTTATCCTTAAACAAAACACATAAATTCTTCACTGAAAACTGAAAAGATCGTGCAGAGATGCCACAGAATCTCTTGGTTATAAAAACTGTGGAACTAAATTTTCCTACTTTTCTTTCTAAGACTGATTCCACAACTGGACAACATCTCTCAGATGCAAAATTATTTTTCCTCATTGAAATTCTTAATGTATTATTGAGAAAAAAAATGACCACTGAAATGTAATAAGGGACAAGTCAACCTGGGAACCCAAGCTATGGCAGATAATGGGGCTGTCAACTGATTTAACATTGCCTAGGAGAAAGAACAATGACATTTCTAGTATTGGAAATACTAATGGGTTTTGTTGTTGTTTTCAAATTATATGTGCTAAAATTATTTGGGAAAACTCAGAACTTTGCCACAAAAATATTTTCTTTGTTGAAAGCACACTAATCCATTAAAACACAACTTTGATATAACATTTTTGAACACGTGTCCATTGGCCATAAAACCGAATGTTGTTTACAAGGGAAAATAATTATGAAAAAATGCTGTAATCAATCCGCACTGGAATGAAATTACTTTCCCACTCTTGGGCCAAGTAGAAAGACACCTTTAATTTCAAAGAATTAATAAGTACATAAGAGTGACAGGACTGACCTTTTTCCAGGACTGACTATTTTCTTCATTGCATTTGATAGTAAAAAAATGGGTGGGAGGAAGAAGTGTACTTAAAAATAAGAGAAACTTAATGATTACAATTCATGAAAGCATAGGTTCCTTGATGCCAGAAGAGGGGCTTGTGGGCTGTTTTTAATGTAAGAAAAATAGAAAATCTGTCCTCCTCTTCAAAGAAGGACTTAGTTAACTACAGTTTCTCACAGGAAACAAAGACACAAATGATGAAAGGTTATCTATTAGTTAGTGGAAGAAATATATCTAAAAGAAGACAGAGATGAGACTGTCAAGATAGATTTTCCTAACAATTTCCTGAAATTTTAGTCATGTGGATATAAATTCTGCTATGGTACTTGCCCTCAGGTATCATACCCTAGAGAACATACTCTGTTCAGTTTACTAGATACGACAAAACCTTTTCTTCCTTTTTTTTTCTGTTTATAGAGATTATTTTCATAGATATCAACCACATGCAAATTCTAGCTCACGTAACATGCTAGCTAGAGCATCTATTCTATTCATTACTTAAATTATACGCACCTTTTTACAAGAGCACTGTGTTTCAGTATGCAGAGTGAATGATATAATCATCATCTTGGAAAGGATGGGCAACCAGAAGAACAGCCTCTCATGAATAAATGCATTTGGATCCAGGGCTCGAAGTATTCGCATCAGCTGCTCACCTCCCATGGGATGAGGGGAGAGTCAGAAGAAAAACATAAGCATCAGCTCTCCAAATGTGATCAGACTGCATGTTGCAATACATCCTGCCCAGGTTTGTCAACTGTAACAAGGACATAGTTAAAGTATTGGAGACGTTAATACTGTCCATTGTGATTATTTTGATTTTACTATTCAATACATACATGGACAGTATTTGACCAGTGCACCATCACTAAAGGTGAAGTAGTTCGCTTTCGCATGGCTAGCAGTCTGCTATGGAGAAAATAAGGATGACATACAAAGCTAACACCACTACTAGAATGTTTACTAGAGGTGGCAATGCACTCAAATGATCAAGAATTATAACACTTACAGTAGTGAAGATACTTGTTTGATAACTTTTGGAAATCTCAAAGCAGATTTTTACAAGGCATTCTCACATTTCAGCTGTTTTGGGTATTGCTTTGAAGCTGAAGAGTGGTGACTAGCTCCCACTGAAGTCACTGACAGACCCTTGAAATAATGCACCCTTGAAATAACTGGAGAGGTCTCAATGGGCTCCAAGCAGAAGGATTAATTGGGGTTTCTAGGATAAACTTCCTCGTGCCCTGATTAAATTCCTGTAAATCTCTAAAGCAGAGCCATACTAAGTCCCAGCTGAAGTCCAGGTGCACTCTTTATCAGAACATGACCAGGCCTTAGCCATTTTCCTTATGGCAGCACATACAGTTTTACATAGCTACTTATATGGAACAGGAATCATCCCATCAGTCACTGGTAATCATTGCTTTATAATGTCATATGGCAACGTTATCTAAAGGTGCAGCTGAGGCCAGTGCAAACAGCATTAATTGAAGACAAGAGACTTTCCATGGGCCAAAGCATGTACAACCCAAATAAATAACATAATAAAAGAGGTGAGAAAGTTAATAAGTTTGATCAATATTGTCAAGTTCATATTAACTGATGAAGATAGAAAAGACAGTAACCTATGCCTGAATGCACACGCAGCCATCCAGTGGGTATCTGATGATGTCCCCTGGACACGTTAATCCACAGAGGATATGAGTTGTTACAACATCTGAATTCCTGCTCTTTGTTAGTACAAGCTCTAGCAATTCACATCATTATTTAGGGAAGTTTCTTGGCTTAATCTGTCATGTATCAGCAAGAGATGAGCAGGCAGAGAATGTATTGAGTACTAAGGAGAAAAATGGACTAAGTTGTTGTCTTAGTTCATGGGATGAACCTTGGTAATTGAACCTTGAGCATAGTGCTTGTTCAGTAAAATTCATTAGCTTTAAATCACCATCACATTTGCCTTGACAGTTGCACATAAACAGAGAGCTGACTTGCTAAGCTGCTGTAACTCTTTCAGTTGCAAATAGCTCTTCACAGCATTCTCACCTAAACAAAGGTGGTGTAAAAGTACTAAGTTAAAAACAAGGAAAAGCATCAAATTTTTTGACAGTAACTTCACTCTGTTTTCCTTCCTTACAAGTCTATATGTCACATTCCCTCTGAACAAATACCCACTGGTCATACACATCAGAGACAGTATCTACCACTAGTGTGACCAGGACATGGACTCTCTGCCCTCATGTTTAGCGCCTGAGGTCGCAGTGAAGAAGATCTGAGTGTTGATCCAGCAGGCAATCCGAGGTAAAGCAGGGCTTTTAGGTAGGTAGGACCAGCAGGCAGGAGGCTCAAGGCAGATTTGTGACTGAAGCCACAATCCTGAGCTACGGCAGGATAGCCACAGACCGGTGGGCCAGCAAGCCATCAGAGTGGGGTTTGTCCCTGGTGGAACAGTGACACATCACAGCCAGGATGCTGATATTGGGGTGGTTTACTTCTAACTGAAGTAAGTTAACATCTCACAGGGCTTCACCGGCATACGAGATCTCCTCTCTGCTTTTGCCCTGTGTAAAGTAACACTGGAGATGGGAAACACAGGAGAAAGCCCCCAAAAGAAAGGGGATATAAAACCCTAAGACCTATAGCTTGGCTAGGCAGAGAAAGGGGCTGACTGTGAGGCGTCCTGCATTTCTTTCCCTTAACCAACACATAACCTAATTTCCTATCATCACGACACTTAAATTATACTTCTAAGGTCTCTTTCCCTTAAAAAGATAGCAAAGGTAGTGTTGCTGGGGCTTTTTTTCAGCTTTCCACAAGCTATTTTTGAAACATGGATCCAATCTCCAAACCAAGTTAGACATGAGCATAGACTACAAGCACACTCAGATTTCAAAAATTAAGAGCACGGAATTAGACTCCTACTCCAAATTCAGAATTGCAAAATGAATGACCTGATTTTCTGAAATTCTTACACATAACAACTCCCACAGATGTCAGCAAAACCCTTAATTCAGAGTTTGACTTCAGTGCTTCAGAAATCAGGTCACTTGTTCACGTACCTAAATACAGGTTTAGAAGAGTAGCTACAGCCTTTATTTGTTTTTTAAATACTTGGATTCACATGGCAGAATGTTCAAGGCAGGTTATTGCTTCAGCTCCCGCAAGAGAATTTTGCAAAACTTCGGCCAGGATCCTAATTTGGTAAGGAGACATAAAGTCCAGGGGCATACTGAGCCAGGGCTTCAGTCCTTCACACGGACTACAGGTCCCCATCCATTTGTAGGAGGAATCTCAGCCTTTTGTTCTAGTGACCCTGTAAATGACCCTGACAGCGCAACAACAGCCCCTTCCTCAGCTGCTCTTTGTTCTTCTTCACACAGTGTTTCCTAAAACGCTGAATTAAATAAATAGTAAATGCATGGCGGGATGCAAGAAACTCAGGCAAGGATTAAAGTGCCACCATTACATATTAAAAAAGCATGAGTATGCAGAAATTATTAATTACATGGTTTTGATTGTTTATAATGGTATAATGTACATAACTATAAAAATAAATAGGAAGTGGCAGATTTTTCTCTGAGCACTTTTCTTTGATTTGCCTAAAAAAATATATGTTTGGTTTTGTGTGGTTTTGTGTCTGTCTGTTTAATTTGCTGCCACGAGGCAGAGAGTTTAACAGAGGAACAACTTTTGCAAATGACAGACCTGGAATCACTAGAGGGAAACCCACTAGAGCCATAATCAGATGGGAATCTCAAAATTTTCATGATCCACTGTGTATGAGATGATCCTTACTGAAATCGTACCTTTTTTAGGGTTCAGGTCTTTGTTGCTCTACATATGCTCAACGCTATAGATCCAGCTATATGAGAGGTGATTTTTTGCCCTTCCCCCACAGCTGTCAGGTGAAAGACTTCTTGTCTCCCTGCTTTCAGCCTAGCAAAGCCATGCAGCATTACTCCTTCAAAGCTAAATCTTTGTGGTTCTGCCCCTAATCTTCCCTCTATTTTAATCAAAGAAATTAAGTTTGGAAGCCTAAAGAACTTAACAACTGAGAGCAACAAAATTACTCCAAAACAACTTCTTCAAAAAAAAGTATTTTTTCCTGCACCTCAAGATATAAAGCATGCCAAAAAAACCCAAAACAGTAAATATTGGGTTCTACACATGTATTTCCTCTTACCTAAATCTTTCTTTGCATTAGTTTGCAAACTCCCTCAGCCCAGATGGCCTTCATCTCTAGCTGGAAGACACGGAGAATCCTTATTGCAGAGAGTAATAAGCATGACTGCCAATGGGTCAATAGTCTGTTTACTCCCCATTTCTTCCTAAAGTAATCTTCTGTAAGATTTAGCGTGCCCTTTAATGGTCAGCCGAATATCCATAAATCTGTTGGTTTACCTTCTAGCATACTCTACCAAGAAAAGACATCCTGTGCCAAGTCCATTACTAGTATGTAGACATACGCCACTCCTGCACTGGCAAAAAAAACCAGCGGACAGCAACACTTTGGGTGACAGGGTGCAAGATGACACTTGAGAACAGCTCCTATTTTGGGGGTTTAGTAACAGGAGCAACAACAGATGAGCCTTACTCCTACCACATCTGTTTCTAAGGGGTCCATAAAACCACAGTGCAAATTTTGCAGTGTAACTGCGATTATACACACAGGAAGCTGGATTCAAGGAATTTCATTAATCCATCAAGAACCGAGAAACCCAATGTGTGTTGTGGCCGGTTGAGGCAGGCAGACTGGCACAACAGCAAAGGGCCAGTGCATTCAGGTGCAACAAGAGGCAGCAGAAAAGAGAGTGATCTTTCATCCTGTTTGCCATGTTGTTGATACATTATGACCCACAAGTCTTAACAACACAGTCCTGGGGGCAAGAGAGACCCAAATCCAGGCTTGCAGTTTGGTCTGGAGAAGCCGGGAGGAACCGTTCAGGGCCAGCAGATTGCACAAGGGGTCTTGAACTCCCCGTTGGGACTGTGGCCCTGGGCACTCTCCTCCCACCACATCCTCGCCCTGCTCGGCCCCAGGCAGACGTGAGAGCCACAGCAGCAGGGAGCTGAGAGCCCCAGGTGCTTCAGGCCGGTCTCAGCTGGCAGCAGCCAGACAGGAGCTTCCCCGGCCTCCTCTTTACTCCCTCCCCCACCTTCCACTGCTTTTTTTTTCACCCTCTCCTCATGAGACACTTCACTAGAAACCTGACAGATTTAACAAGTCACGGAGAGAAGGTTTTGTCATCCAGGAAGACGAACCAAGCCAACTGCTCAGATTTTCGTACACGAGCAGTCCCCATCGACACTGCAGGATTCCCCACGGCCACCTGCCTCCCAGGAGCTGTGAGGGGAAGGGAGAAAATGAACGGCCTTTCTGCATTTGCCTTTCTATACGTCTGTATTATTTCCATATTGCTTAAACTACTTGGATGGGTTTCCAAGTGACCGGAGCATAGACAGAAAGGTTCAGGATGCTGACAGCAGGGAGGTTGTCATGGTAACAGAGAGGGAGCCCCGGTGGTTAGAAACTTGGAGGCAGGTAATTAAAGATGCCCAGAAGCCAGGGACAGGGGTTTGATACCGCCCTGTTACCCCGAGGCAAATTTCAAATGAAGATGAAACCTTCTGCCCCATGCTCATAATTAATGCTTCCAATTGTGCTCTCAGGCACAGGGATTCACAGCCTTTGCATTCAACTGAGGGAAGGTACTGTTTGTAACAGAATACTGAATCATCATTTTCCTGTGCATTTTGTTATCTGTGTTTCTGTAGTGACAGTATATAACTGAAACAAAATCCCTAGCCAGCTGCAGATGACCCTGTAATTGGTGACATCAAGTTTATTTGGCATCCATTATTCACAATGTAAATTGTCAATGAGTAAAAATATTCTGAAAATGTACCTGCCCACGCACAAAGATCTGTCTGACTCATTATAGGGTGAATGATTATATGATTTACAAAAAAAAAAAAAAAAGATAAATTACCCACTTGCTAGGAGAAACAAAAAAACCCCAGCCTTGCTCCTTTGGATTGCAAATATACATGGTTCAGCATGACAAATGAAATTTTAACTTGCTTCCCTCTGTGTTAGTAAGCATATAATTATGCGCAGTTAATTTATTTGCATTCATTATGTCCACATGGGTACTTAAGTATCCATGTGAACTCACAGAGACAGATGTGTTGCTACAGGCAGGGTCCCGCACGCTACATGATTTGGTGACTCTGCAGTTTATCCCTTTCTGCAAAATATGTTCCAGGTACTCGTCTTCCATCATGCACAAAAGCAGCTCTAGTGAAGCCTTTGAGGTGCAAGGAAAAGCCTGAGAATGTGAGCTGAATATCAACTGCAACAGTCATGTCTTCCTGCACTAGCAAGCAGACTAAACCAATAGGACACAAATCTCAGCAACATCATTTATCTTAAAGGGCTGCTAACTCTGAAACTAGGAAATGATCATCAGAAAGTGTGGGAAGACCAAAAAATATTATAGCAGTAGTAACAGAAGATTGTATGTCCAGACTTAAATCTGGATCTTCATTTAAACGTATCTGAAGGTCCTGCAAAAATGCCCAAATTCCCAGCTCTGATGCAGAATCTAGGGATCATGGCACAAATTTTGGATGTATTTGGCTTTGTAGTAGGATGCCTTTCACCTATAAACTCATGCAATTATACATGCACAAATCTGAATGCATGATTTTTTAGTATGCGTTTGCAGGAAATGTTATTGTAGCTTGTGCAATGCATCTCACTAATCAGAACTTAGATATAGGAAAACATAAAATGACTGATACGTATGTCATCTTTTTACACTGAAAGTTTTTCAGAGTGATTTTGCGTACTGTATGTTGTCTACTCTGTATTTTGTGCTATGTGCACACTAACTATAAACCTGAAACTAAAGAAAAGCATTCATTGTTGTGAATTCAGTAAAAAAAAAAACGCACCATACCCAGAAGAAAAAGCGGACTCTCATTTTTGTTTTATTTAAAAATGTTGAGGAATCAGACCATATCAGTATTATTTTAAAACATTGAAAAGTATGACATTTTGAAGAAGTAAGGTGCACAAATAACCTCAACTCTGTCCTTGATCACTACCATATTGAAAGTCTTTTTTCTGTCGGCTGATTACAGCCACCTTCACTCGCAGCGAGTAAGAGGCCGTTCATTCAGCTCAACACCTGGCAACCTGCCTTGCTTTTGGAGCTAAATTCCTGTGTCGCAGACTTTCAGGGGAAGAAGACAGTGGCAGATTCTTCAATAGCAGCTACTACATTTAATGAAGGGAAAGAGTCTTATTAACTGCAGTCGTTTGTTGCCATAGCTTCCCATGTTAAAGCCAAAGAAACCATTAGAGCAGCTTTCTACCAGAGGCCAAAGATTTTCATTCAATTACTCCCATTCTGAGTGCAATAATTTGAGTTTAGCAAAAGCATATCTTCCCAAAAGCCATCCACATTCAATTTGAATGTGCATGCTATTTTTCATTTCAGTTTCTGAGGTTTTGACTTCCAGCCACTGGTTCTTCTTCTTCTTGGATATTTTTGACCCAGGAGAACATTTAGACATTGTAAGCAAGTCCCTTCTTGATCTTCCTTTTGATAAACTGTCTGCTGTGGCCACTTGTCAAGCAAGGAACTAACCTGGGAAGAGAAAAATTTAATTCTGGTCAACTTAGTTCTGCAGCATCACCTTTTCAGGGCATCCCACCTTGCATCCCTACTCTACAATTTTTGGCTCATAAGCTGGCTCTCATCTTGACACAAATAACATCATCACTTCTGTCAAATGATGCTGCTTTCTGCCCTCACCTTACAGGTCTATAATACCTTTATATGCATCAGAGTGATTTTTACTCCCCTGAGGAGTAAAAATCCCTCCCTCCCTCTCTCCCTCTCTCGCTTGCTCGCTCTCTCCACCAAGGAAGTCAGCAGCTTTATGCTTATTTTAAAGACTGGCAAACAGAAGCACAGAGAGGATAACATCTTACTGGGTATCACATATCAGATAAGGGCAGACCCCTGTAACCTAAATCTCCTGGCTAAATCCAGCAATGCATTAGTAATGCCAGTTCTGCTATCTCTAACCCTTACTGCTGGGTGTCTCCACTACACACACAGACTGTCAAATTTCATAGTTTCATATGTTAAAATGTATCAAACATGTCTAGCATCCCCATTTTTTTTCAGGAAACATCTATTTGATTCCCTATAAGGCACTTGCAGATTCAGTGCAAATCTACTAAATTGGGATTTTCTGCTTTGGTTTCTTAACAGACAGAGAGGAAATCTATGCAGGCAGGAAACCAGACCACTATTACTTTTATTTTAGGATGTTCTGCTTAAGGTGCATACCAAACAAAATGTAAAACAGAAACACCTGACACTACCAGAAAAAAATGAGGCGATTCAGACATAAAACATCAGCAGTGAGCCCTGCCCCCTGTATTCTGAATACACCGATCTCCCAGACTAACGGAAAGGCAATCTCCTACCAACAAGGTATTGATCTCCTCCACATTGCATACACAAGCATTTCCTGGAAGTGTCAGATGGAGGATTTATAAACTTTGCAAACATTAGGAGCACAGATGTGCATTTAGTGAATCGTTTCAGTATTACAGATGCCATGCAGTCTCATGTCATGTTTGATTTGAAATAAACAATCTGTGTTTTATAATTTTAGTGATTTAATTATTGTGAAGTCTCAATGTAGACATGCAATAGTAAGTCAACTAGCTTGTGGTCAAGTCAGGCAAAACTGATTCACATCACAGATGTAACCCACTGCACTGAAGAGCACACATCAAACTGCATTCTTGTTGTTCCGGGGAAAAAAAAAAGTTATGTTCTCCAGGCTGTCAAATCATCACTTTCTAGAGTAGAAGTTAATGAAGATGCTAACAGGCAGGTGGGAGGTGGACAATCACATTGAAGACTCAGTAACTGTTTAGTTGTTTACTATTAACACTGTGATATCCAAAGAATAAAGTGACTGACTTATCAGACATGATGTGAATCTGTCAGAATGATATCAGCTAATAGTATTATAGCATACATAGTTTAGATAAATCATTCATAATTTACCATCTACAAGTGGCATCTACCTACTTACCTGTGTTGTCATATGGATCCATTAAATGTACCTTCACAGTGGTGATGGATTTCTCCTGACAGCCATGACTATAAAGGCAGGAAAAGTTATCAAACCTCACATCATAATTTGTCTACTGATGCCCATAAAACAGTGTCGTACAGTGGCAGTAAAGATAGGGTGACTTCAGTCCCAGGGTGAAATTCAGTGGCCTAAACTTAAGCAGCTAGTGTCATTTAAGTATCCAGGACAACCAAAAGAGCATGGGAGACATGGTCAGTCCTGCAGTGAAGCCTTTGCCTCCTCAGTTGGTGGCTGGCACTCAGATGGGATTCCCTGAGGAATCTAAAATAGTACCAAAGCATTGTACTCCAGGCACAACACTTGCTTAAGTGCTTCTAACCCAGGGACCAAATTTAACCTTGAAAATTATAACAATGAACATGAAAGCCAATTCCTTATCACCGCAGAATAATATGCTCTTGATAGATGTTCACTACTCAAAACTGATCTAGGAAAAGAATTAGGCCTTTAATGCTCTGTTTTCTTTACTGCTTTATTTGCAGGCTAAGAAGACTGTGATCATGCACAGGGTGATCTTGGGCTCCCCCATAATCAAATTCTGTTATGGAGGCAGGCTAACACTGTTAGGATTATGAGAATAACCATTAGGATGCACTGCCCTGTGTTTCAAATTCCAGTGTCCTTCTCCTCCTTTCTCCTGCCGTTGCTGGCAGCAACCACATACAGACGCTCTTCCCACGGTGCAAGGTGGTCATCCCATTTCAAATTCCAGGCTGGACTTAGGCTGGGAGCAAAAGTATGTGCACATGCGCATAACTGCAGAGCTATGAGTGGGGCTGTGGGGGGCACATATCTATGTGTTCATGCCTGACCACCCGCCTGCCTATGACTATATGAGAAAGTTTAAGAAAGGTTTAAAGAACTGTTTTTCCTTCTGCTTTCTTGGGTCTTTTCTACTGTTTGCTGCAAGAATACTTCGATTACGATTCTGATCCCTCTGCTGCCATTGGGCTGTACCTTATCATTAGAGCAGTACAACTTTCACGGCATGCTGGTCCTTGGGGAAGAACAAGAATGGGTGTTTGTGCAGGTTTCCTCTGCTCGGGGTACACAGAAAATGAAGAGGGAAATCTGAGTGCCTCGCTTACAGAGGGATGGACACAAACCATCCTGCGTATTTTGCACCTACAGAACTTACTTGTCTGATCATGCAAAGGATACATTTCTGCTTATCAGGTTTTAGTTCAGCTGGTACACACAGGGAAGAAGTCTGAATTATTGGATTCCTATTGGCATAGGAACTATTGTCAGACTTCTGTGGACTCCAAAAGTCTCAGAATTTTACTTTTACTATCTGTCTACTCTGTTTCTCAGGTATCTCTTGATTTTTGCAATATTCATAATTTACATAACCTCAACTAGCAATTCCACAACTCTTTCAAAGTAAAACTGATTAACAAAATGTCATGTGGGTACACACCTTCCTGAATACTGTTACTATATTTAACTATGAACAGAGGTTTGATAAATCCTTACCTTTGTTTCAGTAACTGCTTTGCATCAATTTAAAGCCCACTAAAGGCTAAAACCGTTTCCAGGAATGTAAACCATGAATTGATCTAAATTTACTACTCTGACTTTCCTTGCCACCTGTCAAATTATAGATTTTCTTTCTACGTATACTGCTAGATATTAGTCACTAAATAGATGAAAAGCTTTTCAGACCTGACATTGCTACCTCAAAAGGTCAAATAAAACTAAAGACAAATAAGTCTGAGTAAGAGGATCTGAGCAGATGACAGCTTTGATTAAAGACTGAAAGATTCCAAGCATATTCAGGGATGGTTGGTAAACGGTTATTATCTGTACAAATAAGACACATCTTACTAAGACACAATTCAGAACAAAACAGCAGGAGGATAACAGCAGTCTGAAATAACAGAAGGTCTTATAGCAGAGACAATATACTGAGGGAGGGCACGGTGTAGATAAAGTAATTGTATCTGGTAGCGCTCAAGATCTGGAGTACCCACTCTCAATAGCAGCTAAATGTTATCATTTGTTATGTAGGCATTTTCATTTGTTTTACTTTCCCTGAGAGTAGTGAAGGTAGCTGGACTCAAATGTAGGAGCTCAACTTACTTTTGAAAACAACATTGGGGATAATAATTAGAAATATAATCTCCTTAATAAGAATTCTGATGCAAGAAAAATAAGGGAAGTTATAGATGTACCAAAACTACCACATTTTTATGTGAATTACTGCCCTCAGAGTTAGAGAGCATGAAAAGTATATTGACTGCTCCCTTGTGTATTACAGGACTTCTTTTTTTTAAATCAGTTTATGCCAGTAGAACACAGATGTTTTTATGGTGTGCTTTTTATTGTATTGTCCTCTCCTTTTTAAACTTGGAATAGAATTTTAATTGATCTTACAATGATACATTTTTAAATCAAAAGTAGCAGAAAAGATCACAACAATGATCTCCTCTAGCAGATAGTGTATTCAGAAAAACAATAATCTAGAAAAATGCATATGACTATTTCCATCAAACCTGAAAAACTATCAGTTCCTCTAGCTCACTTATGTGCCACAATAAAAAACAATAGACTCTTAGAGTCTTAGATCTTAGATTAATAATAAATGAACACCAAATGATAAACAGAACCTTTCACTGTTCTATTGCTGAAGATTACTGCAGGGTAAATACTAACAGGAAACTGAGCAGTGTTAAACATAGAGCTTAATGGATACATTATTTACAATAGGAAAATGTATCCAAAATTCACACTAAACTAAAAGTATCAGGCATATGTTAAAAAAATAATGTGTTTTGGAACACATTATATTATATGGAAAAACATTTTAACAGAAATTACTTTTCAAGATTTAATTGCAGAAACGTCCAGAGAATTCAGAGTTATGTTAAGCCTTTGATTTGTTGATGCTGCTAAGGTAGAGACAAATGCTGATTGGGAAGAGAAATGCTGATTGGAAAGGGAAAACTGGTGAACGTGCAAGAAACATTGCAGCAGGAATAGTGCAATAATGTACAACCTTTTTCCCTTTCCAGGAAATAGGCTAATTTCTAGTTTATTCCTCTTCCTTCCAGTGGATTTTAATAACAGGGCATAGACGATAGAAGATTCAGCCAAGTGGTGGATGGACACAAGATACATAAGAAACTCTACTACCAGCGTGGTGCAGGGCTGGGGCAGAATACAGGAGCACCACTCCGCCACAGTCTTAGATGATTGGGTAGGAGGCCTAAAAGTGCAAGCAGAATTTTGGTGGAGAGAATGAAATAATCCAAATCAGAATATGTTCAGAGTAGAGACTTCTTGCATGACCTGCTTGCCATAGTCATACTTACAGAGAGACAGAGGCCATTAGAGTTTCTTTTTTAGAAAATGAAGGCAACAAAATATCTTCTAACACCACATTTTGATATATGGTCACACAGATGGAGGGTCACACATTTATGAACTTTACCTAAAGAATTCCTAAAAGCAGTGACAATAAGGAGGATCTCAGAGTCCCAATACATAATCAGTTAGACCAGCCATATCTGCATGCTGTCGTACCTAGGAGAGTAAGCAGAAATGGATGTATAGAAATAGGTATTTGAGGGAATATTTTCTTTGTATAGCACGTTAGTGCGACTACTAGTAATATACCAGTAGTAACCAGTTGTACTGTCAAAAATCTGTTGAAAACATGTCTCATCCTGAAAGAGTTCAAAGGCTTGCCCTGTTTAGTTTATTCATAAGACAAGGCAACTTGCTTGTGGTCTACAAATACTCATATGAGAAGAGATTTCTGATTATGGACCACTCTTTAATCTAGCAAAACAAACTCACCATGAGATCCCAAGGGTAAAAATAGACCCTGGATAGACAAAAACTATGAAAAAATTACAGCATTTTTTTAACAGCTACTTAAATAGCTTAGCTAGTAAGGCACTGGGTTGCCTGTTTCTTAGTATGTAAATCAAAATGGCTTTTTAAAAAAAGATAGGAAATATAGATCAAGGAGATACCATGCTTACAAAATAACTATTAACGCCTAAATTTCTTTGCCTAGTGCATTGCGATCAACGTTTTTTGCTGGGCACTGAGTATGTGACTCTAGCTAGGGACCAGTCTGCTCATAGGAATTTTAAGTCCTCACCCAACACACTGGCTGCATCCTATAGTGCTTAGGGTATGTTGCTATATAATTTGTCACCATCCAAAGGGATGAGACTGCTGTGGAGGTATTTCATTAA
This sequence comes from Gymnogyps californianus, assembly GCF_018139145.2. NCBI lineage: Eukaryota > Metazoa > Chordata > Aves > Accipitriformes > Cathartidae > Gymnogyps > Gymnogyps californianus. The sequence continues at coordinate 32,200,691 of NC_059472.1, read as the reverse complement.
ACACAATGTCACTTTGCTTTCTCTCTCTGTAACCATCTTTACAAAGATCTTACTGCATGATCCTAATGCTTTGATCTCCTTAGGGATGGTACCTATGTTTTTTAATGCACAGAGAGAGACCCAATTGTAAATACTAAGTGTTAATGTAAAATACATCTTCAGGGACACATAGTAGCTTGAGAAGAATTGGAAATGTACTCCTGGATTTTTACAGCAATGGTGGGCAGAATGAGATTGTAAAAATTGCCAAAAGGATTGCATTCATACTCCTGGATGCTTCTTTCTGCTGGAACTTGCATCTAGGGCTATTCCTTGGGGAGGCCTGTTACTGATGGGTGCAAGATAAGCAAATAAACATCATTCCACTAATGACTAGACCTTCTGGAAATAAGGCAGCATTAATCAGTCTACTCCTAACTCAGTTATTCCTTCTTAACACCTCTCAGGAACTTACAGATAAAGTCCTTCCCCCATCCAGAAGGGAGAAGGAAAGGAAAGATCCTGGGAAAGGCAGTCACCTCTCTGACCTCCGTGGGCAAAAGCCTAGTTCTATAGACTACACTTTTCTTTGGTTTCCACATGAGAAGAGTCTTTTTACTCTATTCCAGAGTCCTCACAATCATCACATTGTCATTTTGCTGCTATAAAGATGATAAAAGACCCAGCTAATTGACCCCTGGAAAATAGATATATTAATAGTGACAACTCCTCTTTCCTGCATTGCACAGAAGGAGAGCCCTGCTTCATTCAAATGTAAGGGAACATGATGAAATTTGACTTCCTAATAGCCCAGAGACACAAGTAGAAAAAGCACCGAAACAGGGATGTGTCTCTCCAGGATTACGTGTTCACCACATAAAAAAAAAAAATTCAATGAGTAAAAAGAAAGTTCAAAACTAAAGATCAGGTAGTCTTTCTCTGATTGTTTTGCAACCAAAATCTCAGACTGTCATGACCAAAATTAATTATGCATGAATATTGTGTTTTCCAATATCATTCCTTTCTCAAATACAAATATTAACAAACGATCAGTAACAAGTTCTTCAAGAAATTACTTTATTTTTCCAGTATAGAGAAAAGGCAGAAAGAATGGATGTCACTAATCCATCACTATCACTCATATTCCTTGCACAGTTAGCACTGTGCTTTCAGAGTTGACGTTCAGTCATGCTTCTAAGGTTTCTATCATTTTCCCACCCTTTCCCTGCCTTATCTTGATGTTGCCACCTACCCCTGGACTATCGTTTGATTAGCTGACTCTACAGAATAAGCTATCAAATTCAACATGCCTAAAAACATCCAAAAAGGAACACCAGAAAAAAGGACAAGGTCCTTACCATTCAAGTCTGGCAGGAATTTCAAGCTTAGCTTTCCTCAAGCCCTCATCTGCTTAGCCCAGTGTCCACTGCAAGAAGCAAAACATCCGACAGAACACCACAATATAAATCATGTATGTCAATTTTCAAATCATCTTGCTAAAAAGGAAAAAACTAAAAATCTCAAGTGCTTTTCTGCTTATTCACTTTGTACCTTTTCCACTGCTGCACAAATCTAGGGCTTGGGAGAGCAGATATAATAAAGGATGAACCACAGCTTAAGATAGCTGTATTTTGTTTTTTAATTTTTCTCCTTAACGTAAAGATGATTGTACATCATTAGGAGCTAGTGACATCATTAGTGAAAATCATATCAATTATATCGAGTTTCCATTACTCATATACTGCACATTCCCTTCTGCCATCCCTATTACATGCCTATTTTTATAATTCTAGGAAAAAGAGCAGGCTAGATTCTCCGACATGAGAAGCTTTGAAACCAATGGATTTACTCACAATGCTAAGTGTTACTCAGCACAACAAAAAAAGGAAGGAGAAAAAAGCCTCAACTCTGCCACTGAGGGTGTTGCCTCCACATTGTTTCACCTTTCATAGCCTGAGGCCCACTTCTCCACTGCTTTCTCCCTCAGAGTTTTCAAGAGCAGTCTCATCTCAGGGTGACCACTATGGACTTTACCAGCAAGACTTTGCAGTCTTCTCAGACATTGGTATTGCAAAACCTTTTATATGAAATCTCCAAATACCTTGCAAATATTTATTTGTTAAACTCCATTGCACTCAAGGACATTGTATTATCACCATTTCATAAATGGACAAGTTGAAGTAATGAGAAGGTAAGTGACCTTCTTAAAGTTATAGTGGGAGCCAGAGGTACATTTACTAGTATATTTTAAGTATCCTTGCCCTTCCCTGGTCACAGCAGTACATTTTCTTGGCCCACCTACAATTTTGGTGCCAAGGCAGTTCAGTGAATGTCCAAATTACCAGAGTACTAAAGAAAAACTGCCCTGAGCTACTGTGTAAGTGTGTCATGGGAAATCTGCTCAGGCTAACACCAGTCCAGTCATAAAACATTGCTTGTGACAGCCTGATACTAGCAGAATGATTGATGTCCAGTGCCAATTACTATTTGGCACAGGCCTTTAGTCCCATGCTAAAACTCCAGGCATCTACAGAAAGAAAGAGTAAAAACCATCTCTATTTTTATATATTCTTCAGGACCAACACACTTGCAAATGGGAAAAAAGAAACCACAGCAAATGCCATGTGTTTTATAAACCTCAAAAGCTTTTTTCTACATGTTTTCTGCACACCCAGGCACTCACTAAATCTGGCACATCAGGAAGAATTCACTCAGGGGACTGTCTTGTCGATTTCTATCAGGAACTAAGGAAAGGAAAGCAATTTTCCAGGGAAGATGCATGTAAGACCCACACATTTCTTACCAATATTTGACTGATGACAGAGTTATGGAACCAGAAATAAAGGGAAGCACCCCTTATACTGAACAGCCAGCCAAGAAAGTGGCAGCCAGTCTCTCAGCATAATCTGACCATCACACTGCTCTGCAGTGTTGCCAGCCAGTTTCTTTTATTTGCTTGTTCATTACTTATCTGTGCTGAAAATCAAAGCTTAATGGCTGACACCCATTTCTAATGAATCCGTGTGACAGACAGAAGGGACACGATCATTACTGCCATCGCAATGTATGCAAATATTGCCTTTGTTCAACTGCCCTTTCCACATCACTTGATCAAATTGGACATTTCTTGAGGATCATACTCCCAACCAATTTATAAACATTAGCTGTTTCAGAGCCAGAGGTTTTCATTGTAATGTACATAGCCCTTCAGTCCCCTTCACTGATAATAATGATCTGCTTTCTTAAAAAAAAAAAAAAAACAACAACTGAGTGAACTGAGGCTAGTAAGAGGTTTAAAGATGGTAGATCTTGTTTCTGTCTTTGCTCTACTTCTGTAAATTATTATGCTGCAGCTACAAGGAGAACATAAGCCATTATGACCTGCAGCATTTCTCCAGGGATACAGTACAAAAGTGCTCTATCAGAAATGCAATCAATTCCAGAGATGACTGCTTCCTGCACGCTTCCAAGCTGCTGCTTTATAAAACAGCTCCCCATAAAAGAAGCAGGAAATGCATGACATCGTTTAGCAACCAGTCATTAGAATTTAATGGAAGAGGATTAAAATACAAAAATGCCATGCTTCTAGACCTTCCCATACATTACCCCAGCCTTTGAGACGAGGAATTGGTCACATATTGGTAGAGCCTTAACCCTTTCCTCTACCTTCAGAGACGGAAACATCCCATGATCAAATGAAAATCTTTGTCATATTAGGAGGGAAAATCAGATAAAAATTAAACCTCTGAGTGAAAGTGGAGTCAAAGGTTAGGTTTCTCCATTTTGTACCATCTCTCAATTTAAAAATTTCTAGGGGAAATGGAAATGTGTTCCCTAATCTTGATTTCTCCTTAATTGTCTTTCCACAGGTGCCATACCATGGCATTTCTTGTGTTTTAGCAGTTTTCTCATTTCTAGTTGCCTACATTAAAGTGCGTGTGCACTCCCTCTTGCATACACACAAGGTACAATGAGAACAAACAAAATAACCTCTGAAATTATGTTCCTACTGAGCTATTGTGAAGACATTTTTCATACTGAAAACACCTGGTGCATGGTATCATGTGCATTGATAATAACTCTGGCACAGCTTTTTCCTAGAGCAAAGCAAGTATTCACAGCTACATGAGCAGAATGCTGGTGATGAAGTCATTCTTATCACAATCAAAAGATAACTTGAACAGCAGGAATATATCAACCTCTTGAGGCTCAGCTCTCTCTAAATCACACCCAGAAGGTTCTGTGAGTCTCTCTCCCCTCTGCAAGTTTTAAAATTGACAACTGCATGGAGCTGATAACCAATATCTATATAAATGCTTTTCCCACTATATGTTAAATTGTACCTAAAAATAAGTGACAGACCATCTATCTTTAAAAAACATATTACATCTCTCTTAACGATTACATATCTCTTAAATGACAAGTCTGTTCAGTGTGCTAAGCCAGAGGCCAGAGTGGAGGTATGTTCTTTTTTGGCAACTTTTCCATCTCTCATGGTGCTTTGCTCTCCAGTTAAGCACAGTTCAAACCACACAAGCCATTGGGAGCCAGAGCGCTGCCTGGCACCCAAATGACCTGGTCCGTGACAGAGCTACAGTCACATATTGCCATCCCGTAGTCTGAGATCATTACCAGCAGAGTACAGTTACAGGAATTCAAGGTCCTCAACTGTTAAGAAAATGCATCTTGTAATACTGTGAAGTGTTGACTCATAAGGCTTGCCTGACTCACATTAAATATTTACTGTTATTGGTTAGTTTAGTCATTCAGCTGTAATAAAAAGTATTCCCTGCAACCGTGCCACCCCAGGCTGTGATCTAAACACCCTCCACAGCCAAGGCCATGCCAGCCAGTCAGAAGATCCTATTCCCTGCCATCTCCAAAGGAGCATGGCAAGGACAGGCATCCAACACCGGGAACAGTTACCCCTCTATAACCAACACCTCCTCCAAGAATTGCTGTTGGGAAAACGGTGTAGCTGGAAGCATTGCGCTCTGGGTTAAATAAAAAAAAAGAGGTTCTGACCATTTCTGACTATTAGATCAAGCAAGTTCCTTTTTCTCCCAAAGCACAGAGCTTTAATTCATCACTCTAAACCAATTGCTCTTTATTTGACTCAGAGTTTGACAATCGTCTTATGGCTTTGGCACAGCATAACCTAACTATACCATCTCTCTAAGGAGAACGTTTCAAATCTTCTACCATCACAATCAAACATTGCATTCCTTGTCATAAATGTCAAATATAGTATTGCTGTTTATTGTTAAAAATTGTCATGTTCAACCCAAAGGTGGATTTATTTCACTACTACACACAGGCGTTCATATATATAAGAAAAAAAATGTTCTTTTTGCCATAAATGACATAAACACTGAGACTAGGAAGACTGGGGCTCTCCCTCAGCTATCTCCCCTCCTCCTTTCCAACTGCACATTTAACGCACCCAGCTTTTCTATACAGCCATGAAATTATGCAGTGTTGCAGTGATAAAGTTTAAATCAAAATGAATATAAAATATCAACAGGAAATTGTGGCTACTTCAAATGAATACCCTTTATTGTTGCAGTCATTTAGAGTCTAGGTTGCCTGTGATGCTGAAAATCATCTAAATGACTCATTTAAAACTTCTTTAGAAAAACACACTTTAATTTAACATGCACAGGCTTCTGAGAAACATTTCTAGTATGGAAATAGCCAGCACCCGCCACAAAGGTAAAATTCAAGTCTAACTGTCTATTCAAAGATCTTTTTTACAGCACTTCTTTAAAAAAAAAAGGTATATAGGAACATAACGCAAGAAAGAACATAACACTGGCTCAGAACAAGGGCCTACTTTGATCAATGTTCTGTCTCCAGCAGTGGTCACAAGTGGACACGTAGGGGAGAGAAAGAAAAGGGAACTTATGTGATCTAGCCACTTTCAGCCAAAGAGATTTCCCAATCCTGACACAACTGGTAACCCAGTTACTAAATGTCAGCAGATCCCTCTTCCAAGTACTTGTCCAGTCTGCCTTCAAACCCACCTAAACTTCATCCATATACAACATCCTCTGGCAAGGAGTTCCACAGGTCCACTGCATGTCACATGAAGAACCACATCCTTTTCTTTGTTTTGAACCTGATCCAAATTAATGTCATACCTAATGCTATGGGATCTCTATCTGAAAAGTACAACAACCAGTTGATCTCTAGCATTCCTCTCCATGCCACTCAGAATTGTGTTGACCTCTCTCATATCTCCAATAAATCATCTCTTTTTCAGGTTTAAGTGTCTTAGTCCAGCTCAGCTATGCCCACGTTATACAGTAGGTAATAGGAGTGCATTTGTAAAACAAAACTATTGATGCAGAGTCTCCGGCATCCTCAGGGAGCTTTTTTCTTCCAACTAGCATAAAATTGGTCCTGCAGATTGTATACCCATTAGCAGTTGGATTGCACTAGGCATGTTTCAGAATTGCACTAGGCATGCTCCAGGACATGAGCTGGTTTTGTTTCATCCAAAAGGAATTCAGTTCAGCTGCTCCAAGACTGTCTTGTGTTTGAAACAAAGTGCAGTAAGTGAGGATGATTTGAAGATTTGTTTCAAAACCAGATGCTTGATCTGAACTAAAACTGGTAGATGTACCTTGGTTTTCCTCATACAGAAGCTGTTCCATACCTCTGAATCGTCCTTGTTGCTATTCTCTGAATATGTCTTTAAGGACATACCCGTTAAGATGGGAGGACCAGAATTGCACACAGCTGTCCAGGTGTGGGCAAACCATGAATGTATTTGTTGTCATAATAATGTCTTCTGTTTTGTCCTCTATTGCTTTCCTAGTATTTCTGAACATTTGTTTGCTTTTCAGACTGCTGCCGAACACCAAGCTGACAATTTCATGGTACTATCTACAATCTCTCCAAGGTCTCATTCCGGAGTGGTAATGGTCTCTCAAAACGCAACGGTTTATATGTGAAGTTAAAATTGCTTTTCCCTGTATGCATCACTTGACATTTACCTATCGATCTGATTTTTGACACACACATATGAAATCTAAGAATTGATAGAAACATTGTACATAGCAAAAGTCAATTAATCAGCCTGTTATGCCCCACAATGTTCTTCTGAGGCATGTAAACATTATTATATACACTTACATACTATTATATCATTTTTTCAAGACATAAACCCACTTGGACAAACAAACTCAAATGAGGGGGAGTTTTTTCATCAGCGGAGCAAGGAATTCCCCCTATGTTTATCCTACTTCTAATAGATAAAAAAATTGCCACAGCTAGAAAGGAATCCTGGAAAATGCCTTCTGGTACAGCTCCTTCCAGCACAGATCCTTCCAGCCAAAATGCAATTTGGGAACACTAGTATCACCTAAAGAACACATTATAACCTTGGGTTATCATGTCAGAAAAGAGCATCCAAAAGTTAATTATGTTTTTGAATTGCTTGGCTGTTCCTCACCACTTGCCAGGAGTTACCTTTAGAAGGACATTCAGGTGCTCCAGGCACCAGCATTCTCTGATAATAAATCAAGTTCAAATAAGCACAACTAAGCTCCTTCTTTTTCACATTGAGATATTAAGGCTTTCTAGATTCCTTATCAAGACCCTTCTGACAGTCAAATTGTTTAAATTTTTCCTAAATTTAATACAAAGCTGCTGAATTTTATAAATTTTAATACGTAACACCAGATTATGAGCTCTAGAAGGAGAGTTCTTGGAAATGGAGCGGGGCGGGGGGGGGGAAGATTAAAGAGACATTGAAGCTGGGATCTAACTTCTGGCAGGATCTAACTTCTGGCAGGATATAACACCAATCTTAGCTAGCCAATACATCAGACCTTTTATGGGAACAGCTTAACTAAAAAAAGCTTGCATTTTAATTTCAGATTTTCAGTTACTTGGTCCAAAAATTTGCTTTGTACCTTTTTTATTTTCTTTCTTAAGGAAAGCTTTTTCAATGTTGATAGCTATGAATGTTCCAGAATCAGCACAGAGACCCTTGAGAAGAAGGATATTAATCTGAAAATCATGAGATAAAATATACTTAATACATATGTTTTATATAATAAAATGTATTACATAATTGCAATCTATGATACATATATGTATCATATTAATGCCTTCTGGCTTTATAGTCTTGGCATACCTTCAGGTTGCATTTTCTTCATAAAAATGAAGGCTGGAGAGCTTTTTGAAAATGAAAGCTTAGGTTTTCCTATACTCTGATTGAGGTCTTACAAAGCAGTCCTTTTTGAGGCAAATGCCCTTGTGCTTGGCTTTTCCCAAGATAAGGAATTCTACCCCGTGTGACGAGAGCCGAACCTTTGCAGTGTGGACAAATTACCTTAAGGTGCGTGTGTCTAAAGCACAGTGTAGTTTTGGTGTGTGTATATGTGAGCTTCCTTCCCTCTGTCACAGTCAAAGTGTCTTTGCTTTCCAGTTGAAAGGCTTATTTACCTTCATCTATAACAAAAAGACCCCACATAAAATCCCGAAACAAGACAGAACAATCCCTTGGTTTGCACAAGGCAGAAATCCTTTGAGCATCCGTGAAGTTCTTGAAGAAACTGAGTTACTGGAGAAATCAAAGTAATATTTCATCATCTGCTGAGCTCTTTCTGCACGATCCCCTCCGTCCTGGCTGACATGTGCTACCACAGGAGGGGGACTGAGCAGCACTAGCACAGATCTGCTCAAGTGCTTTGCCCTGTGAACCGTGCAGGTACATCATTGCAAGCTGCTAGTGCAGATGAAGTCACAGTAGGATAAAGACAGCTAAGCCAATACAGATTATATCTGTGACCATACCAAAATGGGCTAGAGACTATAAAGGCACCTTTGTGTGAGGCTGAGAAGTCATCCTCATCAGTGAGGCAGTATCAATTTAACTATTGTATCCTAAGCCTGGTATGGTTATGTCCTCAAGTGTCCTCAAAATGTTCCCAAAAAACATGTGGACAAGTTCTGAAGGTCCAGGTCTGCATCCATACCTGAAGGCTTTTCTTTGAGGGAGTAGCTGGGGGGGATTTCCTTAGAGAAGGATCTTCTCCAAAAACTCTGTACTGTACAATGATTTCTTGATCTGGAGAAGTGTGCTCCATTATGAATCTCTTTCCCTAAGGAAGTGTGATTGAGGTAATGCTAAGGCATCACTTATTCAGGAAGGCCTCTCCTTCTGATGGCCTGAATTTGCTTTTTCCGATCTGTTGATTGAAGATATTTTGTAGCCTTAACTTTTAAATTAAAGTAGTGGTTAAAGCAATTAAAATGAAAATTTATAGGCCATTTTCAGTAGTCTGTAGGGATAACCCATTTAGCACTTCCTAAAACTACATACAGAGAATATCAGAATTTTAGGAAGTGTATTAATCGACAAGAATGTCTGTGACTGTGTCTAATACCCACATCTTCAAAGATGGCTACAATTAATACCACTGGACATGCAGGCACTTAGTACCTCGATGAACTCAAGAGAATACATGGAAAAATAAATACATTGAGGCCAATATGTGATGGAGAATCCTCTTAAAAGATCACTTGGCATGGAACTAAACCTGTTAAAGGAAGGATTTACTATACTCCACGGGTGTGCTTTGAAGAAGCTTCCACTGTATTCAATTACTATTGATTCATTAGGTACATGAACTGTACAGCTCTAATTAAAAACCTTTCTCTTTCCTTCTTTGAAACCAGCAGGGAACCTTAAATAGATTTACTCTGAACTGAAAAAAAGTGATAAAAAGATTAATTAGAAAAATGCTAACCCAAATTCCCTGGCCTTCTTTGTGTTGATGTCTAAGCAACCATAGTCTCTCTGGCTCTCCCTGAGCTGAGGCAGCAGACGATGTACCTTCCTAAGCTCTTTGATTGCTTGTCTTCAGCACGAACACGCTTTGGCAAGTCCCACAGGCAGGCGGTGCTTGCTCACACACACTGTCCTTTCCGTCTCTGGCAGGGAAAGATCCCAGTGCTGGGAATCCCAGACAGAAAAGACAGACACAGAAAAGGAGGAACGGCTTTGTTTGACTAACCGGGCTTCTGACACGCTGACTTGGCGAGCCTTTCTCAGCGCAGGGGAAGGGCTGACAAAGCATGGTGCTGGGAATGGGTCTGGCCGGGGGGGTTTCTGCTGTCAGGGTGCATTGCGAGAGCTGGGGAATAACTGGTGGATTGTGCTGAGCTTTCTATCTCACTCTGTGGATGAAATCCAGCCCATACTGGTGACCCAGTGCCTGGACTGTGTAAACCCCAAGAGCCTTTTGAACGGCAAAAAAGATTTCTTTGGATAAGGTTCTTCATCCTCTGGCCCTGTCCCACAGCATTTAATTTAGATAGTCCTCCAGATGCTACAGCATCAGTCAAGGCTTTGCCAGCTGGACTGAAATGAAAATACTCCAAACTTACTCCAGGAGAGGGAAATACATCTCCCTCTAGGTAGCTCACTACTTCATGCTTAAAAGCCTGTCACCTGTGCTACTTAGGCTTTGATAGCCCCTCATAGAAATAATAATTAGGCAGAGGCATTTTAAATACTTTATACCTTCTGATTGCCCTGCAAGTAGTAGCCAGCAGAGACAGTAACAGTCACCTCACCCTTCCAATGCCTTCCCATGTGTCAGTGAGTGGTTAGACTTCCTTAGGACAAATGCACATCCTAAACATTGTCAGTGCTCTCCAAAGCAATAACGCATCTAGGCTTTTATTTCTAATTTCATGCAGCTACCAGTGGGTCGGGGCCCTGTTTTGTGGTCATTCACTAAGCCAGGATTTAAAAAGATCTGTTACCATAGGGATGTGCTGCTTTAACATAGACCCCTACAACCTCCCAGCTGTTGCTTTTCTTGCCGAGACGAAGCCGGATTCGTTCTGGTTCAGGGCTGTGGTGGTCAGGGTAGGCACAGCCCATGTGCCCCATGCAACCCAGTGCAAGTGGCAGCTGACAAACCATCAGTCCCTGCCCCAGCGACGCCACAGCAGGGCCGGGCTCCAGCTCCCACAGCCCTGCCCTGCCCAGCCATTGAAACAGATTTTTGAAACATCTGTTAGTATTCAGTAGCAACAGGACTCTTGATTACTTACTCAAGATATTTTTATGGAATAGAAAATTCCACCTCTGATCTCCTTTAATAAACCTATAAAATCTTATACACCTGTAAACAAATTACTGTAGTCAGTGGATTTTTCTGTAAGGATTTCCTAGACTCAGTTGACTTTAGATGGATGAGTACTTTCCTATGCCTGCTACATCCAATGCTGCAATCGTGACAAGCTGCAGCTTCATCAAATTCCTCCCATGGTGGCTACTTCTGCTCAGCTTCCACCGGGGATCCAGACCAATCTGCAGGTACCTTTACACATTAATAAACTTTCACCGGCGGCTGCTGCTTTAATGAACTCTATGTGCAATTCAGACAAATACTGGTCTACCATCAGTTTTTTCCACTTAAATATGTTTTAGCCTGTCAAGTGAACAGAAAGAGGAAGCCATTACTTTTGTAAATGTATCAAGAAAAGTGTCAGGAGTCCCATTATTTAAAACTGAGCTGAGCAGGGTGGAGGGTAATGTATGGTAGAGACCAATCCAGCATGGAACGGACTAAACAATCCACTGAACTCCATTTCATCAGCAATTTACTGACTTTCATTTCATTTACCTGCATCAATAAGCTTGGTTAATAAGGCACAGACTCCTGCCATTCCTCTGAAAGGCTTCAGCACTGCATTATACAGCAATTTCACTTTCCCAGCACTAGAAGAATGCTATCTTCTTCATGTTGAGGATACTTTCAATCTAACTTAAAACATATGCGGGCAATAATTTAAACAATGCCACAAACCCTGCTCCCCCTCTCCATCTTCAACAACTCCCTGTGCTCACACGCTATTTTCAGATGCTGGGGAAAGAGGGCACACTTTTCAAAGGAGCTCTAAAGGCCACGAATTTCATTTCCATATAGGTCATTTTCATAGTCTGAAGAGCTTCAATAGGAGCTGGCTAAATCACTGCACAATTATTTGAAAATTCAGTGCTTCGCTTCTTTCATTGCTTTATGGGGTTATAGAAGAAGTCTTAAAATTATGCATGGTCCAAAGGATAAATTCAATCTTAACGAGTTTCATTTCTGCTAATTGCTAAAGCCAAAAGGAAGTCTGTCAAAGGCTAATAATTCCCCAGCATATTTTGAGATGTGAATGTATATTATCAAATAAGATTACATATTACATTTGTCCTTTAGAGGGCATTCTGTGAATAAGGAATATGCTCTGGGTAACACCGAGGGTCAGATCTACTCTGGTGTATATTTCCGTATTCGCACTTAACCCAATGAAAATGCATGAGTTACACCGCTTGCGGACATTACTCTTTGTCTTTAAATGTTTATTCTTAAAGCCTGAACTGACCTACATCTTTTCAAATGGATCTACATGTCTGCTCAACAGATTTCACATGCAGCTTACAACTGTTCCTTTCTGATTTATTCTTGACTATATATCTAACTTGGCTGATAAAAAAATAGAGCCACCCAAAGGGAACGGTTGTCGCTCACTGTCCCATAGCCTTCACTGGTAGGAATTGTTTCATATCTGACTTCTCTCTTCCTAGGTCTAGTGACATAAGTATATTTAAATAAGGAGTTCAAGACACCAAATGGTTCATCAGCTATATGTAAACTAATTAATTCTAAGGGTTTTATCAGACTGTCACTCCATAAGAATAAAAAATTGTTTTGAAATGCAGGTGGTCTCTGGTTCATTCACAAGAATTAACATTACTGGCCAATAATGGAAAAAATATCAGCAGGTCCATAGCACCTTACTAAATCTTGTACTTAGTCCTTCAGTAGAGGTGATTTTTGGCATGGATTTCCTGAAAGCTTTCCAGGTTGGTGATTTTATTGACATGGTTTTGGAAACCAGAGTTGTAAGGACAGCTGGACTGGATGCAAGGTCCAGCAATGCAAAGGATGGGAAAGCATGAAATATGAGGTAAAATTTTAAAGAATCAACCAACTTGGATTAGAGAGATGTAAGGACACTTAAAGAAGACAGTCCAAAATATATTGGGATAATGTAAAGCACGAGAGAGGAAATGTCTTCTTTACTGAACGAAGACAGGAAAGGTATGGAAGGATTAGATTGGTAAAAGAGAAGATGGGGTTGTGTACCAGGAAAACTTTCTAACAGAAAGACCGTAGAATAAAGGAGAGACGGGATCACCAAAGGCTGTCCAGCAAACCTTCAGCCTCAAAGCAGGACCCAGACATTGCATGCAATCATTTAAAACAGGCATGGACAAATGCTGGGAACACACTTCCAAGAGGAAAATCCAGAATATACTTTGTCTTGTCTCTCATTAATGTGTTTAATCCTGTGAAAAGAAATGTGTTCTTTGAGGTCATTTGAATGCCCAAAGTTGATCTTAAGCACGTGCCAGTGGGTTGACAGATGGCATTAAAGATGAGATTAGAGGGGACTTTCTTCAGAAACTCCCATCTGAATTCCTGTCCCAAATCTGAAAGGTTGCATAATTCCAAGCTGTTGGGCTGATGTAACCAAATAAGTAAAATTACCCATAACATTGACTCTCTCCTGTGCAATGATGACTTTCAGTATGACAAAGGGGAATAAAAAAGTTGAACTTCTATGCATCTTCTGCATCTCAGAAAAGGCTGCATTGTCATTTGTACCCTGAAATGAAACTCAAAGCCAGTTATTCACAGCATCAGCAGCTCTATTCTCCCTGATCATTGTAATTGCACATTGTGCTCAGAAGCATATATGATTTCTCTTCAGTATATTATTTTCACTGAAAATATTTGCCAGATAAAAAGGACAGATTGCTATGAGAATAAGTGCCACTTTTTCTAGCAATAAAAGCGTCTAATTTTTGCATCTCAGAATTTCCAGGGCTTGGCATTTTTGACTCTCTGACTTCCCAGCACGTTCTAAACAGGTCTTTCATTGATCTCATTTTCTGCAATCCTTAAAAATCAAATATTGCTAGTGAGGATAATTTTAAAATGCATAGTGTTTCTCTACAAAGTCTGATATCCATGGGTCAGTGCAAGAACACTCAGGTATCGAGGTTCCTTCAAACATTTATTTTCCTAAAACCTCAAAGAGCATCTGTCATGGTTTAACCCCAGCCGACAATTAAGCACCACGCAGCCGCTCGCTCGCTCCCCCCCACCCCCAGTGGGATGGGGGAGAGAATCAGGAAAAAAAAGCAAAACTCATGGGTTGAGATAAAGACAGTTTAATAGGACAGAAAAGGAAGGGAAAATAATAATAATAATAATAAAAGAATATACAAAACAAGTGATGCACAATACAATTGCTCACCACCTGCTGACCGATGCCCAGCCAATCCCCGAGCCGTGGTGCCCCCTGGCCAACTCCCCACAGTTTATATACTGGGTATGATGTCATATGGTATGGAATACCCCTTTGGCTCACTTGGGTCAGCTGTCCTGGCTATGCTCCCTCCCAGCTTCTTGTGCACTCCCAGCCTCCACTGGCAGAACAGTATGAAAAGCTGAAAAATCCTTGACTTCTTAGTATAAACACTGCTTAGCAACAACTAAAACATCAGTGTGTTATCAACATTACTCTCATCCTAAATCCAAAGCACAGCACTATACCAGCTACTAAGAAGAAAATTAACTTTATTCCAGCCAAAACCAGGACAGCATCACAAGAAATAATGCAGTAAACAGTTCCCAGTAATGCAGTAAACAGTTCTCTACCTCTTCTGAGAATCCAGTTGATAAACTAGGAACTATAAAATAAATATTTATAGGGTTAAAAGATGAGCATCATGCTAAGAAGGAGTAAACAAAAATATGTGTATTCAGTAGGAGCAAGACAAATTTCATACCCTGCATGATCTAGGGAAAGTGAATTCAAATTTCAAGTTTGATTATATGTATGTATGTGTACCTATCTGTGTGTTTGTGTGTGTATGAGGCCAGCCATGCCTCTCCCGTTTACTCTGCATCTGATTTTTCCTCTCTGAGACTCATTACATACATTTATCGTTACATACAATGGTTGAACTGTACTTTGAGATCCTTGATAAATGCCATCTATTGCTATTTAGTTATCTGTATGTTGGTTAAATGTTAAAACGTGCAAGTCAGTAACCTTTTGGCTAAGCACGCATGGCGTTCCTCAGAGTGTCTCTGTATTTTTCAGTAACGTAAAAGGGAAACTGGGGCAGTTTGATGGACGTTTCATTGTGAACATATGCAGACCTCTCCTAGAAACCAACTACCAAACAAACGGACAAGGTAGAGCCTTTTTGGTTGGGAGTTTTGTCATTTCTTTTTACTATAAACTTAGCTGAAGTATATAAAAAAAGTCCTGAGAGCAGATATCAACTGTCTAACGTCAGAATGAAGGCAGGTCTGAATGTGCAGAAATGGCAAGTCTGTTTTTAGTAACAGAGCTAGGTGTAGGCAGTGCAGCATGCACATTCTGTGAGAGAAACCTCAACAGACATATCCACCACCTCAGAGAGCTGCCTAAATCTCGCCATCAGCAGCTGAAGCAATAGTCCACCTGCCTGATCAAAATGTATATGAGGACAAACATTTAAACAGTTTGTCTGACTTGACACAGGACAACTGACAAACTCAGCAAGCAACAGGTATCAGATTTTTCTAAACAACAGATCTTGGTTGCACCACATTCTTGTGCAAGAACTTACTCACCTAGGAGAAGAAACTAAGTGCAGAGGTGGAGGACACGTATCTGTGTTTCCAAAAAGTAGGAATGCAGCTAATGAATCTAAAGGAACTGGTTTTGAAGAACATAGATTATTTGCTTATAAATAATATTTGCAGTTGCCCTCGGTCTTTGACAAAATGTCAGCAACAGCAAATATGTTTCCAGCTTTGCTAGCCAATCCATACAGACAAAGGAGAGCACATCTGTATTAATTACTCACGTTCAGCCTTCCAGTCACCGGTAAACTTTTGTCTCCTCAGTATGTAGCAGAACATAATTGCAATAGCAGGAGGTAGTTGAGATTTAATCCCTCTCTGACTCTTTTTCTCAGACATTGTTGATTGGGCTGCAATTATGGGAAAGCCAACACAAATGTGAATTTTACCTCACCTTCGTTGGAAGTGCCACCAAATGACTCCATCTTAATGTCCACAGTCCTGAGCGAGTCAGTAGTAAAGCTCCCTCTCCACTGAAATTGCCTTCTAGTAGTGATCTTGTAACTCCTGAGGAACATGAGTTACGAGAAAGCTGAAATCTGTGGTGAGAAAAAGTATGTGAGACCTACTGTATCACTGTCATAGGGAATCAGTAATGGTGTCTTGATTCAAACCTAGTGCTGCAGGAGAACTGTGGATGTGTTCGCAGTGACTGATGCTCTTGATGCAGCAAGTTTTGCTTTCTGAGAAACTGGAAGATATTAAGTCTGTATTTGCATTTGCCAGTCTGGAGATGCTCAGCAAGCCAGCTTTATTCCTCACCACTGTTTCAGATGCAGACTAGGTTCAGCCCAGGTTCACTTTAAATTTAATTAGGATTCTGGTAACATTAAGCTGCTGCCACAGGCAGTGATTAGAGTGGTGCAGAATCAGTTTTTGTGAGTGTCTCTCTCTAATTGTGATTGGAAAGGGATGACTCTATTCCTGAAATGAATGCCCCAGAAACCAAAGTTAGACGATAAAAGTCTGTTTTCTGGTTTCATAGCAGCCACAAGTAGTTAACTGAATATCTAGCAGCATTCCTGATGACAATACTCCTAGCGCAGGAGAGCCTGACTGGCTCAAGACTCTGTTTCCAGTTCAAATTCAGGACTATGTACAAATCCCGTGAAGCCCTTCTCTGAACTCTCCTTTAACAATCTACAAAGTGACACTGGCCTGTGTATTTTTAAGAGAGTCCACCCAGCCCCTCTCATCAGACAGAGTAGATGTGCTATGCACGGAGAAAAAAAGAGGGGTTCCAATGCCCAAAGAAAGACTAATTTCTAGAAAGAAAGAGGTCAGGGAAGCCTGGGTTGAATTTCAGTTAGAGTACAGAAGAAAAAGTTCTGTATAGTACCATCCATGACTGTAATCAGGGCCTTAAGTAATAACGCTTGTGTTTTCACTGCCTAGCTCCAGGTTCAGAACATGTGCAGGAAATTCCTCCTTCTCCCTCTTTCTCCTAGCAGAACAGCTGATACTAGCATGTAAAGTTTATTCTTCTCATGAATCCTTATCAGAGACGCTTTCCCTGCCAAACCCAGGGGAAATCCAAGTGCAATTCAACTAGTGAAAGCAATGGGGTCACCTATCACCTGCAACCTGATGGGATTATCTGACAGGGCATTGGAAACATCTGTGTACCCCAAAACATCAGATAGTGAAGATTTTCTAGAGGACGGTGAAATACGTGCCCCTGAGTAGTTCACAGATGGTCGCAAGGATCTTCCTTATTAATGAATTCAGACTTCACAATAACTTGTCTTGACAAAAGGATAACATTTAAAGATTCAAAGACAGTAAGTAGCAAAAGAGGTTGTCTGAAATAATTTAGTTGAATGATGTTCTTTAATTAATTTCAAGGTCCATTGAGCATAGGCCTATTAAATATAAAACTCTGTGCGTAAGAGTATAAACATTTTTAAAACATCTACTTAAGCAATACCAAGAGTCTGATATAAACTTAATTGTGAAAAGTAAATAATATCAAAGTTAGGACCTTGGTGCTGTTCATCGCTGACATCCACATTCAGTTTTGTTGTGTTTTATGACTGGGAATTTAAGAACAAAAATTCTGAGGACTTCTCTGGGAAAAGAGTAAAATTTAAGATTCTAGTGATAGCTATGACTTCCATCATTTTCAGTGGCGTAAACCAATACTCATGCTTTGTTTCATTGTAGTTTTCAGGTTTAAACACACTGTCTTTTTTCAAAGCTTCCCTCACATTACAAAGGGAGGATTATGACCAACCATCAGCCCCTGCTCAGAGGATGAAACAGTCTCCACGAGAACGATGAGGAGCTGTGGCCAGCATGTGGTTCAGCACCGCTGGTGTTCACATGGCTGCAGCGCTGTAAGAGGGAGGGGAATCTTCTCTTAACAGCTCTCTGTAAAAAGATCTCCAGAAATATATATCTCTGAAAATGTTCAATATAACAAAGTAAAATGGAGCATTAAATGCACTGGGTAAATGCTGCTGATACCCACATTTTAAGGGAGGAAAGCTGTTAACAAGAGGTAGAGCATTTCAGAGAACATCGATGGACTTTGCTAGCTAGACAGGACAGAGTCTAATGAAGAGAGCTCCAAGGCTCTTGTAGTTGTGGCATGAAAAGCTTAGACAGTTACACACAATAATCTTGATTTATTTAGTTGAGTTCTTCTTGTACCAGTAGGAACAGGTGGTTGCACCGGTAGAAATGAGGGCCAGACCATTACAGCCTCCCCACTTCCAGCACCTTCAGCCCTTACTCTGAGCAGAGAAAGGGTTTATTCTTCCTAATGAATTTTTGGAAAATTTTCCAAAGCAGCCAAAAAGAGACCAAAAGCATCTGTAAATCATCTCTCTTGTCCTCAGAATAATCTGGTAGCACTGAAGACAGAGGAACTATGGTCTCCACCTGTTCCCCAAGCTACCTAGGGAGAGACTGTGCTGCCAGAGGAGCATGCTAACTAAAAATAAATGAGTAAAGAAGAAGAATTTGCTCAAGAATTTGCCTAGATTGTTAAAACCAGTGGGAAATGTTGCTTCAGAGAGATACTCTGACAAGGAAAACCACTTATGCAAAAGCATCAGAATTTTCTAGAGGAAATGTCATTTTCTGCTAGGAAAGAGAGATGCAATTTTCTGTCAGGAAAATAAAAATGATAGTTTTGTGATTGCCCACCTGGAGGGACCCTATCCATTAAACTCACTACTCGCAGGAAGAAAGTAAATAGGTAAGAGCAATCCCTCAGGAAGCTGCTACCTGCTGCAGACATTGTTGTCTCCCACACAGATATTGATTAAGGCCCTAGGTTTTCTTTCATGTTTTCCTGCTTTCCTAACAGTTTTTTTAATTATTATTATTTTTATTTCAGATAAAAATTTTCTAGATGCACAGGTAACATTTCATAAAATCTTAAAATCCATGCTGACTCAGTACAGCAACACCTTGCAGGAGAACAGCTTTAGGAAAGGACATACTATTACAGAAAGCATGGTAAATTAGTTTTTACTGAATGTCTTCCAGGGTCTGCTCAAAAGCCTCTGGTTACTGGGCAATATACAGACCACATTATTTCCACCCACATGGATTTGCACCAATGTGAAAGGTTAATTTTCATGTAAATTGCATGGGAAATGAAATGCCACCCCCAGAGCCAAGGAGGAGGTAAGTAAAAGAAAATGCAGATGAATGGTATCATCTGAGGTAAAATAAAGGACAGAAATGAAGGAGGATGTTGCAGTTCATAAAAATGCCGTGGAGATCACGAGACTTATCTCTCCTTTGCAGAATTTCTCTCCGACACCAACATCAAGGTCCAGATTCCGATCCCCATAATTTACCTTCTTCCAAGAGCAATGCCCAATTTCCTGAGCATTTATTTTTGTTCCCTTCGACATATTTGTGAATGGGGTGCTACATAACTTACAAAAGGGTAGTAGAATGTAGCACATTTTCTGCTTCTTCTGCAGCAAAATGATGACATGATTGTTGTAAGGAAAACTATGCTGTCCATGACCTTAAATACTTAGCCTTTGAAATGAAATTGAAAGAGGAGGAAAGTAGGTTGTGATATTTATCCTTTTTAACTCTGTACATCCAGGACAGAAACACATCCCAGCAGAGACTGCAGAAGATGTCATACATTCATTTCAGACAGAAAATCTATACCTCCAAGATGCTAAAACTTGGTGTTCTGAACCTAGAAAGAAATAATTATAATGAGAGTCCCAGACACTAGTATATTTGCAATCAAAGCTACCTCTGCAGAAAGAATTGAGACAAATGGCAAAGTGAGAGCTGTGCAAGGCAAAAGGAGGAACTGGGAGTAAGGGAATTAAGAAGTAGCAAATAGCAAACATCTGCAAGAAAACTGCTGATTTGTGGCTGAACAACCTCTCTTACTAAGCCAGATGGTTCGTTAGCAAAAAGCATGGGTAGATGCCAAAGCAGCTTTAACTCTGCAGTGACCAATATCTGTATCTAGTGCTTTCAGGAGCTTTACAGAGACAGGGCACTCCAGAGCTATGTCACGTATTTTAATGTTAAGGCTGGCAGTACTGGATCATGGGTCTCCACTGCATATTCTAGCCTGTAAATAGCCCTGACACGCATGGAGCCTGGGAGATGAGGCAGCAGATTATTTTTAAAGGAATAGTAGATCTGTTGCTTTGCAGCAGCATCTTACTGCCCTTTGCTGTTACCTCTCCTTTTATGACCTCTTCCCACCACCCATCACGTTCCAGGGCAAAAGTGGTTTTGCACAATGTCCAATTTGTTTCTTGTTCATTTCTCAAGGCACCAGACGTTCTCTTTTCATCTGTGCCTTTACCTTTCTCTGTGACACTGATATCGGCTATGAGGAATGCTCTGTTATTCTTGTGCCCGAGGCAGAGACTTATTTTTAGCTTTGTAAATATACTACATGCTGTGGCCAAATTTCCAGTTGCTCTTTGTCCTCATGTTAGTCTCAGCTGTGGGTGAATGAGCACGTTTGAAAATCAGGCCCACCCAGGCTCGTACAAATGCTCTGTGACAATATTTGGGCATCTGCCTTATAGCAAGCATAGAGTGGGCAGAGAGACCACTGCCCTCTTTCACCTCAAGAATATCAGCATTGTAGATTCCCCATGAAAGGAGGCCTCTGAGAACACCTGGGGTTTGTATCTCCAGGACCATCTCTGTGGGACTCAGGTGATACTTCACACCACTGTCACTAAATGTTTTCTTAACATCACATATAGCTGAGCCCATGACAGCCATTTTTGGTCGTCTTTTTCAGGCTTTCTTCCCTAGGAGGCTGCCTCTTGTATCTGCCCAGCCATATCTGTCCTTTTGCTTCTTGGCCACGGTCACCTTTTAGGAGATGTCTGTTTTCCCCTTCTCCCAGAGGTCCTTTTTCCCTTCAGGCCAGAGCCTGCCTTGCCCTGGCTGGAGGGGCTACTTCAGTGGGCAGTGCTCCCCAGGGGACACATCAAAGAGACACTCAGTTCTACTGGAAGTACTATGCGCTTCCTAATCTCTCACTGCAACTTTCCTGCATGTCCCGCAAACATGGTGAGGGTCCTCATTGTGAGGAAAAGAAATCTGTGTTTGTACTTTCCCCAGGCCATGTTGAAATGAAAAGGAAAAGAGCTGTGGAGTGAGGGACGATGGCAGTAATTTATAGTTACAACCCTTTACCCAGGATGATGGGGTACATAGTATCCATCAAAGACAAGTAAATGCTTAGTAGATACTGAGTCAGGCTTGTAATTTCCCACCAGCTGGCAAGGATGCCCTCTCAATGGCTGAATATGCTTTCTCTCATGCTGATAGCTTTGTGCTTAAGGCTAATATTATATTCAAAAGTATACTTAATGTTATATCAATATAATGCAGTTCCTTCACCTTGCTGAAGGCATCTGTCTGGAGTACAAATGGCTTGGAAAATCTGGCACCATCAGCAGTGGTGCTGTTCTCATTCTTTATTCTGGAAGCGGTGATACCACTTCCAAGAACCTAGATACAAACCACCCAATATAGCTAGCCAAACACACAAAAAAAAGCATACATCTGTCTTCTTTCTCCATTTGTGATAATCTGTCTGTATTGCATCTGGACATTATTCCATCATGTGTTTTATATGCCTCTTGCCTTGAAGCCAGAAGGACAAAACTCACTTATAGTCTGCACACACTACCCAGGGATTGCTCTCAATCTTTCTTCCTAATCGAATTCCAAATTCAGAAGAAAAATCCTGATCACATGCAGCTGGTCTTCCCATTGTTCACTGAAAATCAGTGTCATTTGAATATGTCTTTGTACATTCCTGATGGGGCCAGAGAAACTGAATGCTGAAAAACAACTATATCCACTGACCAGATGACATTATTCTGAACTCCAGGTGTGGAAAGGCCAGATTCCCTACTGCCCCACCTTCACCGTTGTGGTCAGAGGGATACACTAAGGTCCCTTCTTGAAAAACAGTGAGGATATAGACATGGCAAATTAGCAAATTTAGCACTTCATCAAATATGCCTTAGGTTTGGATTCACATTTACCTACCAGAAAGCCATCTGGGTTAGGGCATCACTACCTGTCTTTCCCTCAGGATATGGGACTCCTTTGTCATTTCCTATTTTTACATCTCACTCAGCTCTTGTTTTTGACTAGCAGCTTCTCTGGGCTCTGGGTTTTGACCTTAATTCAAGGACCTTTTTTTTTTTTTTTTTTTTATGGAAGTGTCTAGATGTGATAACATGCATTTGCTTCATCCTTGAGAGAACACAGCCCTTAACTTCTGTACCACATAATCCAAAGGTTTACAGTGTTGTACTGTCCTTTGAGTTCCTATTTGCACTTCCTCTGATAACTTGTGTGATTAGGCTCAGCTTGGGTTTACAGAGATAAGGTGCTACTTAAAAGCCTTGCTTTTCCTCCCTCCCCATGCAAAGCTATTTCTTGCACCTGTGGCTCAACCAGCCTCTATTTCAAAGTATTTCACATGGATCCTTGCCATTTTGCAAGTAGCTTGTACTCCAAACCTGCCTGCGATACTTGAACTCTGTTGGAATTCTGTCCCCTGTTCTTTCACTATACTCTCAAGGTATAGTCCCCGTTCAGCCAGGCCACCTGGAAATTTCTCTTCTTCCTCCTCACCCCAGTCTTACAACCCTAATATTCTTGTTGGGTGCAGGCATTACAACCTTGCTGCTGCCTCCTAGACAGAGAGAAAGATGTCAATAAATGACCCAATGGTTGTGGTCTAATTAAGAAGTGCTCTATCATGTCCTCTGATATCTGACTAAAACACTCTACCCACTCATCAGTTGTGCAGGATAGGTTGACATCCTTGGCACATAAAGAGCCGGCTGCTCTTTAGAATAGCAGACACCTCTTTTATTAGGCATGATACACAGTTAGTGCATCAATCAGTAAACATTTCTTTGTGCAATCAAACTCAGGAAATAGCTTAGTTTTGCTATTCATATTTTGGGACAGCATGCAGCATAATTTATTAGCACCTGCATTCATGGTCACATATCTGACAACTGATTCACAGCTCTGACCCCCTCAATACGCACCTAAAGATAATCACCAGTAGCTGTCTTGTTATTGTTCCCCTGACATCTCAAGGATGTTTATTCATGGGCCTCTGCCTGTCTTCCTGTCACTTTGGCCCTGCTCTCAAGTCAGTAGATCTGAGCCTGTGTCATCAACTGTATTTCTCATTGTCATTACAGAATAATCATTTCTATTTCTACCCATTTTCACTGAGCCTTGATCAAAACGGAAGTCACTGTCTAGAGCTGTCACAGCTTTCATGCACCAGCTTTTTTTCATTGTGGAGACAAACAATAAAAAGCCATCACACCACTATGGAAAAGCAATTCTCTGGGACCCTATTTTTTCCCTGCTTCATGACTATGATATTTCAACCACATTTGGCTCTTTGGCCCTCTACTTCTCCAGTCCTCATCTATGCTTTCACTCTTCCAACATACTACTCTCCGGTAGTTTCATGCCAGAATCTGTTTCACATTTTCTCACGTCTGCTTCACTGCAGTCAAAAGCTGAAGTTGCTAATCCCCTCCTGCTCCTTGCTTATACAGTCAGCATCAGGGAGCAGAGCCAGGAGAGTGATTTCTCCTTAAAATGCCATTACTACTGTTGTGGGGTTTTTCATTCCATCATTTTTAGAAATATAGGACACCTGATGCAGCACCGGAGCTGATCACAGTAGAAGCACCTTAAGTGTTGAGACGCCAGGGAGACTGATGCAATCCTCCAGTCATATGTTAAGGTTCACATTGCATCTTTAACTTTTGGCTCTCTCGTAGGTACAAGGAAAGAAAGAAGAAGGACACAATACATTTATGCATTTCTATATTATTTTTTCTTAGGAGATGGGACAATGAAAAAATACAAAGACAGCCTAAGAAACTACAGTCTTATGACTACTCAATCAACATTAGCATGGAGATTTCATATACAGAGAGAACATATTTATTTCCTCTGTTTTAACCAGTAAAACAGATGGAAATTAATCTATTTACAACCAATGTGTAAAATATTTCATAATTCTGCAAAATTAATTACAAGTCTGTGTATCACAGCAAAGATAAATTCAATTGATTGAGAAACCAACCATGACACAAGAAGGTCTTACATTGCATGACACAAGAAGGTCTTACATTGAGTAGTGAGCACCTAAGTATGCAGAATTAGGTATAGCTTGATCAATAGTATGTTTATTAACAGTACCAATTAGAATACAGAGTTGACATCCTGCCAGGTATATAACATACATGTCTGGGGACTTGATTTGGCTGTGTATAGTAGCAGACAAATATTTTCAGCAGTGTCCTTCACATATACCTCTACCACCCTTCAACTGCACGGTACAGCGATAAAGACTACTGGTAGAAGGAAATTTAACCATATATAACATCTATATTATACTGTATAGTGAGACTCTAACTGTAACTCTTGTTTTCACTAGGATGCTAATGTCCCTGATACATTCACTGTATGCAGCACAAAAGAATAAAGTGAAAAATGCCATTCATGTGCAGACAGGTGGAAATTGGCCCCTTGCAACTATTAGCTGAACTCTTTAAATGTAAAGACCCCCTTGTGTTGTATTTCCCATTGCTAACAAGCCATATTTGAGTAGCTAACAAAGGCAAATCTGTCAAAACTCAAAGAGTATTTGATGACCAAACCCACTAGCCTAACATTTCAGCAGCTATGGTCTATAACAGAGCAAATTCTATTGACACCAAGCACAAATGCAGATCTTTTTGCAACTGCAGTGTCCACCTGCAAGAGCATTTTTTCTGGTAGCAGCAGAAGTTAGACAGGCATTGAGGCAACATTAAACTTTGCCAAGGATCAGCTTCAGATGCAAAGATGGTTTTGCTCTTTAAATAATCTCAGAGTAAAAAGCCAAAGCCTCGAAGATCAGAGCCCAGAACAGATTCCACAGAAGAAACAAGGGCATAACTTTCTCTTTAAATCTGATGACAACCGTAAGAAAATCACATCACTTTTTGGTTTCACAGATAAGCTAAATCAGCCAATCCATCTGAAAACCTCACTGGATTCTAAAAGTAGCTGGACAACTCTCACTGGTACTGAGCCAGGGAAAAGCCAAGTTCCTAAAAGGCTTCGTCAGTGAACAAATGGGAGATTTGTCCTCTAGTCTGATAAAACCAACAAGACTGACAACACCCCTACCAACATAAGCAACACAAGTGTCACAACCCGTTTTAGAGTGGAGACTGTAGGCATATTTAATATTCCTATAAAATACTATATGCTTTGACCTATCTTTTTTTTAAAGGTACATGATGAAGAAATGGGGTCATTAGCATTGCTGAAACATTGGAGCAATACAGAAGGTCAGGATGTCACTGTCCAGTTTTCTTCAAATTCTTTCTTTCTTCAAGACTCTTAATGGGAATTTCAGTCGTATTACCAGGTTCAAAGGACACCTTGCTATATCGTTCAACAAGTTTGCTTTTCCAGGAGACATCTTTCCATTTTTGTGATGGCCTGCAGCATTTTATGAGGCCAAAATGACAGATGGTCTCACAGTTATATTTCTATTGTGTTCCAAAACTCACAAAACCTGCTTTGTTTTAACCAAGATTTTTATATTCTTTGCTCATAATAGCTCTCTTGGGCTAGCTTTGCCTTACTACTCAAATTTCATTCCTCCTATTGTCACCTTGCCAGTGTGAGAGTCTGCGAGCGGCTGTCAGTGAGTTGACTTCATGAGGCATGTCTTTGCACCTGTACGCAGGACAGCACAAAGTTGATCCCACATGGGGTATGGCAAAACCAAAATTTTGTCTTGCTCAATTTCACATGCATTTGGAAAGACTGTTCTCATTACAATGTATTTCTCAGTTTAGGAAAGAAATATGCCTGATTGTCAGGTCCTAAGCGTTTTAAAATTTCCCGTGATCTAAATGTTGCTCTTGCAACAATTTGTCAGAGATAGATTGTCACTTGGAATGATTTTATGTATCAGAAAACAACTAGGGGTAAGAGGTAAAATATCTCTTAAGTTAATTATTTATATCTAAAACAAAGCAAAGACATTAAGAATGTATTATTTTAAAAAGAAGTAAAAACGCTTGTGTGTTTAAGACAAAAGAAATGGCACATCAGGGATCCTGCCTTCTCATCTGGGTTCTTAGTGACTCTTTCAAGCGTGGTTTTAGTCAGGTTGCTTGTGCACTGCGCTGTGGACTTGCTCCCTGCCAGGGCATTGGCAACCCTCAGCAGTTCTCCTGTTCTGTGTAAAGTGTGACAACAGCTAAGTGTTGGTATTTGTGAAGACTGGCAAGAGCTACTAAACCCTAACTGGGAGGCAAAGTTGAGTGACTTCCAAATTCTACCACTCCCCAGGGGCTGCAAAGCATCTGAAGTGGTATGAGGAGGTGGATCCTTTCATTCAGGGTTCTCAAGCCTACATCTTCTTCTGCAGGTAGTTTTGCTCCAAGATCAAGACAAAAGTCACCATTTACAGATTTAATGTTAAATAGCCATTAAATAAAATGCACAAGTCATCAATGGAGCTAGCACTGGAGCTCCAGTTTGCTTTTAAGTGGGCAAATGTCCTAACTATGGCCAGACAACCCCATTTCTTCTGCAAACTCAGAAACAGCCCAGCAGTTTTACAAGGACCACCAAGAACTTTGGATGTAAGTGCTGAGTACCCCTTTAGGCCTTCAATTATGTTTCTGAATCATGTTCTGACTCTTTGAGGAAACTAAGGAAAAAAGAATAAAAGCAAGGTCCATAAAGGTCCCTGAAAGCTTAGTTTCCTCATGTCTAAAATGAGTCTAGTGATCTATACTGTGTATACTTCTTCATAGCTTTATTTCTAGGAAATACCTCATAGCATTACAGGAATTTTCAGTTTCTGATGATATCATTCAATTCTCCCACATTCTGTCTTCTTTTTCAAGCAGCACTGCTGGGAAAGATAAGAAATACAGGTATATTACATTCTTACGGGCATTCTTACAGGCACAAATGCCTATGTAATTTCCATATTCATAAATTAATAATCAATAATAAGGTTTTTAAATATTCAGGTATACTGTGGACCACTCAGATTTCTAGCACTAATAGCATGTCACACTTCAGCACCAAAAATTGTCACGTAATTTACAAAAAAAATTCTCAATTTTAACTAAACCATCTTTTTAGCACCAATTTTAGTGTTTGCCAGGAGTTTGTAGTTCTCAGATGAAGCAATCTGCAGGAATCTGTGCAAAATCCAGACATTTTCTTATGAAATTACTAAAATATTCCATTTGAACTTTATCAATACAACCTTTCAGTTACCTATAGGATTGTCAAAAGGGTGCGGTTAATCAGAGCAATGTTTGCAGAATATTCAGATTTGTGAAGAGTTCTAAAATGTTGATTTTTCATCCTCATTCAGGGTGGGGCCAAATTTGTGAAATTGCAGCATCTCCTATAGGGCAGGATTTCAGCGCTTTGACCATTCTACTGACTTGACATTTCTCAGAAACCACAGTCTCATGTACAGCTCCACCACTGTGCTATAGTATGCATCGGATCTAAAGGGTGTCAGCATTTTAAAAGTATTTGGGAAATTCCATTGCTCCTGTAAGATATATTTAGAACATTCCTGGTCAAAATTAACAAGTATTTCTACAAGCAGCTATGTGACACTGCGTATTAGAGGCTAGAAAGAATGACGGTATGTGGGCTCTTCTATCTGAGAATGGTAGTAACAGATTAGTAACAAAATCATAGAATAAGCCCTAGGATAAATTCTTTTAGGCAGGTTCATCATTGTGGTACCGCGATTCATTTTTGTGCAGTGCCCCTTTCCATTGTACTGATTCAATAAAGCATTTCAGCGTGGGGGCATGTATGTGAATTCTGTTCAAAATCAAGCATAAGCTTAAACCATTTAGGATCCCCAAAGGCCTGAATTCAGGAAAAAAACCATGTTACCAGGACCTCAGCAGAAATGGCTATGAATCCTACTTCTGGGTAATGTCCCTGGAGGTGACAGGTTAAATTCCCTGCTTCATGAAATAAGGCAGTGGAGGGAGGTCTGTCCTAACAGAGACTTTCAGAAAAATTGTGCGGATGGAAACTGATAGTGCTTACCTGCTACCTTTCCACTACACCCCTCCAAGTATATGCAGCTATGTGACCACGGAGCTAGGAGACAATATAGCAAAGAAATTAATTACAAACTGATTACACATAGCATCAGTTCCATGCCTTCTCACCGTATCACCGGGAGACTTGGACACACATCAGGAGATCTCAGTTCCTGCATGCAGGCTTTTCTGGTAACAGCTGCCATAATGCTACATTACACTAGGAACACTTTTCTTCTCTCTTGCTCTCTCTTTTAGTTTTTAAGTTTAAATAAGACTACAGAAGCACTTGAAGCTGACCTAAAAAGGTGGGGTTAATGAAAATCATGCAGATGGTGAACGTCAGAAGAATGGGTCAAGGATTTGCATGCATCATAGTGGAGCCACTGCATACATTTCCATAACAGTAAGTGGTGAATAATAAAACATGTAAGTTTATTTTATGTTTTCATCATGTCATCATCTCTGATTTAATATTCTTTTTGGTCCATTTTTTTTCTTCCCTGTCCACAGTGCTTCTTCCTTCATTATTTATTTCAAATGATGAGCCTTTCTCCACCTTTGGGAGTTTTATTTATACTTCTTCCCTTCCTGACGCAAAACAGAAATATGCATTAAGAAGCCATCCCAGAGGTGATTAGAGTCATTCATATGTAAAGTAAATGGAGTAATATCTGGGGAGGACTACTAAGAGAATATGACTGTTCAAGAACCTCTTGTTTTCATCTTTTTTTCCACCATTGTGCCCCCAAAAAAGAAAACTCATACATGTCAAAAGAGATGACAAAAAAATTGATAGTGCTATTTGGTCAAAGTCTTAGAAAGTTGTTCTCTTTAGGGAATGGTAATTTATATTTTCCTGTTTACCAGTCAGATAGGCAATCCTCGGGACAACCTGATCCTGTAGCTGCTGAGTGCTAGCAGAAGTGCTATTACGCCTGATCCTTCCACATGGAACACAAAGGGAATGTTTACATTCCATTTCAAAGCAAACAAGACCAAGGTTTATACTGGAGGTTATTATGTCTGTTTTACAAATGAAGACCAGTGTAAGAAAGCCTCAGAATAGGACATGGTTGCCTGGCTGTCTTTTACACCAAATTTCACATTCTCCCGTTAACCTCTGCATGCGAAGTGGAAATTGAGGGGGAGCTGAACTGCACTTAGCAGTCGCCTAACCAGAGAGGCATCCAAATTTCCTTCAGCAAGAGATTTCATTTTTTCAGTTTGTGGAGCCCAAGACATTTTTCAGTGAACGTCGTAAACATGACTGTGTGACTTGTTGTATGGCCACTGTCAACTTGCTTTATTTTAAGACCCTGAGAATAATGCAGGGATTCCCCAGGGTCTGCGGAGCGGAGCTTGAAAACATCGGCACCGGGTGCTTGATTTTCTAACAGAAAAATTCTTTTTTTGCCTGACTGTCTCTGGCTAGGATTGCCTAAGTGTCAATAATATTGAATTAGTTAATACCCAACCTTTACACCTGCTTATCTCTTAGCAGGTTTTGGAGACTCTGTCTCCATCAGCTCCACCTATGGAGCTTTTTCCAATACACTTTCTTTGGAGTTTACCTACTGGAGCAGATCTGAGCAGATCAAGGTAAACATTCAAATATTTTGAGTTAGACCAAAGCTATTTAAACATAGCCTTACTGGAAGATTTTCAGTGTCTTTCAGATGCCATCTTAGTCTTTGCTAACTTATTCTCTTATTTTATTCTAAATACATTAAGATACTAATGTGAACTGATGAACAAGCTATATTTGCCAAACCTGACTAATTTATTTTAAATGAATTTTAAGCCTGTAGTTTTGACAGCCTTCAACAAAGGCTTAAACAATTATGACAGCTGCCAATTATAACAATAGCTGGGACTGGAGTCTAAAGAACAAAAAATAGGTGGAAAGAGAAACAACTAATACAGACTTTTATGAGGGACACTGAAATGATTTGCACATTAAGAATTAATTTGATAAATAATTTTACCTTCCCAAATGCATTTTGCTCAACCTTTCCAAAAGGGATCGTTTAGACTTCTTATGTCAAAAAAAATATTTTTCTTTTTCAGCATTTAAAAAGAGGGATAAAAAGAGCTAAAAACTAAATCCCTTGCTGAAATGTTCTGTTTGATTTATTTGACCTGCTTAGTTTTATCTTTGTTTAAAAACAAACAAAGCACCCTAAAATGTTATCAGTTAAGGATGACCTGAATTACCTGTTCCTTCCCACACTCTTCCAGTTTTTTCAACTCAACTGGACTCAGGGAAAAAAAAAAAAAAACAAACAATTACTTGCACAGACATGTTACAGCCCTCAAAAAGCTAGAAGCCGCAGCTGCCATAGTTTGAGATAAAGATAAAAGGCAGGCAGCAAACTGCCTGCATCATCCATTAGATGGGAGGGAAAAGCCCCACTCCACATATGAATGGGGGGGACACTCTTTCTCCAGCTGCTGCTGACTGGCTGGATCCTGAGCTTGACCTGGTACATGTCTCTCACCTCAACGATTCATTTCCCTCTCTCCTATACAGATTCCATTTCCACTGGTCAGGGTTTGCAGCAGGAGGGGAGGCAAAGAGAAGGGGATTATCATCCAGCTTTCCTTAGTGTAGAGCAGAATAAGGAAGACCCTGACTTTGCCTGTCACCATGGTTAGCACGTGAAAAAGTAAAATCTGGTAAAAAAATCACCAGAAGAGATCCATAGTAGTTTGCACTCCTTTTTTTCCTTAGCTTAAATGAAAACATAAGCAGAAAATTGAGAATAATATGCCAGAAACTGACTTTTTTCCCCTGTTCAAAGTGCAAAAATGTCATTGGGATTGGAATTTCATCCCAGATGGCTTGGCCAAAGAACATATGCCAATACTGTGAACCTCACTGTATACAATTTGACATCTTGACATTTAGCAAACTTAGAAAATGTTATTAAAAGAGACATAGCTACTGTAAAGATGAGCCTTACTGATACTAATACACCTATTTTCTGTCATTGTTTTCCTAGATTATCTGGCAGTGTGGAAGGCAGCTCAGGCTGTATGCAAAATATCTAAATTCATACAGTACTGCACCCTCACTAACAAGCTTTGCCCAGTCCTGGGCATTTCTGAAACTCACTTTACCCAATCCAGCCCCTGGTAAAAAAAATGCTATCGGGAATTGCAGCCTATGATAGGAGGCAGGAGAGATCAGAAAACTCAAAACTATTTGCTACTATAGAGCAAATATCTATCTGCACCTCATGAAGGCTTCTCTGTCCTTTGATAGAGATGAAGCTGAACCAGACTGGTCAGCAGTGGTAGACAGTAACGAGGAATTGATCCAAAGCAACGATGGCAATACAGGACTACCAAGGAACAAAATCCCTTACGGCGTGACACCCACCCCTATGCTGCATACCCTCTCTGCACAACATGCTTTCTGGAAGTGATGGTAGACCTGAAATGGTACATCTACCTTAGTTCAGTTCAGGAGTGTGCTTCTAATAGCA
Organism: Gymnogyps californianus; assembly: GCF_018139145.2. Taxonomy (NCBI): domain Eukaryota; kingdom Metazoa; phylum Chordata; class Aves; order Accipitriformes; family Cathartidae; genus Gymnogyps; species Gymnogyps californianus. The sequence continues at coordinate 32,168,888 of NC_059472.1, read as the reverse complement.
AATGTCTTGCTATCCCCCACCTACTTCACTTTGGCTTGCACCACAGAGGGGGTTGGGAGCTGAAATTCTGAATTTAAACTGAAATGAATTTGAATTTAATTCTTTCTGGATGAAACTAAACAAGAAGGTATACTCTGGAAAAGCACCCAAATCAAATTAATTATTGTTCTGCTCTCAGAAACATAATTTCAGTGCTCACAACCACATAAGAATTAGTCCAAAGTAAAAACCCTTGAAGTGCATTCAGTGTGGACATCGGGTCTCACGGCATTTCACCATACAGACCTTGCTCCCTCTGGACCGCAGTATTGGCTAATGTAGACATGTTAGCTAGCACGTCAAGGGAAACAGAAAGCCTTAGAGTCCCTCAGGTGCTTCGCCTAAGTGTCTGAGCCATCTTGCAATCAGATTTCAAAGCACTGAATATTCATTACAATGAATTCAATCAATCTTTCTTGTATACAGAAGTGCAACTGCAAAGTATTCTACAGGCAATTTCTGTAAGTAATTTTTATTGTAATTTCCATTACAACTGCAAATAGAAACTTGCTCTTAATGTTTTCATAGCAGTCTCCCACTTGAGCTGTTATCATGAAATATGTTTTCTGTCATGAAGTACTGAGGACAGCATAGCACAGATGGGACGGGCAATATAAAATTATTTAGGAAATGGATCCTATTACCAAATGGGTGACATGTTAAAAATTAGGAGAAAGGGTGATGAGATTATCTTACAAAAAGGATGCAGAGGAAGATGGATTACTTCTAATGAGATTTATTCACTGATTTTTTTTGCTTAGAGTTGAGACTTAAAAGACCACTAAAAATAAGACAATAAATTTTAATTATAGAGATGGTTTCCTTTATCCTGGGGTTCTGTAGAACTTAGGGAGACACCAAAGGGAGGTATCCAAAGATTGGTCTGTACAACACTCTATTAAACTGCAGTTGAATACATACAGTTATTTGTCTAATGATCAAACTAATTATTGTTCTGCTCTCAGAAACATAATTTTTGAAGGAATTCCTAACAATGGCCTTTTGCTTTCTAATGTGACTCATGGAGGATGCTAGTTCAGGCTACAGCTGGCAACGTAATTAGTTGATTAAACAAAGTGACTCTGGAGTGTGCACTGATCTGATGCATGTGATCTAAATAATGAAGCATTTTGTCCTTCCAATCGGGAATGCTTCTCAAGCACATGCCTAAATCAAAAAACATGTGGTCCTGCTGTGGCAATGTTCCAGGGATGCACCAATGGTTACAAGATGCACCCGTACCTACCACTGGCACAAAACTGGACTTCATATGATGGTTCAGTACAAATTCTTCTGAATCAGAAGACAGTCTGCAGAAAAGGCATAAAAATGCCTTACAGGATGAAAAGATAATAGCCTATCACACTGTATTTTAACAAAGGGTCACCGTCCTCGGTGGGAACAAATAAACCATAAAAATGTTACTGCAACTGGCAGAAAAAGAAATCTCTCTTCCCTCACTTCACAGGCACCTTTCTGCTATGAAATCAAATGCTACTGAACCAACTAAACTTTCCAAATAAACTCTATAAGCTCATCTTTGTTTTAATTGATACAATAATTTTATTTTTATAGTAAAATTAAAGCAGTTGTGTATTTTCCCCCCTTGAAAAGGGAATTTGTTCCCTGGAAATGCTGAGAATTTTCTACAAAATCCAATCACATCTGATGATAGGTTTGTTGGAAAATTTCATATTGGGTATGATAAAGAAGACTATTTTTGTATCTGCCTTCTCTTGCTCCATCCAGAATAGTGAATAAATGACCTGAATAACATCTCACAGACCACTAGCAATAGCAAAAGATATTGGTTTTAAAATAGAAAATTAAACTATTCTAAAGTTAAAGATTTTCACTCCAGATAAAGCCTCTGTTTTGCTATCAACAGTTCTGGAGAAATGCATTCAAGATTTTCTGGTAATCCATAATTCCAGTTTACTGATATTTGAAAATTACCATAGGGTTCTGCTCTGGGATATTCATTTACTTGTACTGTTAATGTGAAAAAACTGCATGTCTATTTATCAGCCCACATGGTAAATAGCCAGTGTTTAGTCAACAGTCCCTAATTAATGTTCACAACATTGCTGTGAGGTTTTGTTTATTCCATCTCACCATCAAAAATGAATCCAAGATAGAAAAAAGGAAATGAATGGATCAAGATTTCAACAGACTCAGTGTTAAAGCTACAATTGTCAGTTGCAGCTTTCTGGTGCTCACGGCTATATACATTTCTACAGATCCCCAAGAGAGGGCTAATATCTATTATCTCCCTCCTTGTCAAATGGCCAATGAGGACCCAAGGAGGACCTACAAATCAGAAGTTTTCTATGTTGTTTTGGGAAAACTAAGCATTTTTCCTCCTGTTTTCCTACTTAGCTATGAAAGATGAACTTCACTCATTGCTCTGCACAAGTATACATGAAGGCTAACTCCCCATGTCCTTCTACAGAGACATTTTTGACTAAACTACAAGGATCATGGTCTTCAGTAGAAGAATAATGAATAAGGGTCTGAATCAGGGAAATTATGTTTAATTTGATGTCAGCAAGAAGCTTCCTGACTTCCTACTTTCTGGCAGCACCACATGTTCACATTCTGCAAAATTATTCAAGAACACCCTCCTGGAAGCACAAGAACAGCCCATCACCTACAAAGGGAAAGGAAGAAGGCAGAACAACTCGGGCTGTTCTATGATTCTATGAAAATCAAGATCCCATTGCAACATTAGAAGAAAAACTGAACACAGACAGAGGCTGAACCTGTAAAGAGATGAGCCATCTGAAATTGTAATATTATTGACATCAAATGGGGAAAAAAATAAAACAGAAAATCAGAAGTATTGGTAGGCCCTTGAAAATGTTTCAAAAGAAGCTTGAAAGTAATCTTGAAAACCATTTGCACAGATTATACAGTGAAGAAGTTCCCAAAATGGAATAAGGGGCACCATGCCGTAAAATAAAGAAGACGACTAACAACACAAGCAGAATAAAGGAAAGATTTAATAAACAGGAAAGTGCAGCAGAAACCAAGCTAAAACTAGCCAGCTCACATGATGAGTTACAAACTATCTGACAAAGATTTGATGGTGATGCTATACTCAGGACTCTCAGCTTTTACTCAATCCCTGCCTTGCCAAAAGGGTTTTATTTTGTAGTTATAGGTTTATTGCTATTAAAACCCATGTAACAATGTATACTTACATTGCACTGTGTGACTTACAGCAAAAGATCCCTTGTCGCAATGGTCTCCCAGGTGAGACACCCTTATGTGTGCATGAGGGCCTGTGAAGCATTTGCACTGAAAATGTCGTTTACTGTAATGAGGAATGCTTAGTATGGCTGAAGGGGTTTGGGCGGGCAGCCTGGAGGGAAGGGAGCAAGAGATGTCATTCCTGAAAGACCTTGGAGGAAAGGCAAAATCCTGAGAATGGCACAATGACTTGAAGAGCAACAGGGCTAATTTACCGATGGTTTAGTAATTTGTCAGGCTTCAGTGAAAGCCACAGAAAACCTTTAAAATCTCTATAAAAGGGGCCTGTTTTAAAGAGGCTGTCACTGCTGAAAGGAAAAATAATAGACTAATGGGACTAATTCTAAACCCAGCAGGTCTGGAGGTGAGTCCCCGCAGAATAGAAAGGGAAAGCAATCATGTCAGATGAAAAAGAACTTGTAAGGGAAGAATATTCTGCTGGGTACCATCAAGCCAATTGTGGACTAATGCACATCTCTCATTGCTGTCACTAATTTAAATAGGCTGAACATTCAATCACTATTATTATGTTATCTTTTGAGCTGAAGGTCGAACACATGGGCATTGAAACCTTACCATTTCTCCTGTAAGTGGAAAAAATGAATGCCCCTACATTTGGTATGTAATATTGCACTTTGTAACTAGAATGTTTACTAGTAACTAGAATTGAAGGATGTATCTGAGCAAAAGAAAGCAGAAAATGCGTTGGCTGGGTGGTGATCTCTATCCAATCAGTAGGGATACACATCAGCAAGGTAAGGAATGACATGCTCCCTCTTATAGAGCTTCCCAGTATGGACATACATGTATGGTATGCTGTGCCAGGGCTGTGGTTGCCAGTGAGCAGTTCTTTTTATTGTGGTTCCTAGATTATTTCTCATAAAACTGTATGATGGAAAACAACAGAAGTCTCTATAGGGCTTTTCCTTTATTTATGTACTCCATGATGCAGACATTGAGAAAAAAAAATAATCACAAAGCAGAGTTATTAGCAGGAAACCTAGTCATAATTCTGTAACTCCAAAACAAGTAGTATCTCTGTTCTATAAGTTTCTTAAAGAATCATACAATAATTTAGGTTGGAAGGAACTTAGGTCATCTAGGCAGACCTCCCAGAGCAGGGCCAGCTTCCAGTTTAATGAGGTTGCTCAAGGCTGTGTCCAAGAAAGTTTCAAGCATTTCCAAGGATGGCAACTCACCAACTTTCCTAGGTAACTATTCCAGTGTTTCCCATCCTCATTGTGCAGAAATATTTTCTTTATATCTGTCTGGAAGATTTAATGTTTCTATATTGAAAGTAAAAATTGCTAAGTATGGTCTTTTCAGCATGCCAAATAAATACATTTAAATAAACAAATGCCCAGCTCTTTGCTAGAACTTGCAGTGTAACCTGGAATACAATAATACATTTTTAATAGCATATGCCTTGCAAAAAAAAAATTTAAGGACTCTTAGGATTTCTGAGTTATTACTCTCCCAATTTCAACAATGGGAACAGAGATGACAGATCATAGCTTTCCATCCTGCTTTTTAAACTAAAAAAATCTTTCTTTGGATCCTTCCAAAAGGGGGATTTTGATGCACTGTGTTGCAGCTCTGTCTCCTACACAGGACACATAGTATGCTTCATCAACACTAATCAAATGTTCACTGAAGTAGATTCAGATAATGTGTTAGAAATTATTAAATTTATAGTTATTTTTATATGTATCCAATGTCTTAAAAGACACAGTTCTGCTATGGACTATGCAGCACAGAACAGCACAAGGGTTTCTGTCAAATTTAAGCAATAATACAGAACCCTCACAGGCATGGACTGATCAAGGAGGAAGAGAGGAGGTAAGAGGACCTCAGATCTTCACCTCCTGGCTTCTGTCCCAGCACTGGGCTATCCAAATCACAGTCCCGGATGCACTGGGTAGAGACCTGCTGTGGGGAGCTGAAGGCTGCAGAATGGTGTGCCTCCTCGTCCCAGCAGCACAGAGAGAAAGAGGTCCCCCACCACACCCTGGGATCGCCTTGCCCTCCCTCTCCCCTGCCACCTGGCCTGGGGCTGCGGTGACCTCAGAGCCAGATGCCACTGGTGGACAACCAAATAGACGAAAGGGCAGAGAGAGACAGCCCTGGCACGAGTGCTACACAGCAAACAATAATTATTGTGGGTCCAAGCAGCACATAGAAATGTCCTTCTCGGTGTGACTGGTTTTAACTAAGTGAGGTATCCATGCCCATGTCATGACAGTGCTTAGAGCGACCATACACAAGTCAATGCATATAATGTCATTGTGCCTTTTGTAGTCAAAAACTGTGATTCAGCAATTGCCAAGCAAGCTGAGAGTACTGGGATAAAGTAACACAATCTTTTCTATAACTATAGACGTTTCCTGAATTAATTTCTGTTTGGATCAGAACATATCTCTAAGAAAACATTGACTTGTAAAAATGCCGGTGACAGTAAAACCATCACAACCTTTGAGAAATAATTGAGATGATTAGTAACCTCCATGGTTAAAAATGTGAACCTTACTTACAGGCTGAAATCTTCTTCTTTCAACTTCCAGTCTCTACCTTTTTTTACACCTGTGTCTGCTAAAATGAAGGTCCCATTATCAGACTTTGGTTCCTCATGTAAAACTACCCTGAAGTCATTTTTCCTCCTCCTCAGGGAGCTCAATGGATTAGTCGACCTTATTTTTTTTAATAAGTGGGTCCTGTCCTTACAGCCGTTGATGTTTTCACCACTTGATGTTTCCTCAAGGACATTTACATAATAGTTCACTTGAATTGTGCTTATTACTCCAGCAGCTGAAGCAGGGCACATGGTGGTAACAGGCCCACAATTACTTCTGCGATCTCTGACAGTGCTACAGCAATCATTGCTATGTGAATGGGACGAACACATTTACTGACAATCTCAGGGAGAAAACCTGGAAAATGATTACATAAACACACATCATGGTCTTCCATTGTCAATTCAAAACCATCTGAGACAAAACAGTAACTGAACCAAATATTTGTATTTTCCTTCACTCTTAAGTTTGTATGTGTATATAAAGATGTAATCTGTTTTTATCCCATAAAAAGAATGATGCAATACAGGTCTAGGGATATAAAAGTGTAAAAGCAGACATTTTCAGCCTTAAACAGTATTCTTTTTTTCTCTATTTCTCTCTCTCACTCATGCACAAATGCTGCTCTGAGACACACTACAGAATGAATCAATGCACCATTGCAGTAATGGGAGTGGGACTGGCACCTGAACGCCTAATTTTGAAAAATACAGATTGCCCCTAACTCTTCTGAAAGGTGTAATACCTCCCACCCAAGACTACAAGGATCCTGGATGGCTCCCATTGCTATTACTTGAATGTGTGTCACTCCCATTGCTTCCACACTACAGAATTTCCAAAGTATCTGCAGGAGGTTTCAAATGAACTCCAAATTTCGAAGTAATACCCAGGGGGAAGCACTGAATTTCATTTGGGTTTGCTTTGAAGCAAAGACCTTCAGGCATGAACACCAGAGTTTCCTAAACTTGAGTGAAGCTTTCAGGAAAGCTGACTGAAGTTAGTAATAAAAGCCAGTGTTAGGCAAGCTTTCAGTTTCAGAAACCACCATAAGTAGTTCACCACATTGGTATCACAATGCTCTAACCTAAAATACCACTGTAAAAGTGTAATCTTTGGTATACATCCAGAGTAAACCTATGGAAATATGTCTGCTAACTGCAGCTGATCAGAACCATCATAAATGACTTTATAATTATGTCATTCAGGGAGTCAACAAACTGACTTTAAAAAACTCTGCTGAGAAACCAGTGGAGCTGCTGAGCATGACAATTAATTGTTTCCAGTTCAATAAGATGAGGGAAACAAACACAGGAGACCTGTGAAAGCTAAGCCTAGCATCCACCTCGGGATGTTCAGCAGCTAGCTTTTTGGGATGCTGTTGCCAAAATCCTTCTAAGCCAAAATCCTTCGGAGATCAGCTCTGCAAGCCTTGGCCAAGGAGCTTGCTACCTCCACCTCCTGCTGGGGCTGAAATCAAGTCCTGAGAGCTGGCAACTGTGCTCATCAACTGCAGTGAATGAACTGCGGTGTAGCCAGGTCTCTCCTCCTCCCCGGCCCCTGCTGCCTGTTACTGCTCGCTCACGGACTCATGTGGAGGCTGTGTGTGTTTCCAGTTCTTCTGCAGAGCGCAGAAATGCAGCTTCACTCATGCTGAGCAAATAATACACTCTCTCTGCTCAGGCCTTGACTCTTTGTACTAACATCCACAGCCTGCAGGACTGAACCCAAGCTTATTCATGGTGTACAATACTTTGGCTTGAAAGTTGGCACCCTGAAGTGCAGAGAATTTATGGCACATGAGTGTGCATAACAGAATCAGATTGTTATTCCAAGAAATTGGACCCAATCTCATCCCGACAAAGCTAGTGGTAATTTTCCTAATTAATGCATTGGGAGCAGTCCTCAGGAACTACACTGAAGTGTAGTTTTCCATTAGCCTCCGCAGGGCTGCAGTTTTACGACGTGACAATTATTCAAATATCATTTCATTGTAAAAATTACAGTTTTAAGCTGTGTCATGGGTTTTGACATTTGATAAATTCATGATACATTTTACTACATGTTCCTGCTCAGGTGTTAATGTGCAAAATCCCACAAATGCAACAAAATACAATAAAACTTCTGACTTAAGATATTAATTAGGTGATTAAACTGTCACACAAGATTTGTTTGTCCTTTGTAAATTAGTAGCTCAATCCTCACAATTTATAAGCAGAACAAATCATAAAACAAAAGGCTTGGTTCACTATAAAAACCACTAAGCTTTTGCACAAGGCCAAAGCAGCCATGGGAAATTGATTTTCCACAGCTTACTCAGTGTTGAATAGGCTCTGCTCTGTAGAAGACTTTTTACTGAATGAAGCCAAAACTCATTATAGCTAAGACCTTTAGGAACAATGTGTGTTTGCTCCATTATTTTTAATGTCATCAACATCACATTTTAATCTCATGTATTAAAGCAGGAAGAGCACAAAGATATACTTGCATTTTATTACCAGGGTAAAAGAAGACTATGCTAGACCTTTAGTAAAATGTGGACCGTGGGAGAAGGAAAATGATTATTCATTATTTCTCACAGGATAAGCCGTGGGTAAAGAGCAGCTTTAAGGTAAAATGGGGCTTTTTGTACAGTGTACTATTAAATTGTGGAACTTGTTATCAATGGATCTTAGGGCAGACAACACATAAATAGCCCTAGACAAATTCAGGGGACAGGACATTAAACACAGCATTCCAGGTACTGCTTAAGAAATCTCTTGACCAGTGATCACCAGAAGCTGGGAAACCCTGAAAAACCCGGTCTCTCCTCAGAGTCTGGCCTTGCTGTGGGCAGCAGGTTGGACCAGAGACCTCCTAACGTGTCTTCCAACCTGGCTTCTGCAACATCCCTCTATACATGCTCTTTTCTTACACTGTTAACATCCTAGCTGGTATCAGAAACAAGTTAGAGGGATACATGGACATTTAATTTGAGTTGGTATGGAAGTTTTTACATGGTGTTAATAGGCAAAATTATGTCACCTGATCCAAGATATATTAAAGTCAACAGTCTTCAGTAGCTTTTCTGGTCATTGGATTGGTCTAGTTAGTTTTGCTAGGATTATCACAAAGAAATCCTTCTAAAGCATACTTCACACACCTGAATAATAATAGTATAGGGGCTGGGCAACCTGCATTTTACAAGCGGTACAATTTATGATCCACGCAAGAAACACCAGCTGCTCACCCAGCTCTTGGCAGAGACGTGATCTCTTGGAGTCACAGTGCTTAAATCCAGAAGTGCCATTTGTGATCACCTAATCTGATCTACTTATCACAGGCCTTTACCTTTGTACTGAGCTCAATAACTTTGTGTTTGACTTAAATACATCTTCCAGAATGACATCCCGTCTTAATTTGCAAATGAGAGATGGGGAATCCATCTCTTCCCTTCATCATGTATCTTCATCATGTATTTCAATGATTAATCACTCTTTCTGTTAAAAACGGGCACAGAATTTCTAATGTGAATTTGGCTGGTGACAGCTTCCAGCCATTGCTTCTTTAGTACTCAGAATTTTCTTACTGTGAATATGCTCACGCATTTTAATGAGGTCACCTCTGAGTCTTGTTTTTAATCCACCAACATGCCAATTTCTTTATTTCTCATGAGATGAGGTATTTCTTACAGCTCATGAATCATTTTGATAGTTCTTTCCCTTGCTCTCTCAAATCTTTCAACAGTTTTTTAAATATGAATGTGAACTGGATACAATATTCCCTTTCTGTGCAGAGAAGACATCTCCACACTCCTATCATGAATCTCTTTATCAACGGACCTACTATTGATTGGAGCATGAAAACCGGATTCCTTTGGATGAAATAAAATCACATTAGAAGACTGACAGTTACTAGATGAGAAGATCTTTGACATACAAAGGTTTAGTGTAGCACCCAGATTCCTGAGTAAAGAAAACAAATTTCTTAGTGAAACATGCTGACTGTCAAGATGTGGTCTTTCAAAAGTCACATTACCACCTGACCTCAGCTTCCATAACTATAAAATTGGAACAAAATCTTGTTAACCCTGACACACCAGGAAAAAGAAAAGATTGCCTGCTGTATTACTGTCATAGTAATTCCATTCTTCACCACAACTGAAATTTTCAAATAATTATGCCACCTTAATGTTAAAAAATTAATTTTAAGCTACAGTCCTTTCCTCTCCAGGGGCTATTCAAAGCAAATTCTTAGCCCCTACAACCACCGTAGACATAGGAAAAACTATTACCTTACTGCTACAATGGTGAGATAGATGACTACTGAGATAGAAAGGGCATGGGTTGTACTATGTTAGTTCAAACCTACTGAATTTTGCAAACTTTTAGCTGATAATTCTCACTTTAGAATCACTGCTGCCTTTATTGATGTTTAATAATGCCAATTTAAATGCATTACTTAGTTGAAAATTTGAGCTCTCCAAAATGTGCCTTATTTACTTTCGAAATTATTCCTTTTTAGCAATAGAGATACATGGTTTCTCAGAAGTGACAGATGCTGCATTCCTTTTTGCTGCTCAGGATTCTTATCATCCTTTCAGACAATTGAATTTCTTCCATTTGTAAAATGTATTACCAGAGGAAGGATTGCAAGTAAAACCCAATGACTGGAATCAGAACTGTTTCGGCAATACAGGAATACTTCATTGATCCATATTAATACCTAGGAATCCCATTAAAAAATTTGTATTTACTTACTCTTAGGCATTAGAACTTGAGCAACATCATGAAAAAGCTCATGAGGGATATAAATTCGTTATATTCATATAACAGATTTCTATAAGATACACTTCAACTTGAACTAATTTGACGTTTTGATTTTTGGAAATGTCTTAAATAAATGTGACTACATTAAATGTCTAAAGGCTGATTAAGCAGAGAGACTGAAGAAAATCACAAGCAAAGCACCCAAAGAGGTACTTTCTAGACAGGTTCCCAAAAAAGGATCTACTTTAAATCAGATGTGAAGAAACATTTGTCAGTAATCTAAAAGGGACTATTAAACTGACGCTAGTAGATATGAAAATACTAATAAAATTTGTGACTTCATAAATAATTATTTGCAGAATGACTCAGAGAAAGTAATAGCCCTTTCCAGACTTAAAAATTTATGAACTGATGACACTCTATTGATTGGAGCATTTTACTGCACCTTCTATAGGTCTAATTAATGAAACTGTTCACAGAATTAAACATAGTACTTCGCAGGATGACACTATGCCCCAGTTCTTTGCAAACATCTCCACATTCAAACATTTTCATGCTCATGGAGTGGCCTACTGAGGAGCCTACTGCTTGTCCTAGTAAAGTCAGGGAGAGTTTCTCATTAACTTCACGTATCTAATGCTTACCTACATATAAATATAAACCTACTTATGAGATATGTAAATTGCAGGATCTGATACTTGATGAAACAACACTGTTAAAAATCAGACGTAAAAGAATACTTGGTTCGTTTCTTTTATCAGTTAACTTTAAAACATTACTAGAGCGATGAAGATGTAGATGGTTACTGCAACCCACTGGAACTTGCATCATAGACCTGGAAAATAAATTTGTTATATTTTACAAATAATGTAAATTTGCATTTTAATATGTTCCAGTACAAAGGTATAGATCCAGAAATAGGTAGTCTAACATAACAGAGAACAATACCTGGAAAGCAGAGTCTGAAAGGGATCTGTAGGTCCCAGTGGAGAAATGGCATGAACTCTTAAGCAGCTACATTACGGCAAGAAAGGCTAATACAATTTTTGAACACATTAAAAGAAAAGAAATGAGCAAAAGCAGAGAGACAGTTTTTGCCTCCTGATGAGATCATTTTAAAATAATATGTTCCTGTTTACTACCTTTTTTTAAGATGTTAAAAAAGGACAGAAATGGAATAAGAGCCATAAAAGAAGAGCGTCAAAAGGAGATGAGTTTACAGCCTTAGTTTTTTTGATTTTGTAAGCTTCAGTCAGCACCAAAATGTTATTTATACTTTAGACACGTGTTAGAATACCAAGGACAGCAAAAAGTTTTGGGTTAGCAGCTGGATTTTCTGCTGCAAACCATCATATAAATGTGGTATTCTAAATTCTGAAATTTTGGGTAGTGAAATATTTCTAATTCTAAAATTGGCTTAATTCTAAAAGCTACCAGCCTTTGGAAGCTGATATCCTACAGTAGTCCACAGAATACAACTGTGGCTAGCAGTAGAAGTACATATTCATCTGCCAGTGTAGATTCCTACTTGAATCTTCCCTAGAAAGGGAGTGCTTCACTCTTCAGCTTACAACCTCATTTGTTCCTCAGGAACTTCCCTCAGTCATCTCTTCTTTTCACCCTTCAGATAAAAACAGCTTTCATGTGTTGAGTGAAGCTGTAATCCGTAGGTTACCAACACTATGACACATCCAGACTTCTCCATCTACCAGCTTCTCTGGAGGAATATAAGTCCACTCCAAAACCCCACACTTCAAAGAACTTTTGAACAATTTGAATTTAAGTTTAAAAACCAGTATGAAAATGCACTCCTAGCCAGTCCCATTCAGCTGCTGAACTGGCAGTTTTAATCTAATGTCATTTTCCATGTTTGGTTATTACAATGGCTACGTATCATGGAGTCATTGACAAAGAAAGGCAGCTTCTGCTCTCTTTTTTTCATTTTCTGGCTAAAGTTAGAGCCCTTACATGACTTGAATCTAATAGCATTTGATTGAATAGGAAATCAGAAGTCAGACAGGAATTTTTCAGCCCTAGAAAAGATAAAAGTGAGTTACTGCTTTAATTGGCTGTTGAATTAGCTCATATGAATAATAGCTCACGGTCTTTTCAAGTTCTGTGGTTTAATAAGACTCCATTTTACTTCTTCGTCTGAAGATTTACTGGAAAAGATTCATTCCTTCTGGACATAGTGATTACATTCAAACTCCAGATGTGAAAAAAGAAACAGCTATGCAAAGCAAAAAGAATAATATAGGCTAGTTTTTTTACCACCTTCTCCATGTGGCAAACACAAAGGTCTGTTTTAATTATGCTACAGGGCAAAAAACTGAGGGGGCACTTCGTAACATGGGACTGCACCATACGGGCCTTGCAGAGCTGCATATAAAAACAAAAACAAGAGAAGGCAAAAAGGGACAGAACAGATGTATGCCAGTCAGCAGAACCATCACCCATGTCACAGAGCTGGAACTCAGGTGGTACCTGGGCTTTTGCCAGTTCAGAGCTGAAGCAACAAACGTGGGGAGAAATTTTGTGATCCAAAAAGTAGATTCCTATTGAGGCCCATACCTGCAGCACCTACAAGCAGACACTAGCACAAACCACTTTGTATGTATCAATAATCAAAACGAAAGATCATTACAAATGGAAACAATTCTTTATTCTCTTTGAACGATTTTTGTTGTGAGTTAGTAAGCCAGTAGCTCCCTACCTGCATGAACTCTTACTATAACACCTTTTTCCTTGCAGACAGTAGCATTAAAGATGTTTCTCTAATCTCCAACCAGGCACAAGCTGTTAATGCGTTGCCACTACCTTCCATGGCACCAATTAAATCTCTGCCTAAGCACTGTTTACCCTTAGCGTACCCAACCATACTACTCGGAGGCAGTGAGTATGTGGGGCATAGTGTGGAGCAAATTCCCACAAGAGGCAAGAACCTCCAAAAACTCCATCACCTTCCACTCTCAGCACAAAGTGCACTCATGAACCCTACACATTTAAAATAGGAGTATAGCCACTAAAGTACTCATCACAAACCTGAAACTCCATACTAGCCAAACAACCAACCCTGCCCTAGAGACAGGAAAAGGCACATGGGGCATCACTACATTGTTTAATCCCCCTCTTGGAAATCTCTCCTGCACAACGGTGATAACAACATCTTGTATCTATGTATTTTGATACAGTCTTTAATCACTATTTTTGCATAGGACCACTGCTTCATTCACCAAACAGCTAATCAATATTTTGCTTTCACCTCATAACTCACTGTGTGGCCCATGCTTTGTTTACTGCCCGTTATTCAATTGTGTTATGATGGCAGAATTATTAATTTCCTCCAGGGCTTCTCAATGGTGCTCATCACTTCAATATCTGGGCGCTGCACAAATGTAAATTAATTTAGCTTCACAAAAATCCACAGTGGCAAAGAAAAGGTATTACTGCTGTCTAAAATATAGAGCATGGACACACAGAAAAATTAAAGGCAGAGGTATTCACTGATTTAGATGTCCTGTCTGAGGCATCATAGATATAATTTAAAAGTATTTAACAATATTTCAAACACAGAAGTTGCATTATCAGTTGCAGGTGTGACTGCTGAGTAAATTGGATTTAGGACTCTAAAGGTGGTAATTAAAAAAGTAGATAATTAGAAGCTATTAGCCTCTTAGAGGTTCCACATACAGAGATCACAGAACTGGTTGAAGTGGCTATATTAGCACTAGATAGGAAAAGTCCAGTGCAAAAGTGCATCATTTCAGTCATGTGACCTTCCTTTACCCTCCCTTGCTTCATTCATCAATGACTTCCCAGCTCAAGCAATAAATGAGGCAGGAGTCACGCAGGCATCACTTGTCTCTCCTGCACAGTCCTAGTACATCCCCAGAGCAGGTCCATCCTGCACAACGCCTGAGCCAGAAATCCTGCATAAAAACAATATGTGATCACACATGTATCGTAAGGGGACCAAATTAAGGTTGCCAAGCAACCACCTCCCCACATTATGCCACAAATCCTTGTCCTTCATCTCTTCAGCAAACAAATGCCAGGCCCTGTCTCACAACCCTACTCTTTCCCTAGTCTGCTTCTGCGACCCTAATTACCCGTGCTCCCAAAGGCTTCTTCATCACAGTTTCTTTGTCCAGCCAGTACCAGCTTTCCCTCATTGCTCCAGTTGTTATTCCATCTTTGTGTTCTTCATAATTAGCATTTAGTCCATCCCATTTCCTATTTCCCTGACCAGCTCTCAGTCCCAAAAGATGAGACAGACACTGTTAAAAAAAATAAATCATGCCCAGTGAGGAGAGAAACTTCAGAGATTTTAGCTGTTAAGATTTTAGGAAGTGTCTTCAAAAGCAGTATAAAGCACAGTTTTTTCTACAGCATTAAAACGTTGCCAAGTTTAAGCGGATTTTTACAGTGAAAAGACAGTCCATCTCTGCTACCAAAACAATTGCCTGCCAGATTTCAATTATCTATTGCAGAATAGGGCACGCTACTGCAATTCCAAGAAAAGATCACCAGAATGAGCAAAACATTGTCATATTGCATAAAATTTATGCTCAAAACCAGCTAAGACATCTCAGCTGACTTTTTTCAGACACATCATTGGGCATGCAACACTGAAAATGTCAGGTGAAGATAATGAAGTCTGGCAAAGCTGTGAGCAAAAACAGTTGTTAAATGAAATTTCCTGTAAACTGTTTAATGGGCTAAGAGCAAGACTAGAAATAAAAAAGTTCTCCTACACTTCATTCTCAAAGTGGTTTTCTGCTACTGTTTCCCTCTAAGTGTGAATTTCACCCAAATGCAACTAATATCTTCAAAGTCTGTTTTATCTACCCTCAGCACATTTTTACTTTATCATCACCTGTTGTCTTTACTGTGATAAATCACTAAGTAAGTCAAAATAAATTTTAGTTGTAAAAAGAATAGATGATGAGCCTGATATCAAGAGCTGGATCCTTGTTTGAGAGGCAGCAATAACGTGTTATTGTTAACACATGTTAAAAACATGTGTTTTTGTCCTAAAACACACATGTCTATGATACACCTGACTACATAGAGAAAAATGGTCTAGAATATACTTGGAGTATCAAATGGTCTGTTGGTCTTCTCCAAGGGGTGTGAGACAAAAGCCATGATGGAACAGCTGATAACCAGCCAACAGCCACAAGAAATTTAGTCAATCCACAGAAGAGCAAAAACAGCAAAAGAAAATTAAAATAGTCGTGTACTTTCTCACTGCAAACAGCAAGTGAGACAGAGCAAAGTGAATTAGGCACTTTGCAGCATAATTTTGTTGTTGATTTCTTGTTACACAAGACATTTTACTGTTCAGAAAACTATAGTCGGGAAACCAAATCAGAAACGTGCCAGTATATACCTCATTTCAATAGGACACTTGGAGGACACTTTCAAACTAGGCCTCCTCGTCTTGGAATGACTTGTGATTTAGATCTGCTGAATATTGGCGCTTTTGTTTTTCTAGGAAAATTTCATTGTGAACCTCTGAGGTGCAGCGGATGGCGTTGTCCCCCATCAGCCTAATCTAACTCCTTCTGCATCATCTACTTGCCTCCTCCCATTTTAAAAGGAGAATTGGATCTGGTATTCTTCCCTCCATTACTTTTTACTTTAAAGAGCGAAGAACCCTATGGTTCTAGGAGTGAAAGCATACTTAGTATCCCACATCTAGATAAACATAATAGGTCTTGGTAGGACACATGCTTAAAATAAGCAAAAGAAGATGCCTCTTTACACAGCAAGGAGCCACCCTGTGGAAGCGACTGCCACAGGACATTGTGGACATTGTAGGAGAAAGAAAGATCCGTCAAGGGTTGCTGAGTAGGAAAACCGTATCCGGCTGAGGCATCTCCTGAGAGCAGTCAGCGGCTGGAACGATCCCTGGGGGAGTACCGCACATGCTGCTTCTACTCTCAGCTTTCCCCCAGTGTTCGCCTACCGCCAGCAATAATAAGGAGAGACTCAACTACTAGAGGGTTACTGAAGGTGTAGAGACCACAGGAAGGCCTCAAACTGCATATACTGGCAGAAAATGGGAACTCTATCATATATGCTTGCCCTCTGCTGCTACTCCTAGGCCTGCCTTTATGGCTCCTCTTCCTACACGGTTTCCCATTTCAGAGACAGGTGTCAGCTCTCCTCTACAAAAAAAAAGAAACCTACGACTTTACCTGTGAACAGTGAACTAAAGAGGAAAGAAATTAGGGAAAACAAATGCAAGGGAATATGGAAGTGGAAACAAGAAGGCAGGGGAAAGTCAAAGGATTACAAAGATAGAAAACAGGGATTCACAGGGGGACATCAAGCTGAGCTAACGGCACTTCTGTGAGCACTGTGAACATATGCAAGGATGTTAGGATGCTGCCCAGTGGTGGCCTACCCGGAGATGGGTCAGGATGAGAAAACCAAAATAGGCCCACAGGCACTGGGATTCATTCCCCTTCAAGTTGCCTCCTCTAAGAGCTGCTGATGACAGGTTCACCCAAGGCAAGAACGTCACCGACTAGAAAATTCTCTTATCTGGTGGGGCCTTGGAAGGGGAGGATATACAATTTACAGGCTACTGGACAGATGGCCCCTTGGTCTGATCCCACACAACAGTTCTCATGGTCTCATGAACGTGCTGTCCTCATTCAGAATCACACTCTTGGTTTCTGCCTCAATTTGCCCTGTCTTCCCCTACAAGGCCTATGGTGGATTATGTATTTGCAGCACAGGACAGAGTTTAGGTGCAACCAAGTCACTCCCATCATGCGGCCTTGCACAGCTCTAGCTCACGTCTCACGGACTAGGGTGTTGAGGGAGATCTCATTATGTACAATCCACGCGTTAGCGTTAAGCCTTTGCTTACAGATTTCTAGGAAAAAAATCTCCACAAATACCGTAATACCATTATTCAGCTTCCCCACAGCGATCCTGAATGCTGCTGAAAGGAACACCATGTGCAGCCGTGCAAGCATAAAAGCCTGCATGAAACCAGGCGAGCACTAAAGCTGCACTATTCCAACGTGTATGTGGAATGAGCAGCAACTGAAATCACTAATGGTGACATTGTTTGCAGCTGGCTTATCAAGCCACTATCAAGCTTTAACAAGATGATTTTTAGATAGGCTATGCCCAGCAAAAAAGCACAATATTTCAGAAGCAGAGAAATGCTAATAGAAACGTAACAGCACGTTACTGCTTTATAACTCGAATGTTACATAGGAAAATGAAAGGATAAGAAAAATATAATTCAAGAAGAAAATGGTGACCATGCTTCAGATATAAGACACAGTTATGCATATGTATCAGTGCTCTTTCTTTCTCCCTATGCTTTCAGTACACAGCTAATCTTTTTATCTGCTTGGTATATTTATAGCATTCTGCAGAATATTTCAGAAAAGGTTACAAGAAGAGCCAAAACATTACAAAAATTACAAAATCACACATGCATATGTTTGTAGTCTTCTCTCTAAATTTCACATTAAAATACGCAGGGTTTAGTTGCCTACTGAAACACAAACTATGCTAACGTCTTCTAATCTATACTTAACCTGCTACGAAGAGTAAGGCTAGACAAAAGAATTTTTTCACTCATGTTAGGAAAATACTCTGGCAAACATTCCTGCAAGAAAATCTTTATTATACCCATGCTTTCAAGGGCACAGAGGACTGTGTCAAGGTTCTGTTTTATGAGAACAGAATGAAAATAAAATATCAAATAGTGCTCACCAAGGGAGTACCATCCATCTTGTTATGTATGTAGGGAGAATCTGGTCGAAAAAATAGCACATGAGTATATAATTAAAAACTGTATCATGATATATATGCATAAGAAGGATAATTAACGTTGTACAGGCACCATTCTTCTCTGACTTTGAGGACTTCATCGTACAGTCTGAATAATATCTTTTACCATACATTTTGGTGAGGGGTTGGAAGCAATAGGGATGAAAACAAGCTAATCATGAACTAATTACTAACTCATTTTCTAAAATTGCATAGACACAGAAAGAAGTTGCTCCAGGAAGGCTAAAGAAGAAGTAGGAGTGGCCAAGAAAAAAAAAAAAAATCAGCTGCTCTAAATAAGGTCCATTACATTTCCTAATGACAAAGGCTAAGCGTAAACAAGTCTCCCAAAAGTCAATAAGAAAAAGCTGAATTTCTCAAGTTATTTAGGAAAGCTAAACAAGGCTGCAGTCTCCCAGCCTATGCAGCAGAGACACAAAGCACAGGCAGAGAGTAAGAGATTCATGACCTACTCCCATCTCTGCCATTTGTATTATTTCAGTGTCGGTGTAGTTCATTTACCTAGCAACAGTAGTCTTCAAAGTGCTGCATAAACATTTATCTTTCCAGTATCACCTCCCCTTCTCCCTTGTCTGCAAGGGGGTAAAAAGTAAGAACCTTTCTAACAAATGGAGAAAAGAACAAATGGGAAAAAAGAACAAAAGCTTTTCAATGATCTGGCCAAGGCCACAGAAGAAGTGTCCAACAAAATTGGGATGAAAGCCCCAGTTACATCCCACTGCTATTTAGAAGCAGTTAAGGAGTGCTTTGCTCAGCAGCACATCCTTACAGCCCGTACATCCACAGACCTGGAGGTAGGCTGGGCTGCAAATGCATTTTAATGTCAATCAACAGAAGGCCCAGCCTGTGAAAGCCAAGAAGTCCTAGCCTTGCTAGGACATGCTAGAGCTTAATTCATGCTCCTCTAAAATGTACGTGAAACACAACATTAAAAGGTGGCGGTGGATCAGAAATGATCCACGGAGTGTCTAATAACTGCTGCCGTATGTGCCAAGGGTTTGACACGACAGTGATTGCCATGCAATTCCTTGCACCGCTTTCTCGGCAACCCCCGCCCCAGGAGCCTGGTACCCCCTTCTTGGGGGGCAGTCGAGCTGTCCCCCCCCGCGCCAGCTCCCTCGGAAGGGGCTGCGGAGGGTCCCGGCCCCGGCCCCGGCCTGGGGCACCCGGGGGGCGGGCAGAGGAGCCGCTCCCGCACCGCCGGCTGACGGGGGCCGAGGGAGCGGGGAAACGCTGCTGTCGCTGCGGCGGTGGCTGCAGGAAAGCCGAAAGTGAGCTGTGGGAACCCACCGCCGACGGGAACCCTCCCGCTCTGCCTGCCGCCCTTTGCTGCTAGTTTAGCTCGGAGGAGAGGAAAAACAGAATTAAATAAAAAAGACAGATGCCAGGGCGGGTTTGCTGCCTGCTGGGCGTGCCGGGTGCCGCGGCGGGGGATGGGGAGCCGAGCCGAGCCAAGATGCATTATGGCAGCGCAGTCCTGGTGTCCCCTCCGCCCCTGGGCAGCTGAGCCCCGCAGAGCCAAGCCGAACCCAGCCGCTTCCCCGGTGCCGCCCCGTGCCGGGAAGGCAGCAGGGCGGCGGGGAGCGGCCGGGCCGGGCGGAGCCGGCACCGAGGCCCCTCACCCGCTCCGCGCTGCGGCTGCCGCGCTGGCGCAGGGCCCGCGGGGGGGGAGGAGGGGATGCGGGTGGGGGGGGGATGCAGGGGGGAGGAGGGGATGCGGGGGGTGGTGGTGCAGGGGAGAGGAGGGGATGCGGGGGGGGTGGTGCGGGGGGAGGAGGGGATGCGGGGGGGGGGGGGGGGAGGAGGGGATGCGGGGGGGGGGTGCGGGGGGGAGGAGGGGATGCGGGGGGGGGGGGGTGCGGGGGGCAGGGCACGCGCCCCGCGCCCCGCCGCTGCGCCTAACCCCTGCCTGTCCCCGCCCTGCCTGCCTCCTGCCCTGCTTGCCCCCTCCCCCTTCCGTCCCTGCCCCTCCCTGCCTGTCTCCCTGCCCCTCCCTGCCCCCTCCTTGCCTGTCCGTCCCCCCCTCCCCGCCTACCCGCCCTGGCCGGGACGCAGCTGCCCCGGGGAGCGCCGCCGCTTCCAGCACCTCGGAGAGCGCCCGGGCGCCCTCCGCCCGCACCGCGCCGCGCCGGGCCGGGCCGGGCCGGGCTCGCCGCTTGCTGCCCCGCCGGGCCAGCCCCCCACCACGGCATGCATCCGCCTGAGCCCGGCGTAGGGCCACCGGGGGCCGGGGGGTGTCTCTCGGTTAGGGCGAGGCTCCCCAGCCCTGTGAGGCGTCCCCCCTCCCTCCGCCCTTTTATGCGCGGCACTCAGTCGTTTCTCACCATTTCCTTTCAGGAGTGAGCTCCGCTCGCTACAGACATCCCGGCACAATTAGATCTCTGTCTCCTGCTCACCCTACCCCACACGCAGACACACAGCTGAAGGCCCAGATGTGTTTCCCCCAAAAAAGCCGCAGGGCCCCCGCGGCCGCCTTCCTGCTCTCCGTGAGGGCAGGGCCTTCCAGGAAGGCAGATCACCCCCTGCATCCCTGCAAACCTGCCTCACCCCCCTCCCGCCAACGAGCCAAAGCTGCCTCAGCAGGGAGCCATCACAGCATCTGCCGTGCTGCAGCTCACACGCTGGTGAATCACACGCGTCTCTCTGTGCACGCCATACAGTTCGGGGATGTTTCTCTCCCCAAATTCACTTCCAGACTTTACTATTCTCATTTAAAGAATAAAACTAGTTCCTGCAATTCAGCAATCATCAATAGTGACTCAAAGGAGAAAGCTGGCCTCAGACTCATGCTCTGGGCCCTGCTTCACTCAAAGATGCTGTTTACTGACCTCAAGGAAGCTTGAAAAGCATAATCCTGCATTACCTGTTCTAGGGAAGCACACACAGGGGGAGAGCATCACAGTTAGTGATGGCACACTGCATGGACCGTGCAGCTGCAAATGCCACCGCTGAAGGAAGGAGAACGGTGCCAATGCCTTGCCTGCTCTGGGAGAACACAGCTCCACCCTAGAGATCTCTGCCCGCTCTCCTACTTTTCTCACCCACCCATACACACCATGAAACAACCCCACGAGGGGTTTGGAGTGTCCTCCAAATTCCAGGCTGAAAATTTGCCCTATGCCTGTCTGTCTGCAAGCAGTGTGGGAGTCTGTTATCACTGCAAGCTTTTGCCAATAAGGCTGGTTTTCCCCTGGGAGAGGCAACTGAGCTCCAGCTGGACAGTGTAAGGATGAGAAGGCAGTGTAAAGATGGAGTGTCATCCTCTTTGTACCACCATCTTGGATACTGTCTCCTCTAGGCCAGAAGCTGTTTCCAGCCCTAGGAGGTGTACAAATAGGTCCCATCACTGCCGTGTTTCTAGCAAGAATTTCAGACAGCCACCCACATTTGTTTAGTGGCTGTCAGTCATATCACTGGCTTTCCTCTTGCTGGGGATGGAGAATCCTTAAAATTAATGTAGAGAATCCTTAGCATGTGTCCATCCCCTTTCATATAATAATCACATCAGGTCCCATTCTGCACACTTTATCAAGTGAATTAAGCTCGCAGCTTCCCAGTGGCTCTTGTTATAGTACATCAGAGAAGTGGTTATTGGCTTCGTTTCACATTATCCTGGTTTTGGCTTTCCAGACCCCTTTGGGAGTGTGAGCAGGTCCAGCTGCCATTCCCCAAGTTTTAGCAGAGTTCGAGTTGTGCAGGGTTAGTTCTGGGGACACTAAAACAAATACTGAAATGCAGAAACATTCAGTATAAAACAATTGTATATGGTATCTGTATATATGTGTGGGAAATGGAATGCAGAGGTAAAAATAATCTGAGCAGCTGTTTTACTGAAATGTTTTAGAAAATCCCTTGCATTCATCCCTTTTTTTGTCATATCTTTGGAATAAAATGTGTTAAAATGAATTTGTGCATGTTTTACAGGTAGCAACAGCAGAGCCTTCAACACCAATAGGCTTTTTTCATGTAAGACATAAAACATTTGACATGGAATGTACTATTAAAGCCAGACCAAGGGGGGAGAGGCATTCAAGGACTGATTTCCATTTCAAACTGCATTCTGGCACTTTGTACTCCAGCACCATTGGTGGATCAATATTTAATGCCCGGAGATTCTGGCTCTGCAGGAGTCATGTCAGGGGACCTCTAGAGCCAATCTGCTTGGGTAGAGGAGTGATAATTATTCATGGGCTCCTGCCTCTTGCTCCTTCTCTTGCACAGCCCCACTCTGCTGACTCAGTGCCTTATTCAGTCTTCTCTCCCTCTCTCCACTGCTGTAGCTGGACCCCTTTGCCTTCACCACCTCTGAGAGCCTGCACATCCCACCATGGCTAAAACAGCAATGGGTAAGAAACCGCATCTCTTTTTCTTCAGCCAGTACAACGGCCACTATTTCCTGGGACCGCTACCTACACTGGGTGCTCTTCTCAGTGTCCCTCAAGTTTAGAAAAAATCAAGACAACGCTAAACATATTTTTAATTTTTCTGATCAGAGAAAAAGGGAGGGGGTGTGGGATCCCGGGGCTCTTTTAACGTCCTAACCGGAGATCAGATTAATTAGGTACTGATGGGTGAGGTCGGCACATGAGCACAGCCTAATTTTCAAACGGCTTCCATTATTTTAAAGATGAATATATATATTATGGCATTTTAAAAAAAAAAAAAAAAGAGAAAAGAAAAGGAACCGGAAAGTTATCCCCGCTATAAATATGCGTCCCGCCGCCCCCGTAGCCCCCGGGGCCGGGGCCAGCGCTCCCCTCTGCTTCTGAAACGAACCGCGTGGGGAGGAGAAGAAAAGAGGGAAGGAGGAAAGGCACCGCCGAGCGAAACCCAGAACGGCGGGGGCGGGGGGCTGCGGGCGGCGGCCCCTGGGGGGGGCCGGGCCGGGCCGGGCCCGGCGGCGGGGGGCGCGGGGGCCCGTGGTGCCGGGGCGGGAGGCGGGGGGGGGGGGCTGCAGCGGGGCGGGCACCTGCCGCGGCGCGCACTGCGGGCCGGCCGCGCCCAGACCGGCGCAAGGGGCTGCCGGGGGGGGGGGGGGGGCGAGAAGAAGGAGCTGCCGCTTGCCTGCTGCCCCGGCGCTGCCCGCACCTGCAGTCTGCCGGGGAGGGCGGGGGGGGGGCTGAAGTAGGTCACTGCATCACGGATAGCTGGTATTTTTTAGCAGTTCCCACCCTGTTTTTCTCTCCCAGGGGGCTGCTTCCAGGGCTGTTGTTATCTTGCGTTTTTCAGCTGCAAGCAAAGCATCCTCCCACCCTCCCCGGTTCTCCCCCCCCCCTCCCCCGGCCAGGAGCCGCACCCTGCGCCCTGCCGCCGCGGCGCGCCGCCCCCCGCTCGGCCCCGGGGAGCGGCCGGGCGGGGCGGGGCGCGGCCGCGGGAGCTGCGCGGTCCCTGCCGCAGCTCCGGCCCCGGGGAGCGTTCGGGTCTCGGGGAGCCCTTTGCCCTCGGGTCCGTTCTGGCCACGGGGCGCTTGTCCCGGCGCCAGCGGCGGGAGCGAAAAGCAGCAGCCCGGCTGCGGCCCCTTTGTTCGAGGGAGGCTGCTGGAGTGGGTGGGGGAGCGGAAAATCGCAGTGGAGGGTGTGGGAGCGAGAGAAGGAGAACCGCGGTGGGGTCAGGCTGCTGAAAGCATCCAGACCCTATTGCTCCTTGATCTTTCTTTTTTTCGGGGAGGGGGAAATGAGGCAGGACCTACGTTTGACGCATTCAAATTCAAGTTTCCACAATCATTCACCATTAAAGTCATGCACACACAAATCCCACAAAATAAGGATGGAGAGCTCCAACACAATTATTATCCTTCTCCAAGAAGCAAATCCCATTCAAATTCCTATTCTGTGCAGACTCTGTTATCACTCTTAATCACATTGCACAAAGTTATATCAAATCTTCCGGGCGCTGGCTGTAACTGATGCATTACACATTTATTTATTTGAATGCTGATGTTCCGCTCCCGAGGAATAATCGGTGTGGATTGAAAGCATTTTAACCTGGCTGTGGCACCCCTGGGAACAAGGCATGAGACAGCTGTAGATGCAAATAGAGGAGGGAGACAAGGGCTGTGGGAGTCTGGCCAGCCCTGCAGTGCCGAGCACGCCGTCCCCTCCCCACTGCAGCAATCTGGTAATCAGTATTGATAATTTGTAGTCAGTCGGAGACTTATCACTGCAGAAGGCCCTGTTAGGAATTCTGTCACTAGGGAAGAAAGGGCTCTTCAGCCTTTGGTTAATGATCTCGCAGCACACAAACATAAAGGTTTCTGCAGCAAGAGAGATGCCTGGAATCATTAGGCTTGCCCAGAGATGGATTGACTCTGTCATGCCAGTTTGCCTATTAATACCTGGTTAACAAGCTACATACACAAGCAATAAGAAGCAATGTAACTACCTAGTTCAGGTTTCGAAAAATACTGATTACAACAGCATTCAATTAAAAAATGAAAGATACGTTATTAAAAGATCTTCCCTCTTTAAACTCACAAAGGTTAAGGATTCTCTTCACCATTTCTTTAAACCTTATTCTTCCTTGTTATAGTTATTTGTAGAGAAAATTTGGATCTAGACAGCCTATTATAATAAGCCACTTCATTTCAAGAGTTTCTTCAAGGCAACAAATTTTATCTTCATGTAGAAAAATAGATGCATTCTCAGTCATACACATTTCCAGTTAGTGCTAAATAAGCCACATTTGTTTTGTACTCAAGTTTTACCCAACAGACCACTGAGAGAACTACAGAGCGCCTGATTTTTTTCCCCTGTTGAGCACCATATTTTGCAAAGTGGCAATAAAGGCTAGATCCTGCTGCCACTGGAGCCAACAGAACATTTCTAATCAGCTTAAGCTGGCCCACTATTACATTTCTGGCCCTGGTCCAGCAAGGCACTTAAGCAGGTGTCTGAGTTTGAGCATGTGAATAGTGCCCCTGGCTTTGGACAGAACTCTTCACATAACTGAGGTTAGGCAGATGCTAAATACCTTGATAAGCCTGTGTTTATATTCTGCCATAGAAAGAAAAATTAAGCCTCATTTTCTCTTAGGCTCTGTTAAATAAAAGATTTTCAAGGAAAGCTCCTTTGACTTACATAGCAATTTCAACAGCTGCAAGAACTTCTGGACCTCAGTACACCCTGAATGCCGATGAAGAAGTTCTTTCTGTTTAGTTTACATAGTACATGAATGATGCACACTAGGCACATATCCCCACCCCCTATTTATTTATTTAGATTTATTTAAGTGTGTCTTATTTTAAAATTTCACATAACACAACTGTAGAGGAATTCTGGGGGCTTTTAAATTGCATCCTCCCCTTGAGACACCATCTTCCAAATGAAATCTGGATTGTATGGATGAACTCCGTCATACCTTTTGCTCCCTACCATACAGGATGTGTGCTACAGAAACCAGAAGCTTTTGCAGGTGGGGTCACTACAGACCTGATAGGCCATGTACCTGGTTGGATAAACTTTCTTAGGGTATGTACATGGCAGTGTGAGGGTGAAGCAGTCAGTGATGCCACTGGAACTAAAAAAGGTGTCCGAAACTATTATTTCATTGTTTCCTTGCGGTGTTTAATTTAAACAATATTTATTATGAAAACATCTTCAGACAATCATACAGAAAGTCTCAGTCCCAATTATGGTTCTTGTTTATTTTATAGGAAGTTGTTTAACAGAAATACATTGGATACGTGTTAATTATGTGTTAAAGAAGCGTTTTAATTCAGACTCCTTTTGAGATAGTCAGGAACTCTGTGAGGTGATAAATGGGTGGGATTATGAGGATACGGGAATTGAGGCAGCCCCACGCTGCCTCCTTTGCATATCTCAGTAAGACTGATTAAACTGTTGTAAAAGTGCTTCAGAGTTGTTCTTCTACTTTGTTATTTGCATTTTAGTTACCAGCTCAGACCTCAACACTTAGCTTGATGGATGCAATGTTACTGCTAAGTTTGTCTATTAACTGAGTACTACATTATTGTTTTATCTGCTATGTAAACATACATATGAAGTCATAAATAAGTGTATGGTTGTTGAGTTTGACTGGTTCAATTATTTTAATAACTAGGCTTTTTTACTGCAAAGGGCTAAGCGTTCTGCCTCTGATCTGCCAGTACACTTAAACACTCGCTTGATCTTCAACAATTGCACATGAATAGTCATCTGGACATCAATGGCAGTGACAAGCTTCAAGTTAAACAACATACGGCTGAGCGCCAGGCTGAATTTGGACTGAACATGCTCCTTTTCATATTACACAGTTTTTAGCAGAAGGTTTTAACCTTCCCCTTTTATAAATAAATACGGTTCTTCCCCTTTTATAAATAAATGAACACAAGTCAGCACTGAATTATTTTCAACTGTCAGAAAATTACATATCTGAATAGACAAATAGGAAATTAAAGATGAGAATGAACGTAGGCAAGATTCAGAAAAGAGTTTATTGTCTCATAATGTTAGCAGAAATGTGATTTGTCTGAGACACCATTGTTCCAAATTTTGTCAAGATCTAGCAGAAGAAACATTTCAATTAGTTTATTTTTCTGAGAATTTTGATTACTGAGCTAATATAAAGCTGCTGGCAAGTACAATTCACTAGAGAACTGAAGGTTAACACCTGTTCGCATTCTTTTCCTGTTTTTAAAGAGTAGATTACTCTTCCTGCTATTGAGAATTGAGGCAGTAACAATTTTAAAAATAGTCCATATGGCTAAGAATTTATATTGCCTCATAGCAGTTGTCTACTTACCCTGTGAAGTGTACAGGCAGGAGGGTGGAGCGTCATCTATTCCGTCATCTTATGAAGAGATCCCATAACATATTGAGGAAATAAAAATAAAATTCGCAGCTTGAACGCTTCCAAAATGTTGTCTCACCTCCATCACCTCTTTGTCCCAATATAAGCTCTATTTAGACTAAAGGCTTCCCTGTTTAATAATGTATTCCTGTAATTAATTCATATTGGTTTTGTCAATTTGAATTTCCTTTAATTAATTAATTAAGCCTGGATTTTTTTTTCATTTCTTTGGTATTTGTACTACAATAGTATATTTCTCTAGATCACATTTTGCACACCTATTTTTTACTATAAATATATGTGTAATCTAACATCATGGTTAGATTTTTCTCAGGTGACATTTATATTCATTTCTTTAGAAAAGAATTCTCCATTTTCAAATGAATAGGATTAATTAAAAAAACTCATTACAGAAGAGAGATGGGACACTCATATCCAGCAATATATTTAGATAGCATTTTAGCCTTCAAAGATGATACAAAATTAACTAATTAATTCTCCTAAGAGCCTTCTGTGAGAAGGAGGCATTATTATGTAGTCTGAAACACAGAGATCAGAGGGTTCCCACGACAGGTAGGTCTGGGCGATACTTGACCTGTGCAGCATTTTCATGTAGGTCTAATTTAACTACCTTATTAGTTCATAGTCAAAAGGAACAAGAGATGTTCAGCACTCCTGAAAAACATCAAGCCCTAGGTGTCTTAAAGTAGGCATCCTAAAACAGTGTCACTCCAAATAATTGATATAGTTGGAAAATTAACTCACTAAAAGCTTTGCTAAAGGTTATACAGTGAGAAAGCCACCACTTGAACATAAGGGACTGAGGGTGGCTCCTAGCCCTGTGCCCAGTGGGCAACGCCACAGCTGGAAGTGAAGTCCTCCAACAAGTCTCCTGGCAGAGTGTGCTCCCCCCAGGCTGTATATATGTTGAGTACATTTGCCTTTCAACTTACGTTATCAGGCTTCAAAGCCCTTTATCCTGGCACTCTCAGTAGTTCCGTCCAGTGCTTTAAGGAGGAGCAAATGTCACATCATGAATCAGTAGTGCTTACTTACCTCTGCAGTAACTACCTTCAAAAATCCAATGTTAGTTCTCCATACAAGTCACCTTTATAAACAAAAACTGTTGCTGTCATCAGGTGGCTTGTAGAGAACATGTCTTCTTCAGCAGTATCCATAAAATGGATGACAGATGAACCGACTTCGCAAATGAGTCTTGCCTCACTGGAGCCAATGGAGTTCAGCCACTGGCCTCAGCACAATCAGCTGATCCTTAGCCCATGGGGACACAGAAGTTGGTAGCTGATTTGGAGGAATGGCTGCTACTCGCAGTTCTTTCTAGGCTACACACAATCCTCACGCTATGAATTCTGTGGATACAGTCTGAGGTGGTGTTGGTTTTCATTCAGTTTAAAAACACTGTTGATCTCACTTGGAAGCCTGAGTCCCCCTGTGAACATCAGCCAGCAATTCTACCTGGGACACGTACCTCAATCCTGCAAGGTGCTGGGCACCCATGACTACAGTGCAGGCAGTATCTTTTGCTCTAGTTGCTCAGCACTTTTCAAAAACAGAAAAAAATTGCTTTGGAGACCTCAATCTGCACAGACCTGCATCGTCAGTTGAAAAAATGGACTGATGCAGAAATGCTGGCTCCTGGGAACAAAATATTCAAGACATCGTGTGTCTGAGCAATACCAGCATACAAAGCTGCTCTGTAATTATTTAATTTTCTCTTGCACTTACTATGTTTTTCTTTTTCCTGTCTGCTAATACATAATTTAACAAATGAAGTGAATTTAAGCTCTTTCTGCCAGGTCATGCAGTTAAACTGATGCACAGCATCTACACAAAACATTAGGCTTTGCCAAATACATTTAGAAATGTTATTTTTTTGAAGGTCTAGCTGTCTAATCCAAGAAGTTCATAAATAAATTATAATTTATGCACTCATTCTAATCCACAAAACCCATCGCTGTTGTAGCAGTTATTGTGTGGAGAAATTGTCATCCTTCACGCACACAGTCACAGAACAGGATTGTTGGGGGTTTTTTCACCAGTTTTGCCCCAAGCAGGTGGTTTAGTTTAGGGAGGTGACTAAGGATAGAGTTAGTAAAGCTCTAAGGCACCTGTGGTGGGTTACAGGTGTGACTGTACCTCCACAACACGTGGGAAGAGGTCAGTGCCTCTGGCTATGGTCAAACAGCACATTGCTGAGGTCTGCCCAGAATGAATGTACTCATCACTCAGTGACCCGGAGGGAAATGCAGGGGGAACGGTGAGACTTCAGCTGTCCCTCGGGCACTTCACCTGCGGCCGCAGAGAAGCCCTGCTTTTGGTCTCTTCCATCGTGGTGGGAGGAAAAAGAGGTGGTAATGGGTGCACTCCTGCACCTCAGCCAAACAGCTGGTGGTTGGTCTCCAAGTGTGGTGCTGCGATGTGGTGGCCCTTGTCCCTGTGTGTCCTCCCTCCCCAGAGAACACCAGAGCCACCAAGCTGTGGCCCCTTCCCACCCTCCCGTGGGAAGAGCATGATGCTGGAGAGAGGACAAGAGAGCACACAGGAGGAAGGATGACCTCCACCTAGTAACTGGGAAGCCCTGGCTTATAGGACCATCACTGGATTTTGCATGATACAGCAAAATAGGAACAGTTGTGGGAGCAGAAAATAAAACTTGAGTTTCTTTGGGTAGCAGTTAAGACCCTTCAGCTTGAATCCCCTCATTTCTGAAAGAGATTGAACCCAGCTCGGGCATTTCCCAGTCGAAGGTGCTCACTGTAGATAGTTGTCCCAAAGGGCAGGACTAAGACAGCCAGCAACGTTTCCCCTCAGCTGCATTTTAGAAGAAAGCAGTGGCTGCCCCTGCATTTATGAAGGACCCTGTCCTATCTATGTGTGCCACATACTCTCAGGAAATAGGCTACACAGATTTCTTCAGAGGACAGAGTCTGGGTTGGAAGAACACCCAATTCCCGATGTTAGAGGATTAAACATTTCAAGTCTGAGGCACCCTCGCTTGTACAAAAAAGTAGCACCCTACAGTGCACCACCAATTTGAAGAGCACAAATTGTGGTATTTATGGATTTCATGACCTCTCTGCAGCCATGCAGGAATTTGCAGAATCTGCATTTTGGATTTAGAAGCCTGAATTTTTCTTAAATATCATTTTAGGCACCTAGCTCCTTTACTGGAGTTGTCCCTTAATCATTTTATGACCTGACTTTCTCTTCATTAAGATGGGGATAATCTTACATACTTACCTCAGAGTTGTGATGTGACATTATGTTCCATATTGCACAGAAATATGTAACAATGCTCTGATGTCATAGAAGTTGCAAAAATCCATACTGATCAGATTAGGAAACAGAGCACCTTACCTTCTAAAGCTATATTAGCATTCTGTGCTATTCAGGTACTTTTTATAATCCTTAGGGAATTTCCTAGGTAAAGAAAAAATAATGATGTGTATATTCTCTACTACTGATTGGCGTAGAAGTCTACAAATAGAGAATCTGACTTAAGCTAAGGTATGCTTTACCTGAAGCTAGCTAAGGTACCTTTTGATGCTTAAGTTTTTTACATTTAAGTATATTCACTAGTCACTAGGTGACTGTGTAGCTGTAACTTTTGATCTTGATACTATTTTTGATCCTTTCTAAAGTTAGTGAAAACACAAATTGTCCTTTTGGCCTAAGATTTCTGATATACACATGTTCAAATTCATCCTCTGGTTTCCACTAGGATGACTCCTGATGTGATTTCATTGGCAGGGCTGCCTGAAGTGTCTAATATTATTACAGTTATTATTTTTTACTTTTCAAAAGACTGTAGAGACCACAGCCAGGTCAAAGGTGCACAAAAATTTTTACCTACATTTGTATATAAAAGTGTAGCAAAAATTAAATTTTTTAGTTTACTAGTATTTTTGTACTGCAGATCCTCCAGTTACCTGAATGGAGCTGTAAGAAACATTTGCATGCTCCTAGGAAATCTTTTAATTTAAAATGAATGCATGAATCAAGCTCTATAATTTTTCAGACATTTTTTGGAAGTGAAATTCACTTCTGTAACCCATTTTATTAGCCTTTACTAAATATCACACTTAACTATTTTGATAAATTTGTTTCTTACATCATTCATGTGAAAAGAGCAACTGATGTCACTCAGCAGTCATGTTTATAGTCACTTGAATATACAGTCTTTGTCTCCAGGTACTGGCATTTATTATGTAGATGTAATACAAAAAACTATTTCTAAGCTAATACCTTTTCTGTGTTTAGATATTTTTTGATGCTGTCAAGACTGCAGTCAGGGAGCTTTCAATATTATATGTTGTAGATAGGAAAGAAGCCCGTACTCATTGTGGTTTAAAACCCGAAATGTTTAATATTTGTCAACAAAACACTTGTTCTCAAGGCAAATAGCTTCTTGCTGGGGAAATGATATTCTACCTCTAAACATCATTATTTTCTAAGTAAAATATCAATAATGACTTCTTATGTAATAGTAAGGTATTCATTTTAATCTGCATTGAGGATGCAAGTTATTCCCTTTTGAAGTGCATTCACATTTTTTGCAGTGAAATATTAAGAAGGGAAATATCGTACTTAGAGAATACTGCGTTGGATTAACAGTGTAAAGAATTTCACCTTCTAGTGGTGGGAGGCCTGAAAAACAGGGTTAAACATGGCAGAGGTACTTTTAAGTGCTCTGCACAATTGTAATTACCAGTTTGCATAGCTTGCCAATGCTGTTCTAGAGGTCTCAGCTCTGCCGGCATCCTGATGCCTGCACAAAAGATGTAAAGAGTACTGTCAAGGGTAAAAAATTGCAATAATAAGAATAAATACTGAACCCTAGCAGAAAATTCAAGGCATTTAGAGAAGCAAGCAGGAGTCATCTCCAAATCAAAGGTTACAAAATTGCATTTAGTATATTTCTATGTAGTTACATGGATATAATTTCCTAGATTAAAACAAAAATTAAGAAAAAGTATCCTGGAAACAGAATATTATATCAGATGGACCTCAGTCTGTCCCTGAACTGCTACTCTACTATTTTTATAGTCTTTTCATGTCATTTACATATTAGAGGAAAGTCTGAGCTAGCAGTCAGGAAGATTTCTATTTCAGATGACTGAGCTTTCTTCTGAACAATCTGCCATCCTAATCAGAGTTTCCCATCTGCTCCATCCCCACCACCTACTGAGTTCCAGTCCCAGTCCATTTCCTTGGTACCCTTTCCCTCATTTTCTTAACCCAATCTCATTATCCAGTCAGTCATAGTGTCACACTCATTCTTGGTCTAGTTTCAATCATCCCATCCCCTGAGTGACTTTACTTTTTTTTTTTTCCTTCTTTTTTTTAATTCGCCTGCTCTCAGCAATTTCTTCCACCAGGCAGATTCAACTCTCATCCCTTCACACAGCCCATTCCTTCTGATAATCCTCCACACATCTGCGGGACCAGAAGAGGAGGAATTAAGACCACAGGATAGTTGTTTCCTCTTCTTTTTCCAATTTCCAGCACTCCTCTGGTCCACAGCGACAAGGAGGGGCAGCGCTTGAAGCATCACTCTCAGCCCATGTGGAATCAGTCATGCCCTGCACAAAGTGTCTTCAGAGAAATTGGCTGTAAAGCTTGGACTTGTCTCTCCCAGCCATGGTTTAAGCCTGAAATCAGATATTTCAGTGACTTATTCCACAGCCAGGCCTGGGCAGATTTTTCAAATGAGGAATGATTTCCTGGCACAAAGTGCTAGAGCCTTTCAAACAAACACAATAAGTGCTTGTTTAGTTTACCACATGCATGTATTTTTCCTTAGTCATCTTCCCAGAAACAGTGAAATTATTTTTGCTAAAAGCTTCTCCAGAATTCAGCAAAAGGCAGCCCTCCAGCCAAGAAAACTGTAGGCCAAATCATTGTAATTTAACGAAGTGATGTTCAGTGGAAGGAGGACTCCCATATTTTCTAATGCAATGGAAGAAAAAAAGTGGCACTAGATGGGAAATAGCAATGGCTTACTGTGGTGTATGGGTCGCACATTTAAGTGGCTAAGATGTGCAAAGGCCGGGAACACCAGACTTGCTAGAATTAGATACTAAACCTGTGGAAATCTATGGTAGTAGACCCATGTTGATTTTTACATCTGATGAACCCATTTTTTCCCCCTTTAAATCTCCTGAAGCGTCAGCTTAGGAAGGAAGCATCTCCTTTATTATTTTGAAAAGTCGTATAAAAGCCAGCTACACTAATAAAGGAGAATTTGATTATGCGGGAAAAGAGACTTTTTTACATGGGAAAAAGAATTTGATTATACAACAAAAGAGAAAAAACAGGCTGTTATAAGTTAACATTTGGGTATCTCCAGCTCCTGCTACTTTTAGAACATAATGAAAAATATGACAGCCAAACCAGTCCTGGAAGTTTGGTAAGTCTGTTATAGAGGATGGGCTGAACAACACAGAAGTAGTTCTGATTTGCCTTTAATGACAGACTGTTGATGCTGGGATATGCTGGTGCACAGTGCCCTGAAAACCTAGCTATTGCAAGTGAAGATCCTTTTTTATTCTAAATGAGCCAACGCCCTCACATCAGAGCGCCACAGAAATCAATGGAGCATCTCTGCAGGGATCGACTCCTCATGTGGTTAATTTAGTAGCAGAGCAGTGTCTCTGAATTCATCAAGATCCTCTTCCGTGTAAGTGGAGGCCAGTACTGCAGAAAAATAGAGACAGAGGGACAGATAGATAGACAGATAGGTAGCTACAGAGAGATAATTAGACTGACAGAGCAAATGAATTCTAGAAATCTTCAGTAACATTTCAGAACAGGAAAAAATCACTAAATTGAAAAACAGTATAAAAGAAGGAAGCAGAAGAGAAAGATGAAAAACAGAGGTGGATCATGAAAGACTTAATTGGGAGCAGTCACACTACTGAAAGTCCATATAAATTGTTGTAGCGTAGACATTTATGCATTCATTTTACATCTTCAAAAATCAATGTGTTTCTATTATGCAAATCTGAGCAAAGCTACTTAAAACACAGGTCACTTCCTCTGACCAGTGGTTCTTGTTCTAGTTTTATTGTAGCATCAATTGTAACAAAAATATCCTACCACCAAATGTTCTCTCTCAGCCAATTTAATCAATTCTGAATAATACACTAATTTCTTCGCACCATCAGCATGGTTTCAAAGAAGAGCCTGTCATTCTTTATTTTTCTTTTTTTCTCACTTATTTCACACATCTTCTGATTAAAGTACTCAATAATATTTATAATCTATGCCTAACTATGATAAATTTTAGCAATATTCTGTTGAGTGATATTATTTTCTTAATGGAGGCAATCAAATGTTTGAATATATGCATGAAGACATGGCAGGATACAATAGTAGAAGTATAAATCAGGTTATTAGTAATAATAGCTGCATAGATAGTTTAGTTAAAGATCATACGGAAAAATCTGAAAGCCACAGAATAACAGATATGTGACGAATAGCTCAAAAATTTCATCTTAGAAAGCCCCCCAGAAAGCTTCTATTCGATAAAACTTAATGCACCAAAGTCAAAGAGAACTTTTTGATTGACTTAAAACAATGCTGGGATTTCATCCACAAATGATCTGATTGCTAGCAAAACAGTATTAGTCAGCTCAAGATTGGGACTGACAAAAACTTCAAACTATTGTAATTAATTTTACTGTGAGTTAGGAGAAGTTCATGACAGTAGAATGATGCAGAACATGGGCCATATCTTCTAGATGGGCTTCTAAAGGACGACTGATAAATGGCCACAGCTCAGTGGGTGCTCAAACTGAAGCTTTATTTTAGCATACATGCTTTGCATGTATTTTTTCTCAGGCTAAGAAAGGATGTGAGAAATTGGAAAATGCTTGTCTCCTAGCAGGAGTCAAGGTTATTGAAGATTTCACAGAAGTCACTTCATAGATTGTGGTCACTGCCCAAATCAGTTTTACTAAAAAAAGCGAAGAATGTCCAATTAAATAAATCTCTCAGATTTATTTTATGGTCTGGATTAGGTCTTAAGTTTGACTTATATAAATGTTTTCAATTGTGCCAATTTCTGGTTAAAATAGGCACATTTATATCCACATGCTCTGTTTCCAATATGATT
Organism: Gymnogyps californianus; assembly: GCF_018139145.2. Lineage (NCBI taxonomy): Eukaryota > Metazoa > Chordata > Aves > Accipitriformes > Cathartidae > Gymnogyps > Gymnogyps californianus. Next base: position 32,133,534 of record NC_059472.1, on the reverse strand, counting down.
TATGGTTTTGCTCAATAACAAAACTTGCAGACACCAGATTTGTTGTGCTACATAAGTTAATACTTACTGATGACCAGACTGCTATTTTATTTGCAATGGTTCCAAGAATTAAATGATCATTTAGAGTCTGCAAGTCATACAAAATCTTCCCAGTGAGGCAAAGCCAAAATTTAAAATAATAGTGACAATAATTCTCTTTATTTGCTTTTATGTGTCGTTTTTTATTGCCTGTGTCTATTCTGTATGGCTTATTGCTTGGTTTGCAAGCAAGCTTAAATGCTGAGAGAGTTTTTACAAAATCTGAAAGGGTACTTGGAAGACTGCATTTCAGAAAAGAGGTAGGATGACTGGGGAAGTGGCCTATGGTGATGGCCACATCTGAAGTCCAGCAGCTGAACAGCTGGGGTCTCCTCCTGGTGCTACCCCAACGAGGTACTCTTGCAACATGGCAAAAGGAAACCATGAGGTTCTTTGGCAAGAAAAGAGATAGGATGGAGGGCAACAAGTGAGTGAGTGGTTGGGGCAAGAGCCAGGAAAGGAGCCCGAGGGATTTGGTTCTGTCATGTGCTGGGAATGAGCTCACCAAGAGTCTGCAGCTAACGCACAAATCCTGAATGACATCAATAGTGCAGAGGTCCAGTGAAATGAGATACATTTTTGTTGGGATAGCAAGCACTAAAAGATGTGAATAACAAGGGGGAGTGGAGCTGGGGCTGTAAGTTGCTAGCAAGCCCTCCCTCCCACAATGGCACACATAAAATTGAGCTCGCTCTGGGAATTGAACTATGGAGAAACTGGTTCGAAGGACATCTAGAGGTTATCTAGCCTGTCCTCCTGCTTGAAGAAGGACCATCACCACTTCGTCTAGCCAACTCCTGAATGGATGATCTCACAACTTCTCAAGACGCTATTTATGGCTGTTGTTCCTTCTTCTGTTACCTGGAAGAGTTTGGGTCTGTCATTTCATTGATCTTTCCTTCAAATAGTTGTAAGCAGCTAGTATATTGTCCCTTAGCCACCTCTTTGCCCAACTAAACAAACCTTGCCCCCTCCACCACCTTCACAGGCCACATGCTTCAGGTCCCTCACCTTCCTGGTAGCCCTCCACTGGACCTTCACCTGTTCCTCCATGTCTCTCCTAAATTGGGGGGGGGCAAAACTGGATGCAGTACCTCTGGTGCAGCTCCACAGCACCAAATACCTTCAACCACTGGTGAACCCAGCCTCCTCTGCTTCTGGCTTGCTTCCTCTCTCCATTTTCCCAATCTTACCCCTTTAAAAGAAAGGTGGAAGAAATAGCAAAAAACCTCTTCCTTATGAGACTTTCAGAGCCAACCTACATATGCTGAATTTATTTCTGTAAATTTATTAAAAAAAAAGTCACTGCCCCAGTATCCGTTCCTATTTTGGTGCTTAGACTTCACCTTTCAGCATTGACAGTTACAGGTTTACGTAGCCACACACTGAAACATCATCTGAAATCTCAGTTGGGCATTTGTACTCTCTTTAGGACTGTGTAGAAGCCTAGCAGAAAATTATCTTATGTCTTTAAATGTTGTGAAAATAGATTTTCATGCTGAACATGTTGAACACTGAAATGTCTAGAAGTAGCCCCAGTTTCTAGATTTGGGAGCCTGCCAAAAGATACTTTTCCTAGTCATTCTGCTGCCCACTTGTTAGGAGATAAAGTCAAATGAAAAGACGAGTTTTACAGAATTTGCTTTGTATCAACACAGTTGATCAGGGAGTTGCTGTCATTTTTGCTTACTCTGTGCAGTGCTTTCAAAGTTCTTCAAAACTTAAAGACATTATTTTTGAACCAAAGGATTTCTCCAAGGATAAACACACCCTTGATAGGCTTCCTACATAGGGAGGCTTTCCTAAATTAGGGACTCAATTTCTCTAAACCCAGAAATTCAGTCCTTTAGAATATCTTGTAATTAAATAAATACAGCCCCTTGCTCCCACATATACCCAATTGAGTAGACTCTTAAATTTGTATAAAAGCATTTAAATTTCTATAGTCTATTTTTTTTTTACAAAAAAAGGGAATTAAGCCATACGATATGAAGCACCAGAGTATAAACCAGAGTATCAGGGCATCTGCAACACAGTTTCCATTATCACACCTCCTTGGGTTTAAAGCAAAATCCTCCACAAATACGAGTTACATCGACAGGCAAACTCTAATATCAAACAGTTTTATACAGAAACTTAAAAGTCGTTTACTAAGAGCTTATTTTGTTCTGGCATTCAAATTTAAAATACTATTGTTAATTAACACAATTATAATGTGTATGCCATTGTCTGTATTATTGCAAGGATAGGAACCCTTCATTTTTAAGTAATCTACCTATATGTGTCATTTGCAGTTGTGTACAGAAAGCAAACTAATGCCTTTATTCAAGCTGATGAGACATCCTTATTTTAAAATGTCCCACAAAATTAAAATTCCATTCAAAACCCAGAAGAAAATTGGATTTTTCAAACTGTCTCCTTTCATTGTCTTTTGCATTTTGACATTTAGTCGGTAGTCATGGCAGCCAGTAAGAGTGATTGTGTAGCACAGAGATGCAGTTACACATATTTGGCTTTGGGTTAAGTATATTAAATACATGCGGATTGCCCAAAATCAACCAATAAACTTATGTAAAAAAAGCTTTATATATATACATTTTTATGTATACACACATATGTAAACTAAATAATGAATGCTTCTATGTGTTTGCTATTCAGACACTATAAAATGCAGTTTCTAGTCTATACGAAATTATTTGTTTGAGAGGTACCTCCCACAGCCCTCACAGCAGCATATTGTCTCTAAAATGGATTCTCCTGATAATTATGGTGTGAAAATAATTGCAATAGGTTCTGCACTTAGTGAAATGACTCAGCAAGCAAGGAATACATTTAATTACTGGAATGTAAAGATCAAGAGTCCAACCCTACTGCAAATTATAATTGCATTTATCCCATATAATATAAACACAAATTTCTACTCAGCCAATTGCCCTCAGTATTTTCTTTGCCTAAAGCAGTAAAAAATGCACCTTGCAATTGAATTTGCTTATTGTTCTCTGAGCCTTAAGTTATGACTCACTAATATTTTGGCCTTCATCAGTTCAAAGCACAATTTTTAAAATATTGGAAGACATCAAAGATATCTGCACTTTGGAATGGCACAGGATGTGTATTAATGACGGTTGTGGTTACAACCCCTATATGACATATAAAAAAAGTCACATTTTATATCTGACTTACAGTTCTATTAAAACCACATGTATATCTGATCCCAGAAAAATGGCAAGGACCAGCCTGTCTGTTAATGGAAACTGGCGCTGTAGCAATGCATCTCTGTTCGCTTGATTGAGGTACTCCACAACAGCTGAGACTCCCTGAATGATGAAAACAGAAAAAGTTGAATTCTTTACTCTTTCTTTTGTAATTGCCTGCTTTGCTGAAGCATTTTGGGCCATTCCTTTGCTTGATGCTGTATCAATGACTTGCTTTCAGAACATGTGGGTAATTCCGCTAAAAATTTACCCTCTTGAGAAGCTCAGTATGGCTCTTAGAACACTTTGACTGTAATCTCAGTCCAAAGAGGGAGGGGGAGGGATTTCATAACGTAGTTGAAATAATATCAGTACAAATCCAGAAAGGATCTACTGTGACCAGATGAAAAGAAACAGTAGCAGAACTCTTACTTCAGTTGCGAAGACTGACAATATGCCAGGATGATGTCATTACTCTCTAGGCATGGTAATACACAGCCGCCATGGAATAAAATGACATCCAATGTCACTGGGTGATGCATGTCTAGGTGATGCAAGACCAGGAAGAGTTTGTTGAGCCTACATAAAGGGATCAGGGTGATGCAAAATTAAGTCAGTGGAAGCCTCTGAAGAGATCACTAGGAAAAATTGAGTAAATTCCACCGTTCCAAACACACATGGCTGAGGGTGAGATTCTGAAAAATAAAAGAAATACTGGCAGCCAGCTCTGTCACACCCTGCTCTAGTAAGGCAGTCTTACTGTGCTAAAAGAGAACCCATAGCATGATTCATACCTTGGGAAGATGCTGTTTGATCATAGTAGGCTGCATAACTAAACCATTGCCATTCTATTTCATCATACTTGATTTGCATGCTCACTCTAGGGGCTGTTTCACCAGCCAGCACGCATATTGCCTGCAGCACTCTCAAAGAGACAGCCTGTGCCAATGGAGGTGTCACTCATCCAGAAATCAGGAGACCTGTGTTCTCCACGAAGCTTTCCTGCAGAGCGGGTCTGTGACCTGAGGCAGTTTTTTTCACCTCCGGGTCATTTCTCCCCCAGCATCCCTTGCCTGTCTTTCTCACTTACACCATAAGCTCTTTCACATAGGGTGTTCGCATCTGACATGTTTGTACAGAAAGTAGTGCAGATCTCAGCTGGGCCTCCACGTGCTCCCACAATACAATAATGAGATGACTTTAAGAGCGTACTGGGAGACAGCAGCCATCTCTGATAGCCTAGCCCTGACTGCTGGGTGCTCCAGGGGAAACTAGTGTCCTCAACACAAGGACTCGAAATTGCACTTTCCACCCAGTGCCTGGATCAGCAGCAAGCTGTAGGCACGCTACCGTTGTGGTGACTGATACCTGCATGCCAGGGCTGTCGGGGGAAAGAGGGCTGCCCGCAGGCTCTGCAACTTCCAAGGTGTAACTCAGTCCACTCCACACCACACTTACAAAGACATTGAAGAAGTACCACCTCCTTTGCAAGTCCTTCCCTGGTGCTTCAGCCACCAGCGTGGCCCCAGGACCAAGCCAAGCACCACAGCTTTGCACCCAGGAAACAGCATGGTTCGGGGGGCTCCTAAGCACTACACAGCCACTTCTGAGGGAAGGATCATAAATCTGGGGGTTGTCCTGCTGCAGGGAAGTCTGAAGCAAACTCTACTAGGCTGCTGTTACGGCAGGCTAGTACAGGTGGTAGCCCCGATCTCAGAAATGCTGAGACAAGATAACCTGTGTACAGCAGGGCTGAGGTGGGTGTGTTGAGAAGAGTCTCTGAGAAGCCTTCTGCTTCTCTGGCCTTCACACGTGAATATTAGCATTCCTGAAAACACTGCTTTTAGCCTGCATGGAGACTGAGATTCTGGTTCAGTGCTGCTTACCAGGGGGGATCTTCAAAGCCATGTTAGTGGAAATTCTGGAGTGAAGTATCTGGCTTTTTAAGCCATTTTGTACGTAACCTGTCTCAGAAGTAAAAGAGTTTAACAACGGCTTTGTGTGCTGGCAAAAGGGTATGTCACAACCCTTCAGACATACGATGCCAAGGAAATACATTACAGACAGTGAGCGTTAAATCATGGAAAGCAAATCCACCCATTCAAAAATTCCAGGGCTTAAGGTTTTGATTCTTAAATCATTCATATAAGACTCTGAGTGATAGCTCAAGGGATAGGGATTTTTCTTGAGAACAGGAAAATTAATGATAGGATCAGACCAAGAATGATACATGCAGAATCATTACTGCTACTCTATCAGTAGTCCTAAACTAAAGTAAACAGGATTTTTCTGTAAGACATGACAGAGCCAAGCTTGCTACAATACCAATCAAAAGAGACTGTTTTCTCTGTGTGCAGGTATGTAGCAAAACTAACAACAGTTCTCAAGCAGGTAAGGTGAGCCAAGTAAGGAGGGTTATTTCCTCCTGGTGCAGCTGCTGCAGCCTATTCCCTTTTTCCATCCAGTTCACATTCAGGAAAATCTCTTTGGTTCACATCATCCCATAGCTGAATTTTCAGTCTTTTGTGCTTCCACAGAATACAGGAGACAGCAGATAGCAGTATGGTTACTGGATGAGGCTGCCTTAAAGATATGCAAACTATTGATGCTTACATGACTTTCACACTTAGGTGATAATAGTGTATCATCAGGAACTATCTATGGCTGTGGTTGCCTTTTATGAAGGTAGGCATAAGTTCAGCATCTTAAACATCAGCATCCTGCCAAAGCATCTGAAGAACAGGGGTTGAACTTCTCATTGCAAAAAATTAAACAGTTGTTTTCAGTTAACCAGTAGGAAATAAAGCTGTCTTAGGAGTACTGTAGTCTTTGAGTTCATTCCTCACTGCTCATTCTCTCCAACGTCTTCAAAGTCTGTTTTAGTAGCTCACATCCTTTCCTACATAAAAAGCTCTAAGGGAAGAAAATTTGGGTTAGGGAGATGGGGTGTGGAGGTAGGGAGGGAAATATGGGGGGGATGCCTTGGAAAAATTGCAAAGGCAAAGCAGACCTTAAAGAAAGAGGTCTTCTCCCCTTGGGACAAAAATCTCTGGAATTTTTGTTTTCACCCTGGCTGAAGTTCCCTGAAGTTCAAATGGATTTCAGGAGGGCCACAGATACCTGTATTAGAATTGGGCTCTGTTGCCTTCCCCTCAGTCCCAGAGGACTGTTGGAACTGAACTGCCAAGGGCTTCCTCATGCCGATGTGATGCACTGGCTCTCCAAAGGGGTGACTCAGAAGACAGAGTGCAGCGTCTGGCTCTGCCGCTGCTACGGACCAGCTTCTGCAGAGCTGGAGGAGGAGGAGAAGCTTACCCATAGCTTTCTTGTCTGTTCTTCCCGTGTTTCCACCAGCATGCAGTGTGGTGAGGTTGTCAGGGCCCTGAGTGCACTGCCAGGCTCTGGACAGGCACATGTCTGTATTCCTTCCACACTGGAAGGAAATGTGTGTGTTTTAATTTCTGTAAACAGACAGTACAATCTGGCCCAAGACTCTCTAATAGTGACTATGGCAAAGCACCTGCATCACTGTTTGTTTCAAGTAACCATGACAAGATTTTTTTTTTCCCCAAATTCAAAAAACCCCTTCCATTAAAATCTCATTTTGACAATGCAGTTGCATTAGCCCAACAAAATAGTCCCATTAACTCATGTCACAGATGACCGTAACAGTCTGGGTTCAGTAAATGGGTTTTCTCATTGCTTCAGCAGTGAAAATTACATAAATGGAAATAATGCAAAATAGTAACTTTACATCTTAACATTAAAATTCTGACATCAGGAAATAAAGTGAGCAAAGACATTTGAATCCAATCATACACATTAAGTAAAAATCACAGACGTGGCATCTGGAGTAGTCCATTTTAGTCCAAAAATCCATAGTCATGATCAGTGATTAAGCTGTAAATTTAGGGGCAATTTTCAGTCAGACTTGTGCCACCCTCCAATCTGCATGTTTGCATGTGTTTGCATCTACACACCATAGATGCAAGAAAATCATTATTGGGCAGTCTTTGCATAAGCAAACAGCTGCTTGTGTGTTCCTTGGGGTGAGTTTTCCAGCCAGATCCTGTGCTGTCACCTGAACTGTGCTGTAGGAGTGGCATGCAAGGGCTCGCACTCCAGGACAGGGTTCATTGGTACAATTTGACACAGTCTTCATAGGAAGCTGAAGGGTCAGATCTGTCACTTGCATCTTTTTTTGTGTTTTGAAGAACTGATGCTACAGCGCTCCTTGATTTCACTGCCACCCTGTGCTTTTGTGAATGACACTAATGCTTGATTCCATCCCAAACCATTTTAAAGCCATTTGTTAAAAGGATCTCTTGTTGGAGAGAATAAAAGTGCTAAAACTTCTGCCAAAACCTGGGTAGCTTTAGTGACCTCAGAACGGTCATGAGGGTTATAGAAATTAATGCCTAAGACTACTTTTTAAAACTCTCAGTTGCCACAAAAGCAGATTAGATCTGTCCAAGTTCTTTCTTCCTCTTTTTCTGAACATATGGTAGGAAATGCTAGAGTGACTGTTTACAGAGGAAACTCAGTAATTCACAATTTCTTTTCCTCATTTTCTGTTTCTTGTTTCCTTTTCATAATACCTGATTACTCTATGGCCTAGATACAGAAATATCAGAAAATTCAGGGGCTGGGGACATGACCAAAACTCTATACTCGTCTTTATATTAAAGTGTATTGCAGTATACGAAGAGTGCAATTTTAAAGACTTAGCCACCAAAGAATGGCCCCAGGTGAGTGAGAGTCCCGTGCCACCTTTCCCACCAGTGAAACAGGTGAGCACTGTAGGGCATTAAAGAGCTCATGAGCTGTTAGTACAATTTAAAGCAACCTTATTTTTGTTGGGGAAACTGGAAAAGCACACATATACATAAGGTTGCAAGATGGACTCACACCAAATATACTCTGTTGAGCAGTGTTTTGCATTCAGAGAGACAGTAACAAAATAAGCCCCACCTATGTGAACCACCAAAATGAGATGTCACTCATGACTGAGTGTTAAGGGATGGATAAGATGTATTCACTGCAGGGGCTTTTGCTTTCATTCCCTCCATCACTGGTGACTCTATAAGCCTATAAACATCCTTAGGTTTTCTGACAACGGAGAGAGATTCATTGGCCTTAAGACAACCTAATTAGTTTATCTTAGACATCTCTCTCGGAATGGGACCAATCCCTCTCTGGTGGTGCTTATCTGTCCATTGACTAAAAAGAAAGCTTTCATGACTGCTGCAAACTAGCTATCTTAAATATTAGATGGCCAGCATTAATTAAAGTGAATCCCAGACTCATATATCTCAGATGAGTGCCAAAAATTAAATGATATGTAGAATCCCTATCACTCGTGCCCCATCTTGAGTTCTACTTCTCGCAGTCCCATGTACTAGTCCCAGTACTAGTTCACCACTTTACCAGCACTCATGCAGCTTTCTTCAAATACCCCACCAACTATGGGGAAACAATTACAGTTAAGATCACATAACACCATTTCATTTGACAGAAAAGGATGCAGCACACTACTAAAGTGGATTATAAAAAAAAAAAAATACTGGCCAACAGAATGTGCCTGTTGATGTTCACAAAATGACATGGCTTTTCGTGACTTAAAGCATTGTCTTGATGAACCAAAAACTCTAGCACCTCAAAGGGAGCATTAACAAAGTGAAATTTGTAACTAACTGCTTTGTCAATAACACCCATGAGAAATCGATGTAAAGGTTGGCTATGGTAGGTCTTCTCTACCTTGCATTTCATGCTTCACCTAATCTTACTTCTTACTCCTGCAGTCTCTTCCAAAGCAGAAAACAAAGCAGCATTTCAGTTTAGTCCCAGAAAGCTGACTCTCTCACAGGTGCCTGGCAAGGGAACACGGGGCTGAGCCATGTCATGGGTTGCACATTTTGACCATGGGCAACGTGCCAGTTTCTGTTTCCTTCCAGGTGTGCAGAACTTCAAGAACTAGTTGGCTAGTGGGACTTGAAGTGTCAAAAATCAGTAACGCTTTATTATATGCGGACTGGATTCAGTAAGGCAAAAGGAATCAACAGATTTGCCTTCATCAGATGTTAATTATAAGTAACATTTACACTTATCTCTCTGCTTTCATGTGTTAAAAATAGTCTTGCTTGTGAATAATGGTCTCTGCTGTGACACAGCAATCTGTCCTAGCTGTGCTTTGCCAAGGAACAAAATGTGACCCAAATTGCCCATGGCCCATCAGGCAGGACAGATTTTCATTTTACAGTGTAAACTGTAAAAAATTCCTTATAGCTATTGTATAATAGATGAGAACAGACAGGGTGGTTTTACCAGTGTTTTCCCTAATCTTCCTATATCTCCCAGCAACAAGTAAGTGGTTGCTGACTTCTAATGGCAGCCATAGCACTCTTCCTTATTAGCTTCACTCAATGGGCAAGTGAGCTGCAGGACTGGCGATGGACTAATTTTCTGTCGTTAGTGGAGGAATATAGGATGTATCTGAATAAGCATATTATTTGAGATCAGGAGAGCACTTTCAAAGAGAATCATCAAAACACCCCAGCTGACCATGCTTTGGTTCACACTGCAGAGCAACCTCAGAGTGCACAAACTGGTTTACTTGATAGGTAATGAAACTGGAAGATGTGCATTAGCCGTATATCTACTATGCTCCAGGCACTAACAGTTGTTCAGACCATGGGACCGAACCACTCTAAAGAAAAGACCCCCAAAACATATACAGCACAGGCATGGAGTCCTTAGAATTGTTTCCCTCCAGAGATCCAGTCCTGCTGTGCTTCCCTGCTTGCTCATGCAGACATAGCACTGGTGCCCTTGAAAGCCTCTGGGAGATCTTACCTGGACCAGCAAGTAAAGAGCCCACAAAGAAAGAGCATGGAAATGTTCACCCAACACAGGGAGTGGTTTCACAGTTTCTAAACATAGCTGTTAAAAATAATGCCTGAAGTTTGAGAAAATGGTGAGATTGGCTTAAAACAATGATATTAAGGTGCATTTGGGACTCATTCAGAAAAAAATCATACATTCTTGAGTTTCAAAGCTATCTGAGTTTCTTCTTATCTGAAGCTGTCAAAGCTTTTAGGGGCATTAGATAATATTTCTAAGGCTTTCTCTGCAACTCTGAATATGAGGAATTTATTTAAAAAAAATAGATGAGGTTCTGAAATAATCACACAGCTTCAGAATTTAAGAAGACCTGTAAATACTAGGATATTCACAGTAAAACTGCAAGAATTGCAAATACTGAAATCCCTTCTGGTTTTAGCAAAAATCAGTGTTCGGCTCTTGCCCAGCTTTGAAGCTTTCAATGCATATAAACATTTAAATCTTGCTGCATATAACTAAGAAGATTCTGTTGCCGTCTTTTGTCAACGTTGTTCTTTCCTAGCAATTTCCCTCTCAAAGCTTTTGTAGTATTACGATTACCATCATTTACTTTCCTTCATTTAACTTGCACAGTTAATGGAATGATATGTACCCTGCATGACTGCACAAGGAGCTATATAATTAGCAAGCCAGTTGAAACACATTTGGAAAATAAACTTTGTTGCAATCACTGCTTGTCTTCAAGGGTTTTTAAGAGCTCCACCATAAGACAGATGATTTTTGTGCCTATTTCAGTTAACACAAGAGGTCCTGTGCAGATTGCATAAATGCCGTGCTGTTGGCTTTCTGGCCTAAGTGTGCTGCTTTTTTAATAGAAAAATGTTTCTTTTTGAAAGAACATTTCAAGGCTTCCATGGCTAAAACACTAACTCCTCGGGATTTGGGAAAGCACAGTTATCTCCCTGTTCAACCTCTGTGACAAGGGCCACTCTAATCAGATCACTAACCAGGCTAACATTAGTGCTTTTTTTTTCTAATGTATGGCAGTTTAAGGAAAGGACAGCTGAGCAAAGCAGGGCTCCTGCTAGTCAGTGCTGCCAAATAAGCTGTTCTTTGCCTGGTCAAGGGGGACAAGTCATCACAATGCTGATGTTGGATGCCTGAGGAGGTGTGTAGCTCTTCAGTTCCTTTGAGGCCCTCGTCCCTTATGTCTCCAACAGGAAAAACAATACCTGTCAACACAGCAGGTTGTTTGGTTCCCAGGGTTGCAGCAGCCTCCAGAACTCTGTGAGTATCCAAGCCAAGTTCCAACTATGGTTGAAGGACTTTCTAGGGCAAATAGAGACTAAATCAATACCATGAAAAATGAAAATGTAATGCTTGTAAAGCATGGAAAGTCATCCTAATTCTGTCAGTGGCCAGAATGAAATAGGACAATGATTTCACCAGCGTGCTTTCAGTGAATCTACTGTACTGAAAGGAAAGAGAGCTGAGCATGTTCTTATCTTTCTCCAGCCATGTTTTGCAGATGACAAGCTGGGAGAACAAACACTTTTTTCTAATTGTTTTAAATGCTGTTAGAAACCAAGACATGTTTAATGTCAAGCAAAGATAAAAAATAACAACACAGGCCCCAAAGGCAGGATTCCTAGAACACTGCTTTGCACGCCTCTTTCTATAAAGGTATTTCAAGGTATACATTGTAGCAGTGATTCAGCAGACCTTGTACAACAACATTTAGCTTGCAGCTTGTGTCATCAATGGCCATGTCTTTAACACGCAACCCAGCGTCCATTTTCTGTATGTTTAGCAGTCTCCCACGCAGCATGCGGGGTCTCATGTGCACCCACTCCACAACCTCCCTGCTGAAAAGGATGCAATTTTGGTGGTGGCAAGCCCTCCTCAAAGGACAGCCTAGACAGCCACACCTGTGTGCTTAGAATTATGCATGAGGTTAAATGCTTTGTGGATGGAGGCTTAAATGAACATATCATTATGTTTGACCATTAACAGACAGCAGTTGGTCATGATTTGTCTCTTCAGAGGATTTTTGAGTTATTCCTTGCAAGTTGGTACTTATGTTTCAAACCAAAAAACTTATCAAGTCCAAGCTTCCTTGACAACTTCAGTTCACAGAAAGCAAAATCTTCATACACTCTTGACCTGAGATGCTGGCTTTCACCAATGTTTTCCAAAAAGCTATATGTCCTTTAGGTGGGTTATTTAGTGTCCATGATTAGAGGGCCCCATGCAAAGCTTAATTAGATTAACTGATCATCCACTGGCAGCTAGAAATCCATTCCTGAACTGATGGATCGTTCAAATACCACCATATTGAGCAGCACCCAAAGGCTCTCAAGCCCTCGTCAACCTCAGGGGCCTTTCTGAGTAGGAAAAACAAATTCAAAAAGCACAAGAGCATCCATGAGAAAGGCTGAATGACAATTTCATATGTATCCACAACTTGAAGATAAAAGGGCTGTCTGATTTTCCTTCAGTAACATCAAGGATCAATTTGGTCTAATCTGTTAAGTACAATACTTTGAGCTGCAGTTATATTTTAAGCCATGTTTTCACATGCTGGCAGCAAATGTGTGTCTGCCTCTGTAGATACAAATTTGATAGTAGCAGGGATTTGTGTGTGCCAAGATGAATTTTGAAGCAACCCTCACCTCAACGTATATACTTCATGCAGTGTGGGCAGTGGCTAGGGTATTGCCCCAGGACCCAGGAGAGCTGGCTCTAGTCTGGGCTCTGTCATTGACCTGCCAAGTGACCAGATACAAGACTATTTTCCTACTTACAAGCTGGGATGATAGCAATTAGAGTGAATGCAGAACATTGTATCATGATTAGGTATCGGTATCACCATTTCTAGACCAACTCCTCCTCAGTCCATGACTGGGGCCTATAGGCATTACAAAGTCAGTAAAGGTAACACCATAAAGGTAAATTACAAGGGTATTTATTGCATCAGCTGATATACAGTAGACCTGAGTACAGAAGCGACATATTTTGGCCAGTAAGTGAGGAAGGAAAACCTTTGTTTCAAGTAGTTACGCATATTAAGGACATTATGCAAAGGATTTGATAAATGTATTCTCATTTCTGGTTTTATTTTTACTTATCTGGATGACATTTTCATTTGTAACAGATAATGTTTTTAGCATCTGCCTATGGCAACACATGGGCAGCGTTTCAGAGCTGTTCTCAGTTGCATTTGGATACGTCAGAGAATTTGTAAGAGCTTCATGTCTCTCCACCTGCCAGGAGAGAGTGGAGTCATGGCACTCTTCCAATGCTAAATACATTTCCTGGTAGCCAGATTAGCTTTCTATAAACCAGAGAGGACTATCTGCATTACACCCAAGGCTGAGGTCATGTAGGAGATCAGAAGCAGCCTCTGCGGTACTGAGCATCTCATGTGTGATTTGACAAAGGCTAAATGTTCAGAAGAAATTCTTGAAAGTAAATATTCTAGAGAAATCTGCCGGGTGGGTGACAGAGCAGATTTGCTGGTCCCCAGCCAGTCACCTCAGCTAGAGATTCACTAAGGAGGAGCTGGGGAAGTGAAGCATGCTAACAAGATCTCTTGTTTCAGCTTACAAGGAAAAGATGAAGGAGCTGTCCATGCTCTCTCTGATCTGCTCCTG